>NC_034179.2:79468497-79776622 GCF_002021735.2 Oncorhynchus kisutch | reverse complement strand
GCCGCTCCCCCCGCCACGCTGCGATCCTTCCTGTCATAATAGGCCTCGTTCAGGCCTCTCGTCGCTCCGCCGCTCCCCTCGCCACGCTGCGATCCTTCCTGTCATAATAGGCCTCGTTCAGGCCTTTCGTCGCGCCGCCGCTCCCCTCGCCACGCTGCGATCCTTCCTGTCATAATAGGCCTCGTTCAGGCCTCTCGTCGCTCTGCCGCTCCCCTCGCCACGCTGCGATCCTTCCTGTCATAATAGGCCTCGTTCAGGCCTCTCGTCGCACCGCCGCTCCCCTCGCCACGCTGCGATCCTTCCTGTCATAATAGGCCTCGTTCATGCCTCTCGTCGCTCCGCTGCTCCCCTCGCCACGCTGCGATCCTTCCTGTCATAATAGGCCTCGTTCAGGCCTCTCGTCGCTCCGCTGCTCCCCTCGCCACGCTGCGATCCTTCCTGTCATAATAGGCCTCGTTCAGGCCTCTCGTCGCTCCGCTGCTCCCCTCGCCACGCTGCGATCCTTCCTGTCATAATAGGCCTCGTTCAGGCCTCTCGTCGCTCCGCCGCTCCCCTCGCCACGCTGCGATCCTTCCTGTCATAATAGGCCTCGTTCAGGCCTTTCGTCGCGCCGCCGCTCCCCTCGCCACGCTGCGATCCTTCCTGTCATAATAGGCCTCGTTCAGGCCTCTCGTCGCTCCGCCGCTCCCCTCGCCACGCTGCGATCCTTCCTGTCATAATAGGCCTCGTTCAGGCCTCTCGTCGCTCCGCCGCTCCCCTCGCCACGCTGCGATCCTTCCTGTCATAATAGGCCTCGTTCAGGCCTCTCGTCGCGCCGCCGCTCCCCTCGCCACGCTGCGATCCTTCCTGTCATAATAGGCCTCGTTCATGCCTCTCGTCGCTCCGCTGCTCCCCTCGCCACGCTGCGATCCTTCCTGTCATAATAGGCCTCGTTCAGGCCTCTCGTCGCTCCGCTGCTCCCCTCGCCACGCTGCGATCCTTCCTGTCATAATAGGCCTCGTTCAGGCCTCTCGTCGCTCCGCTGCTCCCCTCGCCACGCTGCGATCCTTCCTGTCATAATAGGCCTCGTTCAGGCCTCTCGTCGCTCCGCTGCTCCCCTCGCCACGCTGCGATCCTTCCTCTCCTCCATTTGTTGTGGCTGAAACCCACCAGATTGTATTTATTTCCTTTTACATGGAGGATGACAAGGGATGAGTGGACATAGTTTACCTTGTCTGTTAATGGCTCAGTCTGCGGTTTCACAGTCATTATGGCTCTGAACCAGACTTTACATCTCGTCTCCCCAGTGTCCAGAGATGTTGCTGGTCATCACGGGCAATTTTCCATTCAAACCCAGAGCCACTTGGTCAGGGTTAATCGTTTGAGCCGCTGTTGTGATCATTTTAAAAGCATGGCAAATGCTGGATCAGAGCCCCTAATGTTAGAAGCAGCAAGACATTTTGAAGTGCGTCTCTTGTTCAGGCGAACAGCAGGGTACCCTGATGCACGCTGGGAGATGGGCTCTCCCTGGAGGCCTCTGTAATCTTGTTCCCCTGCAATAGAGAGGGGAGGGAGGGGGAGAGGAGGGAGGGGTGCAGCCCTGGGGAGTTCAGAGCTCCATGGGGAGCACTAGCACATGCTGCATCTCCCCAGCCCACCTCACCCTCCCCTCACGATCAGAATCACCGAGCTAAGCAGTATAGAGGCCTTCGCCATTACTACCGCTCCCTCACTAACGCTCCCACGGAATTGATGAGTTGTTTGTTAGTGCTGGTGTGTGTGGTAGATGGGGGAGGGGTATATGTATGTATCATTTAGTTTTCTGATTCAGCTGGCGATAGGCTCTAAAAATGGTTTATTACTGCCTCTGTTCCTGTGCTGCCCACCAACAGTGTCGGTTTCTACCATACACACTCCATATTCTGAACATTGTATTTTGATCTGTGTTCATATATCATATGATACACAGATGAATAAGGAGCTGCTGTCTTCATGTTTTTTTGTGGCATTTCATAAAAATTTCAGTTGGGGGGCTTTGCAAGATCAAATACTATCACAAAGGTATTAGACATGCGAGATCAGACTGAAAGAGACAGGCTATGCCAGTGATGGTGGGTAGGGTCGGCTGGGTTAGCGCGGGGAACGATGGAGAGAGCAAAAGCAGAGATCAGTTGACTGCTGCAGCCCCAGGCAGGGCCCTGCCTTTTCAAACTCCCAGCATCAGAGTAAAGGAGCTTGGGATCGGACAGGCAGGGCCAAACCTCGACGAGCTGTCAGGGAAGAGTTACTGTAGGGTGGGTTGCGATAGAGATGGGAGCCAGTGTTCGAGCTGGAGCACGTGGTATGGAACAGCACCGTGTTAGTGGATGGGAGGGAGGGAAGGAAGAAGTGCTAGGGGAGGAACAAGGAGGCAGAAAAATCCCAGACCTTGTGCTTCTAAATCCCAGCTCATACATTGCTAATGCCCGGAGTAATATAGGTCTCATTCATAATGGATAAACCCTTGGCCCCCGCTTGCAAAGTATATCATGCGCACTGTAACGAGGTTAAAGATTGGGCTGTGTTTGCCGGGAATGCTGTGACCACTGCTGGCCCAGGCATTAGTGTGGGTTGTGGCCGGGAGCATGAGAGGGAGGGAAGTGATACTGCATCATATTAGTAGTAGGGGACTGGGAGTTTGAAGAATGTGACACCTCCACCATGTCTTATCCAGAATGTCACGGGGCTCGACCAGAGCTGCCATTCTCCAAGCCTCGTGCCAGTCCTCTAGGGTCTTGCTTTCAGCTTGATTTGTCTTGCAACCATCAGCCCACGGTCAATTGGCAGTAATTTAGCACTTGCTGATATGGTCCGTGCCCTAGGGTAAATTATCCAGAAGTTATTTTCAATTAGAAAATTAATGCCCATTGTTTGTACGGATGGACATGCAGTCCCTATCATTTGATATAGCCCTGATCAGAGCACCATGCAGAGGGCTGATGTGGTATCGTGTGGCAGAGTTGAGACAGAGGCTTTCATTAGCTGAGCCCAAACTACAGTATTGTACAGTGTAGTTCCTGATGGACCATTGTGACTGGCCTACTTCACCTATTAGGATATTAATAACTCAACACCCCCCTCCCACCCACCAACACCACCAACACCGCCCCCTCCCTCCCACCCACCACCACCAACACCTCCCCCTCCCTCCCACCCACCACCACCACCAACACCTCCCCCTCCCTCCCACCCACCACCACCACCAACACCTCCCCCTCCCTCCCTCCCACCCACCACCACCACCAACACCTCCCCCTCCCTCCCACCCACCACCACCAACACCCCTCCCTCCCTCCCTCCCACCCACCACCACCACCAACACCTCCCCCTCCCTCCCACCCACCACCACCAACACCTCCCCCTCCCTCCCTCCCTCCCTCCCTCCCTGCCTCCATCCCCCTCCCACCACCAACACCACTCCCTCTCACCACCACCACTACCAACACCACCAACACCAACCCCTCTCACCACCACCAACACCAACACCGCCCCCTCTCACCACCACCAACACCGTCTCCCCCACCACCACCACCAACACCACACACCATCCATACCACCAACCATCCACCACCACCACCAACACTGCCCCCTCCCATCACCACCAACACCACCACCGCCACCAACACCTCCCCCTCCCACCCACCGCCACCAACACCGCCCCCTCCCACCACCACTACCACCACCAACACCGCCCCCTCTCACCCCCACAACACCGCCCACCACCACCACCAACACCGTCCCCCCACCACCACCACCAACACCACACACCATCAATGCCACCAACCATCCACCACCAACACTGCCCCCTCCCAACACCACCACCGCCACCAACACCTCCCCCTCCACCCACCACCACCGCCACCAACACCGCCCCCCTCCCACCACCACTACCACCACCAACACCGCCCCCCTCCCACCACCACCCACACCACCACCAACACTGCCCCCTCCCACCACCAACACCGCCCCCTCCCACTACCACTACCACCACCAACACCGCCCCCTCTCACCCCCACAACACCGCCCACCACCACCACCAACACCGTCCCCCCACCACCACCACCAACACCACACACCATCAATGCCACCAACCATCCACCACCAACACTGCCCCCTCCCAACACCACCACCGCCACCAACACCTCCCCCTCCACCCACCACCACCGCCACCAACACCGCCCCCTCCCACCACCACTACCACCACCAACACCGCCCCCTCCCACCACCACCCACACCACCACCAACACTGCCCCCTCCCACCACCAACACCGCCCCCCTCCCACAACCACCAACACCGCCCCCTCCCACCACCACCACCAACACCACCCCCTCCAACCAACACCACCATCACCACCAACACTGCCCCCTCCCACCACCACCAACTCCACCATCACTACCAACACTGCCCCCTCCCACCACCACCAACACCGCCCCCTCCCACCCACCACCACCACCGCCACCAACACCACCCCCTCCCACCAACACCACCCCCTCCCACTACCACTAACACCGCCCCCTACCACCACCACCAACACCACCCCCTCTCACCACCAACACTACCCACCTCCTCCTCTCGGCAGCCTAAACAATGCATGAGCCTCTCAAAGGGCAAAAGGCTGTACCACTTAGCAAATTAATATTTTATAGTGTGTTAAACTATGCAGAGCCTGGCTGTTGACTGACGAGGCGTCCTCAACACGGATGTCCCTCCTGTCCATCGCAGGGCTCCAGTGAGTTCAGGGGTCGTTCTCAAGTCTTCTGTTTATAACACACCTGTTTATAACACACCTGTTTATAACACACCTGTTTATAACACACCTGTTTATAACACCTTTTTATATAGATTGTGTTTGACAATTTCCTTGTGATAAAGGAGAGTGTTTTGGCACATCTGGACTGTGATAATTCCATCATGTTTATCGTCAAATTGAACTTACATGGTTGGTTCCAAGTGGGGGCCAAGACTGTAAACGGTCTTGTGTACCAATAAAAGAGCCAGCGAAGTTAAGAGAATAATGTTTTCTCACAGAGCTGTGGCTCTGAATTCATTTACGCCAACAGCTCTGCCTGTGCCTCTCCGTGTCCTGTAGTCCCATAACTCTAAAGCAATCATCTAGAAGCCCTTTAATGCACCATGTTTCAGTGAGGGATCAGTGAGCATCCTCCCTAGGTCAGTGGTCTTTGGCTTAATGATCTTTTGTACCATGGCTTTCACTGTCAACTGTCTGTTCTCAGGGAGGAGAAATAAGGCATGATCTCTCTTTTTCTCTCTCCCGTTCTACCTCCCTTTCTCAAACGCATGTTTTGACCACTTTAGTTGTGTCAGACCTTGGTTATGTGAGTGGAATACACTTATAATTTTACCTTTTTTGCAACTTAACTACACACAGTATCTTACTCGTTGGCTTCTATTTCCTACCTTCACCCCATCGTCCCTCCTTTCTCTCTCTCTCTCTCTCTCTGTCTCTCTCTCTCTCTCTCCTCTCTCTCTCTCTCTCTGTCTCTCTGTTCTCTCTCTACCCCATTTATCTCTCTCTCTCTGTCTCTCTCTCTCTGTCTCTCTCTCTGTCTCTCTCTCTCTCTCTCTCTGTCTCCTCTCTGTCTCTCTCTCTCTCTCTCTCTGTCTCTCTCTATACCATTTCTCTCTCTCTCTCTCTCTCTCTCTCTCTCTCTCTCTCTCTCTCTCTGTCTCCTCTCTCTCTCTCTGTCTCCTCTCTCTACCCATTTATCTCTCTCTCTCTCTCTCTCTCTCTCTTCTCTCTCTCTCTCTCTCTCTCTCTCTCTCTGTCTCTCTCTCTCTCTGTCTCTCTCTCTGTCTCCTCTCTCTCTCTCTCTGTCTCTCTCTCTACCCATTTCTCTCTCTCTCTCTCTTGCTCTCTCTCTCTCTCTCTCTCATTTTGACTGGACATTGTCTGCTTGTCGATATTTGGGGCTGAATTAGCTGAAAGGGGAAAAGAGGCCTGTAAAAGTGAGGAGACAGCCTTTTGGAGGGCAGCCAGCCTATCTCTCTGGCTTGTTTATGCTTCAGGAATGATTCCCGATACCAGATAACCTGCAGGAACGTCAGCATGTGTCTGCCCTGAGGGATGACAATGGATCCACCAATCTCTAATTATCAGCCTGCAGCCCCACTGCATTATTAGAATTGTGATTTTTTTTTTAAACTATTTAATATTGTAACATTATTAAAATCTTAATTGGTTGGGTAAATTGCAACCTTTCCATCTCCTGTATCGTATCGTGCTAAAAATAAACAGGTTGGGCAATTTTTCTTTGTGTTGTGGGTTTAAAGTAAGACTGAGGTAAGATGTTCAGGTCAGTCTCTGGAAGGTTGTGTTCAGTGTGTGTCAGCCTGCTGCAAGCCCCTCTGGGGGTTAGTGTTTCTGCATTAGTGTTTGTCAGTGGATTTTTTAGGCAAACACGCACAGCATCACTTTGACATTGATTAAAAATACATGGCTCTATTCTCTGGGACAGTGCACAAATCAGCACAGTGTCCAGTCAGTCTGGGCGGTGTGGTGTGGCTGGCTGGATGTCTGTCTGAGCCTCAGTCCAGTCAGTCCCCTGATTTAATTGCTGCTTTCACTGCTCTGCTCTGGGCGGCGTGTCATGTTGGTAGCTCAAAGAACCGCGGGCACAGACCCATCCGTCTGCGCGCTCTGCCACGGCCCACCGCTCACACCGCACTCCATGTAATCAACTTTAAGGCAACACTCATTGTGATCCTCATCTTAAAGGTACAATATGCAGAAATCCCTCCACCATTTCCTGGTTGCAAAAATGTGAATAGTTTGCCTAATTTCAGTGTATGTGACAAAAAAAGCAAGTATAGTGTAGAAAATCATTGTACCATCTAAACCACTGTGAAATATATTTTCTATAACCAGCTGTTTGAAGCTGGTGTATAAAACCTGAAAGTAACAGACGCAAAAACAAAACTTAAGAACGGAAAGCATAGAAATAGCACACATAGAACAAAATCTAACACTTCTTAGACTTGCTTTCAATGAGAATGACAGATCTATATCTCATAATTCTACATGAATTTGGTCGGGTTGCCCAAAAAGTTACATATTCCAGCTTAAAGGGGAGATGGAGAAACCTGCCTGCCCTCATTTCCCCTTTCTGTCTCTCATCCCCCTTCCCTCCTCTCCCTACCTCTCCCAACCCCAGCCACCACACTTTCTATGTTGGCAACACTAACAATGCCACTCCTGCTAGAACGGTTTCACTTTCCTGCTTTGTCTTTACCTCCCCTCTCTCTCTCTCTCTCTCTCTCTCTCCCTCTCCCTCTCTGTCTCTCTCCATCTTTCTATAGCTGCTATCCTCTCTACTCCATCTCTGAGTGGCTCTCTTGTTTCCTCTGGCTCATCTGTTAAGTGGGAGATAAACCTCAGTTAGGGTGTGTGGAAGTCACTTCTGTGGGGACAATGTTATCTGAGACCTAGCGCTACTCTGAGAGGAGTGTGTGTGTTAAAGTCCCACCGCCTTGGTGGTTTGTTCATTGTCGCGGTTTAGGGAGATGAGTGTGCCCACTTCCTTCTTTAGCTAATGCCTACTACCCACGCTGCTGTTGTGGCCTGGCCTGGCCTTCTCTCTCTGACAGCTTTGTGTGGTCATCTGTGCCTAATGGCCTTAAATCAGAGACCATTTCCATGCTCTGCCAGCAGAACTGTGGGTCCATCAGTGTGGGGCCATTTTGCTAGGACAGCTGGGGGGGTGGTAACCAAGACAGGGCAATTAGAGACAATATAGGGGTATTACATCCATTCTCCCCCTGCCTCTTCTCTCATCACCAGGCTGGGCCAGGCTGGTAGAGGTGCCTGCCGATCGATGGCCAAACCTGCAGGGGAGTTGGACTACTACTGATTAGAGAGGCCTAGCAGCCTGCCACTTCACCCCTCCCCTGTTTCTGTTTCTCTTTCTCTCTCACTTATCTCCACTACTCATTCTGCTTTTGGTCCGTCCTCAGACTGTGAGTGCATGCATGCGCGTGTGTGTATGTGTGTGCGTGTGTGTGTGCGTGTGTGTATGTGTGTGCGTGTGTGTATGTGTGTGCCTGCTCCCTTTACCCTGACATCAATGTGACATGGCACTTAATGGACTCTGCCATGTGAAACAAGCACCCTGGGTTAATTACCTTGCCAAGGCCCTGGCCTTTGTAGAGCAGTTCATTCCCACTCGGCAACCATTCCGAGAAAGAGTGTGTGTCTCGGCGTATGTGAGAGACTGCTGAGATCCCCATTGTGACTGTAATCCTCTCAGATTCAGGCTTTTCCCCAACGCCCAAGAAACAAGTGTTTTGTTGTCCCTTTTGCACAAATACAGAAGGCTGAAGCTACAGGCAAGCACTCACGAAGCAGCTGAAGATAAAGCTGGGGGCTATTCTGAGAGTGGAGGGGCTACAGTGAGGAGAGCAATACACTCGGTGAATCCACTTCCCTCCCTCGCCTCATTCACATGTCGATTAGCATTGCCAATGCAGCAGCAGTCTCAGCGTTGAATGAGGCCGATAAGCACTGCATCAAAACAATCTCAGAAATGGAATGTCGTCCTTTTTATCCGCTGGCGTATCCTGGTGAGTTTTGGTTGAGTTATTCAGTGAAATGACAATCAAGATTTGCCAGTGTAGAAATTATGTATTTGTTTACCTTTTCCGTTTCACCCAAAATAAATCATTTGAGACATGAAAATACAGTCCATTCAGAAAGTATTCATACCCCTTGACTTATTCCACATTTTGTTGTGTTACAGCCTGAATTCAAAATGGATTAAATATGATTTTTTTTCTCACCCACCTACCTACATTACCCCATGATGACAAAGTGAAAACATTTTTTTCAAAATTTTAGCAAGTGTATTGAAAATTAAAATGAAATACACACCTCCACATCAATACTTTGTAGAAGCACCTTTGGCAGTGATTACAGCTGTGAGTCGTTCTGGGTAAGTCTCTAAGAGCTGTGAGTCGTTCTGGGTAAGTCTCTAAGAGCTGTGAGTCGTTCTGGGTAAGTCTCTAAGAGCTGTGAGTCGTTCTGGGTAAGTCTCTAAGAGCTGTGAGTCGTTCTGGGTAAGTCTCTAAGAGCTGTGAGTCGTTCTGGGTAAGTCTCTAAGAGCTGTGAGTCGTTCTGGGTAAGTCTCTAAGAGCTTTGAGTCGTTCTGGGTAAGTCTCTAAGAGCTTTCCACACCTGGATTGTACACTATTTGTCCATTATTATTGAAAACATTCTTCAAGCTCCGTCAAGTTGATTGTTGATCCTGGCTAGACAGCCATTTTCAGGTCTTGCCATAGATTATTTTCAAGATGATTTTAGTCAAAACTGTAACTAGGCCACTCATGGTAAGCAACAGTGTATATTTGGCCTTGTGTTTTAGGTAATTTTTTTCTTAAAAAACATTCCCTAGTCCTTGCCGATGACAAGCACACCCATTACATGATGCAGCCACCACCATGCTTGAAAATATGAAGAGTAGTACTCAGTGATGTGTTGTATTTGCCTCAGACATAACACTTTGTATTCAGGACAAAAAGTTCATTTCTTTGCCACATTTTTTTGTGGTATTACTTAACTGCCTTGTTGCAAACAGGATGCATGTTTTTTAATATTTTTATCTTGTATAGGCTTCCTTTTTTTCACTCTGTCATTTCCGTTCGTTTTGTGGAGCAACTACAATGTTGTTAATAAATCCTCAGTTTTCTCATATCACAACCATTAAACTCTGTAACTGTTTTAAAATCACCATTGGCCTCATGGTGAAATCCCTGACCAGTTCTCTTCCTCTCCGGCAAGGAGTTAGGAGTCAGAGTTAGGAAGGACACCTGTATCTTTTTAGTGACTCAGTGTATTGTTACCCCATCCAAAGCCTAATTAATAACCTATATTCAGCATCTGTTATTTTCTTTATTTTTATTTACACATCCATCGGTGCCCTTCTTTGTGAGACATTGAAAAACCTCCCTGGTCTTTGTTGGATCTGTGTTTGAAATGCATTCCTCGATTGATGGACCTTGCAGATAATTGTATGTGTGGTTTACAGAGATGGGGTCCTTATTCAAAAATCATGTTAATCATGTTAACCATTGAACATGGAATCCATGCAATTTATTCTGTGATTTGTTCTGTGATTTTTCCTCCTGAACTTATTTAGGCCATAACAAAGGGTTGAATACATATTGACTCAAGACATTTCAACTTTATGTTTTTATTCATTTCTAAAATGTTCTACTAACAAAATGATATGGTAATGTGTGTATATCAGCGCACAAAATCACAATGTAATCAATTTTAACTTCAGGCAGTAACACAACAAAATGTAAAGTAACGCGGTGTGAATACTGTCTTAATGTTCTTATATAAGAATATATCAAATGAGTTGTTCCCTTTCAAATGCAACAATTTAGTTATAAAATACACTAAACTTGTTGGCATACACAATAAATTGGTAACGAACATCCCACATTAACGCCATTCCACCAATGTATCTATTCACAACACAAAGGGTTAAATACAGTTTTATGTTTTCTTGTCATCAGACTGTTATGGTGTTTAGAGATGTGTCATTTTCAGCTGAAATCAAAGAGAAGTATTGATTTCATCAACGGAGAGTTCAACTAGTCGACTGAAGTATGAGTGTGATTTGAGTGTCTGGGAACTGAGCGACTTTGATCAGGAAATATGAGCAGACAACAATAGTGACATTCTTGTCGTTACGCTAGATGAAAGAGAAGCAGCGCTGGTTTTATCTTCAGGTGCACATTATATATAAACAGTCCTTGACAGATAATGGTGCCTCACTTTCAGATAGTTGTCGTACAGTGAAGCTTTTTCCCGACACAAACTTTGGGGTTCAATCAAACGTGCACAAGGGGAAAATCACATTGTTTCTGCACTGCATAAATGTATCATTTGCTTTGCTTTGATTCACCCAGTTAAATTGGTTTGATTCATTGCGGTACTTGAAATGTGCCTTTTATATGGCACAGGACTGATGATCATTTACTGCAGTGCATGTTTGATTTAATGTACTAATACACTGAAACACATTTCGAGCTTTGGGTCTATGCAACTCTTAGTCCTGGAATTGGAAGCTAATGTGTTCCATCCTAAAGTGAGAAGAGCTCCTTCCTCCTTAGAGAGGATTATTCATCAATGCTGTTCATAGGATATGATCGACAGCCTTACTGGAGGGTGGGCCTCCTCCATTATCATATTGGGCTGCAGCTTAGCTTTCCTCCCAAACTTCTGGGCAGCGGGAAGCAGAGGAGCCCTTGGCCGACAGGCACATCTGCATGGGGCATAGACCGACTCCATGAATGATTCAGCATCCAGTACCCAGCCTTTGTGCCAAGACAGAGCCGGGCCCCAGTACAGCCCTGTGGGTTTGCCTCTAACAATGTCTCCCGTCTACATATACTAAAAACCCCCAATACCCCTCTCCACTCCAGCCGGGTTGAGTTGGAGAATCTGAGCCTTCCCAGAGCAGGGGGGTGAAAGCTGAGAGGCGCAGGAGGGACAACCAGATAGCGGTTGAGGAAGTTGACCGGAGCCTCAACCACATTGTAGCTCTAGAGATAAGGGACATCCTGCTCGCTGGGAGGATCCAACAGGCCAGGATCACTCGTATTGTACACAGGCAGAGTTAGCCGTTCTGGCTTTACCCACTTTACCCACAAACCATGTGGCTTCTCCAGAAGTATTTAGACAGATAACATTGACTGTACAGCACCGTAAGTGCCTTAAATATCCCACAGTTGTCATGACTGCTCTGTGTTACATTGCATTTTTCACATCATACTTAAAACTGCTGAGGGGTTAGAAGCACCAAATCCATTGCAGCTTTTTTTTCCAGTGGAACATTTGTTTGTGAAACGTGTTCTAAAGCTCACATCTATTCCCACAGAGATAAATGCCATTACATGAACTGTGTTTCAAAATGATGCTGGTCACACTAAGTGGCTGCACCGGTTCATACTGTATCAGCAGGGGTTCTTCTCCTGTCCTCCCATTATGGAGCAACACGTTTGATTTGGTGGAACAAGCTTTCCCCTAATGTCAGGTCAGCAGAGTCCCTGCCCATCTCCCGAAAATGTCTGAAACCTCACCTCTTTGAAGAGTATCTGAAATAATACCCCCCCCCTCACACACACACACACACACACACACACACACACAAAGGGAGAAAGAAAAGAAGAATTACCAACCCCTCTTTTTACACTTCTGCTACTCTCTGTTCATCATATATGCATAATGATACCTACATGTAGATACTACCTCAATAAGCCTGACTAACAGGTGTCTGTATATATCCTTGCTACTCTTTTTTCAAATGTCTTTTTACTGTTGTTTTATTTCTTTACTTACCTAAACACACACACATACCTTTTTGTGCTCGCACCATTGGTAGAGCCTGTAAGTAAGCAATTCACTGTAAGATCTACACCCGTTGTATTCGATGCACGTGACAAATAAACTTTGATTTGATTTGATTTGTACTTGTCTTTTCCTAAACCACTGACTTTGTTGATAACTACTTTAATGAAAATGTATTATTGTATTATGTATTATTACTAAGAACCCTTTTAGAAGCCTTTTTTCTAGGAGTGTCATATGTCCATGGCAGCCACTTTAAATGACTGTGGTTTGCACAAGCCGCAGCAGTAGTAGTAATGCTGCAGCCGCAGTGTGTGCCTGCCTGTGTGGATGAGGGGAGAGGGAGGTGTGTGAGATTCACTAGCGACAGTACAAGATCCCCGCTACATCACCATGATTATTTGGCGAGCCTTAAAACGATAACCCACTTAAGCCAAGTTTTGTTGCACTCAGCACATAGACTGTAATGGCTTGTAATATATGGCAGCGTGATTGAAAGCTGCAGTGTCCTTATGAGACAGTGTTTTACCATGCAAACTATTCCTTACGCACATCTCCTCCTTGCCTCCCCTCTGCTTCTAGCAAAGTGGCATTTCCATTTTAAGATTGCCTCCCTGGCCCTTTGTGAATAGAATCGAATTACGCTGAGAAGCACTGATTGATTCCTTCTGAGCACAACAGTTTTCCCCTTTCTCAAAGAACCTATTGAATCCAGTCCAAGAAGTCATTGTGGCCATGATAGTTGTTTCAGACTGGGAGAATGGCTGGGGATGAGGACATGGAACTGAGAGAGATGTGTTGGAGGGGGAGAGTGGGGAACATGTAGATGGGACGGGGGTTAAGAGTTCACATGGTGCACGGCACAAAGCTACGGTATGGATAGCACTACGTCTCACATAGACTCACCGAGACAACGGAGGGCCCTTTCTAATGGCCGTAGTCAAGACTATATTCCAGCTCATTACATGTCACACTAGTTTGTCACGAGGACTGTGCACCAGGATCCATCGATGCATTCTCCATACGTTGTTAGGTTAGGTGGTGGGTGGGTGGGTGGGGTGGAGGGGGTGTGGTACCCTATCCTGGAGGTGTTTGATAAATGAGACACTACCACGCAACCCCTCCCAACCTCCAACCACCATCCCCATGCTCCCTATTCTAACCATGGTGAGATTCTGATTATCCTTTAAGGGCACTGTAATATAGTCTTCATAGTTAAGGCTGTGTGCCTACAGGGGAAGTCTCTCCCCCCTGCCACTGATGAAAGGCAGAGAGGGTGAAAGGTTCACATCTGCACCAGTGCTTTAATCAACGTTACTGCAGACATGCAATAATGTAGAGCGGAGGATGAGAGACGTACTGTATCCCACCGCTGCCACCAACGCACCACACTCCTCCCATACCCCGTCTCTCTCACTGTAAGAGGGGGAAAATACCTCATGTAACCCACTCTGGGGCAAGAGTAAACAACGGCCAAGTATACAGCAGGGACCTCAGTGGAGAAGTTCTGGAACAGAGACAGACTCTGTGTTTTGACTAGTTACTCATGGTGATGTACGGAACGGAAGGGCCTCCCTGGGTAGTCAACAAAGGGGTTGAGTTGGATTTGATTTCACTAGCTGGTGCAAGTGATGTTCAGCCAATGAAATATGGATCGCATCCATGTGCCCTGTCACACCAGCCCTGGTGCCACATCAATGGGCCACTCCAGTTCTCATTTGGAGAAGTGCCAGTCTGATGTGCTGGAGCATACAACGTTTCTCTTTCTTTATTCATTTGTCACTGTCACGCTGTAAAAATCCTTCAGGATCATTGGGGCTTTCATTTTAAACTAGATATGAGACAGGAATCGGAGACGCCTTTTTGTTGCATTAGAGAGTTGAAGCGCAGATCAGTGCAAATGTCACCAACAGTCACGGTCACGCTCTTCCTCCTGCTTAATACATTAATACAGGGCTGAATTTCCATCCACACTAAAGGTAACGTCCACTCTATGCCACCCAGCATATTTGAGTGATTTAGCTAAAGGCAAAAGAATGATTATGTGACAGCTCTCTGTGATGGTATTTATTGAGAATTTTGAGCTGAGAATTTTCCACAGTGTGTGTTTGTGTGTGTGTGTGTGTCTTAAAGAAGGTTCTTGTGTGTGCGCCGGAGAATATGTGTGTTTGTGTGAAGAGTGTTTTATTACAGGTGTCTATTTATTGTATTTTAGAGGGTGTCTGGTTGCCCTACACTACACCACCAAGCGCTGCTGAAATATTTACCCAGCGGGGAAATTGTTACTTTGTCCAATGTCCCTGGATCAGTCATCTGACCCTCTGTGACCCTCCATTACTTCCTGTCAGCCTGATGTGATCAGACCCTGGTGGCTCCTTTTGTCCTTTTCTTCTTCTTCTGTAGTATTTCATGCTTTCTGGCCTGATCAGCAGTATTCTCCCTGTCCCTCTCCACCCCCCCTCCCCCATATATATATACCTACCTTGGTGAATGTGGAGTTTCTTTCATTAGAGCACGTAGAAATAGATGTTGTACAATCAGTCCATTTGGCTCTTTTCTTAGTAGACTTGAGAATGAAGGATGAAGTTAGTTAGTATATTGTAGATGTATTTCAGTCTACATTTTGAGGGCAGCTCTGAGTAGAACATTGTGAATTTATGGAAAGTATCATTTGTAAGTGATTCACATGGATATATACATGTTCAATACGTAAAGCCTGATGAAGAGCATAAATGTATGTGTAACACTAGGACCTGGACTGGAATCACAAGTAAGCCTCTTTCCTAAGACCTTTTGATAAATAGAGAACATCCTCAAGTTCTCTCCATAACACACACCATAACATGAACCATAACACACACCATAACATGAACCATAACACAAACCATAACATAAACCATAACACAAACCATAACATAAACCATAACATAAACCATAACACAAACCATAACATAAACCATAACACGAACCATAACATAAACCATAACACAAACCATAACACAATCCATAACACAAACCATAACACAAACCATAACACAAACCATAACATAAACCATAACATAAACCATAACACAAACCATAACACAAACCATAACACGAACCATAACATAAACCATAACACAAACCATAACACAATCCATAACACAAACCATAACACAAACCATAACACAAACCATAACATAAACCATAACATAAACCATAACACAAACCATAACACAAACCATAACATGAACCATAACATAAACCATAACACAAACCATAACACAATCCATAACACAAACCATAACACAAACCATAACACAAACCATAACATAAACCATAACATAAACCATAACATGAACCATAACATAAACCATAACATAAACCATAACACAAACCATAACATAAACCATAACACAAACCATAACATAAACCATAACACAAACCATAACATAAACCATAACATAAACCATAACACAAACCATAACATAAACCATAACATAAACCATAACATAAACCATAACACAAACCATAACATAAACCATAACACAAACCATAACATAAACCATAACACAAACCATAACATAAACCATGACACAAACCATAACATAAACCATAACATAAACCATAACATAAACCCCAAACTTCCCCTGAGGACACAGATCCTTGCTAAGGATTACGGTGTACTTAATTGACTCAATTATCCAGTCCAGTCAAAGTTTGTAAAGAAAAGTGTGGGCTGCCTGGATTTCTGTGGCATTAAGTCGTCATTGAGGGGGCAAACGGGCCCAGTGTATTTACTGCCAAACTGTGTTTATCTGACCTGATGCCTCTAATGCGGGTATCAATCTCCACAATACATTCTCCCTCCAATATGGGTCGTGTCATCTCTGGTTAGTGGAGTCTCCTGATGAAATTGTCTAAAACTCCACCGATCAATCAAGCTAGTGCTGGATTGATTTTCTTTCATATTTTCTCATCTTCTCTTTTCTTCCTGCCCCTCACCATTCGAAGGCCTCTGATGTTCCCTCAATGTAAGATGAATATCACGCAGAGGGCAAAAGAACATCTGGGTTAGACCTGTTGACATCTATGAGACTGTCTCTCTACCCTTCATCTCTCTCTCTCTCTCTCTCTCTCTCTCTCTCTCTCTCTCCCCCTCTCAAAGACAAGCAAATATCACCTCAGTAGACACAGTACCTGTATTATCCCAACACCCTCCACATCCAATCCCCTATTATAACACAACACCAATTATATTGAAACTGTAACTATGACCAGTAACTATCTGTGTAAATGTATTCCACCTGACTTTGTATTGAAATAAGTGCTGTGTAGTGGTAATAAAAAGACTACCAGGCAGGCAGGCAGAAACAGACCAGCGTGGCCCCAGGTTCCCCCTCCATTGCCTGGTCTCAGCCAGGGGACGGCAGGACCATCCACATCCCCGGGCCCCCGGACCCATTTGTATGGGCCGCACGACTTTCCCCATAATGAAATATTCACAGGTCACTGGTTCCCTGAGAAATGATGGCGGTCAGTCAATTGCTTTTCAGCGAGTAATTTTCTCCCCCTTCAGACTGCCCTGCTTGTCATGTTGACAGTCATTAGCGCAGGAGGAAGGCTGGATCGAAGCGCAAGTGTGACACTTGTCAGACAGGAGCAGTGTTTATCTCCTCTACTGCTTTATTTCCCTTCAATCTTTTCTTCTTTTTCTTTCTATCTCTTCTCCTCTTCTCGCCTCTATTTATCTGTTTTGTTAACGCTTGTGTCAAGTTGTTTTTTGCAGTCTGTCCTAGATTCTACCCCATCTATTACCATGTTGTGCTCTGTTCTTATTTTACACCATTTTGTCATGTATTTTTCTTACACCTGAAAGTCAGAAATAATCTGTTATTTGAGACGTTGAATTAAGCCTTAAATCTTCAGTAAAGACCAGGCAGAAAGTAATCCCTTTTAAGGTAATCAATCACTTTGAAAGAAACCCATCACAAGCCAATCAAAAGAGACACTTCAGATTTGGTGATTTGACCCTCAAAAAATCCACAGGAAAGTTTAGCCAAGGCTCTTTTTTCTTTATGACTCAGTCTGACCTTTGAAGATATTACCATCTGATGTGATGAATGGTCCAGGGAGGAGACACAGACTTTTCTTATTAACCAGCTGTGGTGGTGGTGGAGCTAGACCGGCTAGCACTCCTTCCCTAATCCCCTTCTTCTTAAAGGGGGAGAGGAGAGGGGGTTAAAAGGACATCAGGAATGACATAGTGTTAGAAATAATATGGGGCCCTCCACGGCAGAGGCACTACAGTGAGCTCGGCTGACCCAGAGGGAAACTCCAATTAGCAGGGAGTAATGGATAGCCCCTGTGGCTGGTGTCTGCAGGCGGGTAGAGCGCTGACCCTCGGCCTCGCCCCGCCACAGCTACACTCTTCCCCCAGCATCACTCTCTCTCTCACCCTGTGATAGATCTCAGAGCAGGCCTGGCGACACCCTCACATACACAAACACCCCCGCTCCCACACACACACACACACACACACACAACACACACACACACACACCCACACACACAAACACCCACCCACATACACCTACAGTGCCTTCAGAAAGTATTCATACCCCTTGATGTATTCCACATTTTGTTGTGTTACAGCCTGAATTCAAAATGGATTCAATATGTTTCTTCTTACCCATCTACACACATACCCCTTAATAATGACAAAGTGTTTTTAGACATTGTTGCAAATAAATTGAAAATGAAATACACACCCCTTGGTCAGTACTTTGTCGAAGCACCTTTGGCAGTGATTCTGTGAGTCTGTGAGTCTTTCTGGGTAAGTATATAAGAGCTTTCCACACGTGGATTGTGCAACATTTTCCCATTATTCTTTTTTCAAAATTCTTCAAGCTCTGTCAAATTGGTTGTTCATCATTGCTAGACAACCACTTTCAGGTCTTGCCATACATTTTCAAGTAGATTTCAGTCAAAACTGTAACTCGGCCACACAGGAACATTCACGGTCTTCTTTGTGTGCAACTCTAGTGTAGATTTGACCCTGTATTTTAGGTTATTGTCCTGCTGAAAGGTGAATTAATCTCCCAGTGTCTGGTGGAAGCAGACTGAACCAGGTTTTCCTCTAAGATTTTGCCTGTGCTTAGCTCCATTCCATTTTATTTTGTATCCTGAAAAACTCCCCGGTCCTTAACTATTACAAGCATATCCATAACATGATGCAGCCACCACTATTTTAGAAAATATGGAGAGTGGTACTCAGTAATATGTTGTACTGGATTTGCCTCCCAACATAACACTTGGTATTCAGGACTAAAAGTTAATTGCTTTGACACATTTTTTGCAGTATCTCTTTAGTACTTTGTTGCAAATAGGATGCATGTTTTGGATTATTCTGTACAGGCTTCAGTCTTTTGACTCTGTCAATTGGGTTAGTATTGTAGAGTAACTACAATGTTGTTGATCCATCCTCAGTTTTCTCCTATCACAGCCATTCAACACTGAAACTGTTTTAAAGTTACCATGGTGAAATCCCTGAGCGATGTTCTTCCTCTCTGGACAGAGAAAGGATGCCTGTATATTTGTAGTGACTGGGTGTATTGATAAACAATCAACATTTTAATGAATAGCTTCACCCTGCTCAAAGGGCTATTCAGTGTCTGCTTTTTATTTTACCCATCTAATGGACCAATCAGTGCCCTTCTTTGTGAGGCATTGGAAAACCTCCCTGGTCTTTGGGAATTAGTCTGTGTTTGAAATTCACCTCTTGACTGAGGGACCTTAAAGATACTGTAATTGTTTGTGTGGGGTACAGATATGAGGTAGTCATCCAACAATCATGTTAACACTATTATTGCACACAGAGTGAGTCCGTGCAACTTATTATGTGACTTGTTGAGCACATTTTTATTCCTGAACTTATTTAGGCTAGCCGTAACAAAGGGGTTGAGTACTTACTGACTAAAGAAATGTCCGCTTTTAATTTTGAATTCATTTGTAACCATTTCGAAAAGCATAATTCCACTTTGACATTATGGGGTGTTGGCCAGTGACAAAACATCTACATTGAATCAATTTTAAATTCAGGCTGTAACACAACAACATGTGAATAAAGGGGTGTGAATACTTTCTGAAGGCTCTGTACACACACATACTCATAGACACAGTGTGTGTTAGTGTGTGTACTGGTCCACTAAGCTGTTTGCGTGGAACTGGGAGGGTATTAGGCAGTGTTTCCTCTAGGGAAGGAGAGTGAGCCTCATCCATGTGCCTCCTCAGGTCTGTGCCAATCAGCCCTGTGCCAATCAGCCCTGGGCCATGGCATGCTGATAAGAGCAGACGACGCTCTGGATCCCCAATGGAAGAGAGGGGACTGTGCTGTGACGTCCTCCCCCACTCCGTCTGATAAGCCTCTTCTCAAAGCACAGTCGGGAGAAAGCAGTGGGATCTGTGCAAGGATGGCTCTAAGAGAACCAGACTAGCATCTTTACATTAAAGGGAGAACATCAGGAAAAATCTTGTAAAAAATGTGGAGCAATTAAATGTAGGTTGTGATAGATGTTATTCGTGTTGGTGTTGAATCATCACACCTTGCTGTAATGGAATGGTATCGAGGAGAAGGTGTTAGTACTAAATGGCATATGGTTAACCATGCCAGTGTCAATATGTCTGCAACATCAAATCAAATTGTATTTACCACATGCTTCGTAAACGACAGGGATAAAGTAACAATGAAATACTTACTTACGGATCCGTTGACAACAATGCAGAGTTAAAGATAAGATACAACGGAATAAAAAATAGAAATAGTGAGGCGAGGAATGAATACGCAGTGAATAACAAATGACAATAATGAGTCAAATCAGTATGGCGGTATGCTGGGAGCACCATTACCAGGAGGATGGACAGGGGTACGAGGTAATTGAGGTAGCTATGTAAATATACAGTGCCTTCAGAAGCATTCATACCCCTTGACTTATTCCACATTTTGTTGTGTTTAAGCCTGAATTCAAAATGGATACAACGTTTTTTTTTTCTCTCACCCATCTACAGACAATATCCAATAATGACAACATGAAAACATGTTTTTAGACATTTTTGCACATTTATTGAAAATACAGAAATACCTCATTTACATAAGTGTTCACATGCCTGAGTCAATACATGTTAGAATCACCTTTTGCAATAATTACAGCTGTGAGTCTTTCTGGTTAAGTCTCTAAGAGCTTTGCACACCTGGATTGTACAATATTTGCCCTTTTGTTCAAGGAATTGGAAAGCCTCCCTGGTCTTTGTGGTTGAATCTCTGTTTGAAATTCATTGCTCGACTGAGGGACCTTACAGATAATTGTATGTGTGGGGTACAGAGATGAAATATTTAGGCTTGCCATCACAAAGTTTTTTTAAATGTCTAAAAACATAATTCATCTTTGAGATTATGAGGTATTGTGTGTAGATCAGTGACACAAAATCTATATTTGAACCATTTAAAATTCCTGCTATAACACAGGGTTTCCCTCGGTCCTCGGAACCCCAAGGGGTGCATGTTTGTTTGTTTGCCCTGGCACTACACAGCTGATTCAAGTAGTCAACTAATCATCAAGCTTTGATCATTTGAATCAGCTGTGTAGTGTTAGGGCAAAACCCAAAACCCCTTGGGGTCCCGAGGACCGAGTTTGGGGAAACGCTGCTCTAACACAACAAAATGTGGAAAAATTCAAGGGGCGTGAACACTTTCTGAAGGCACTGTATGTAGGGGTAAAGTGACTGGGCAACAGGATAGATAATAGACAGAAGCAGAAGTGGTGAGTGTGAAAGTATGAGTGTGTGGGGCATCAGTATGCATGTGTGTGCTTTTTTTGTGTGTGTGTGTGCAATGATGTAAAGTATTTAAGTAAAAATACTTTAAAGTACTACTTAAGTAGTTTTTGGGATATGTACTTTCCTCTTTCTATTTCTGCCAACTTTTAACTTTACTCCACTACATTCCTAAAGAAAAGAATGTACTTTTTACACCATTCATTTTCCCTGACACTCAAAAGTGCTTGTTCCGTTTGGACAGGAAAATGGTCCAATTCACACATTTATCAAGAGAACATCTCTGGTCATCCATACTGTATCTGATCTGGCAGACCCACTAAACACAAATGTAAAATATGTGTTGGAGTGTGCTCCTGGCTAGCCGTCAATAAAAAATTAAAGAAAACGCTGCTGTCTGGTTTGCTTAATATAAGGAATATGAAATGATTTATACTTTTACTTTTGATACTTAAGTATATTTTAGCAATTCCATTTACTTTTGATACTCAAGTATATTTAAAACCAAATATTTTTAGACTTTTACTCGTGTAGTATTTTACTGGGTGACTTTCACTTGTATTTGAGTCATTTTCTATCTTTACTTTCACTCAAGTATTGAGTACTTTTTCCACCACTGTATATATGTGTGTTGCGGTGTCAGTGTAAGAATGTGTTAGTGTGAGGGTAGAGTCCAGTGTGTGTGTACAAGAGAGTTAGTGTGAGGGTAGAGTCCAGTGTGTGTGTACAAGAGAGTTAGTGTGAGGGTAGAGTCCAGTGTGTGTGTACAAGAGCGTTAGTGCAAAAAAAGGGTAAATGCAGGTAGTCCTGGTAGCCATTTGATTAGCTATTTAGTGGTCTTGTTTAGCAGTCCAATGGCTTGGGGGTAGAAGCTGTTCAGGGTCCTATTGGTTCCAGACTTGGGGCACTGGTACCACTTATCATACAGTAGCAGAGAGAACAGTCTATGGCTTGTGTGGCTGGAGTCTCAGACAATTCTTTGGGACGTCCTCTGACACCGCCTGGTGAGAGGTTCTAGATGGCAGGGAGCTCGGTCCCAGTGATGTAGTGGGCCGTACTCACCACCCTCTGTAGCACTTTGCTGTCTGGTGCCTTGCAGTTGCCATACCAAGTGGTGATGTAGCCAGTCAATATGCTCTTAAAGCATTGGAGGATCTGAGGATCCTTGCCAGATCTTGTTGTGCACTCTTCACAACTGTGTGGGTGTGTGTGGACAATGTTAATTCCTTAGTGATGTGGACACCGAGAAACTTGAAGCTCTCGACCCGCTCCCACTACAGCCCAAATGATGTGGATAGGGGTGTGCTCGCCCCTCCGTTTCCTGTGAGCCACGATCAGCTCCTTTGTCTTGCTGACGTTGAGAGAGATGTTGTTGTCCTGGCACCACACTGCCAGGTCTCTGATCTCCTCCCTATGTTTTTAATGTTATTTTTATTGAACCTTTATTTAACTAGGCGTGGCAGATCAAATTCTTATTTACATTGACGTCCTACACTGGCCAAACCTGTACGACGCTGGGCCAATTGTGCGCCACCCTATGGGACTCTCAATCATGGCCGGTTGTGATACAGCCTGGAATCAAACCAGGGTGTCTGTAGTGACGCCTCAAGCACTGAGATGCGGTGCCTTAGACCGCTGCGCCACTCGGGAGCCCAAATGACTGCCTCATCACTTACTGAAATGAGAATGTCCCACAATTCACCTCTTATGGAGAGGCTCTCTCTTCCCCCTGTGGCCGCATTACCCATGATGCCCCACAGCGGATGAGGGAGGGATATGCTGGAGGCGTCGCTGCTCTGCTCTGCTAACCACTCTGCCAGAACACTGCACTAATTGATGAATAGAGATTGCATTCTCTCTCCTGCTCTCCATCAAACTTTTTTTAAGGCTCCGGTGGGCACTTCTTTATAAAGTTCAGTTTTAAGTTTTAAATGTAGCAAAACAAAACAATCACCCTTAATCAGTGAGTAATGTTGTTTGAAAGAGAGTTTTGATCTGTCTGGGTGTAATTTGGAAAAATATACACTTATCGTATCAAGAATCTAAGCCATTTCACTATTTTTACCATAATGGGCTTTTTATCAGATTTGTGCCCTGGTTCTGTTACTGAGAAACTTGGGGCCAGCTGTGTATCACCATTACAGCTTGTGTCAACATGTATACGTTGCATTACATCAATCTTGCACTCAGCAGGAGCGGACAGAGCTATTATGTTAAAAGCCCATTTGCCTGACATATTCTTACTGAAGATGGCCTCTCGCAGGGGAGGGGTCTGATCCGGTGAATATTGATAGGTTCATTGATTGATTAATGGTCTCGGGTGATTTATTGATTGATTTCGCTTTCAAATGAGCTGCGAGAGAGAGGTGAGCCCAGAGGAAAACAAACCACATTCTCCTTCAAGCTCTGGCTTTACATAAAGACACAACACTGATTTATTTTGGGTACTGCTGCTGTTTTCATTCGGATGTTGTTTTTGGAGTCCATTTTCAACTGAAATATACAAGAAGTGTTATAGACTGAAATCACGGGAAACAAAATACACGATTAAAGGACGTTTTCCCCTCAACTGACTGAACTAAATACATCACCTCTCTACTGGTTTTAGGAAGACTTGTAGGGCGTTGTTGGGTAGTTACAAGTGCATGGACTGTGGATGGGGGAGTGGGATGTGTAGATTAATGCAGTGGAAAGCCATCCTTCAAAGTGCTTAGAATAATTAGAGTCAGGCCTCCAACAGAATGGCCATGTCACTGGAGGAAATGGGCTTTTTATTTACTGTGGCGGCTCTTCTCTCGACCTCTTCCTCTCTCTCTCACTTTCACTCCCTCTCTCTCCCGTTCTCCCTCTCTCTCTCTTTCTCCCTGGAATCCATATAGCATATAGAGTTATAATTCAGGGACGGAGAGATTCAGAGTGTCTTTAAAGGTGCTGTCACTGCGCTGGATGCATTTCTCAGATTTGTATCTCTGTACGATTGTGTGTGTGTGTGGTATGGGCGCGTGCATTTGTATTCACAATGGGCATTTGTATTCAGGAGCTGATCTGTTAATGTGTGGGTGTGTGTACACGCACAGTGTGGGTGTGAATGTGTGCCTGCAATGCAATTGTGTGTGTGAACGCATACGTGTCTGTATGTCTGTGTGAGTGTGTGTGTGTGTGAAGGCATTTCCCATCTTAGAGGTGGTGAAAGGGGGAGAAACGCCATTGATAAATTGATCACAGTGAAATTGTGGAGTATTGAGACATGTTCTAAATCCCGCCCCCTTCGTTCGGCCTCCCTCCCACACACACAATGCACCGCGCTACGGCTCTGCTCTGCTCTGCTCCAGCATCAATTACTGTGGATTGCGTGGTTGACAGAGTGTAAACCAGGTGCCAGCCCTCAATCCAATTAAAGAGATTTAATTGGGGAAAATAAATGGAGTGTGTCCGGGAAGTGCTGGGTTACCCACACTAAGTAGATTTTTTCCTTCTTTTTGAAAAGTAAGGTATTGTTTATGAAAGACTGAATTGAATCTAATAAAAGCTAGGGGCAATTGGGCTATTGCTTTTCTTCACACTGCCTCGACTTCCTCCACAGGTCACTAATGCAAACAATCCAATCTCCCCTCTCTGAAAGGTGTACTGGGCTCTCTAAACAGGATTATTATCTAAAATGGCCCATCAGGTGATTCGGCCATACACTGCCAGGTTTCAGATGGTGATTGTAATTCCCCTTTGCCAGCCTTTTAGGGATGGATCACTTTAGGAGTGTTTGTAACTTTTAAACAACACCTTTAAAACAACACCAACAGACGAGGAAGGCCAACAGGCCCCTTGTCTGTTTTAAATAGCATTATTACTCTGACTACTTCTGTAACCATTACGAATGGGGGTGTTTTTTCTCTGTATAACATGAGAATCCTCTGTGGTTACCAGTGTAGTAGTGGGTGTAGTTGTAGCTTGACACTGTGAGTGTGAAGGAGACTGAAGCATCAGCAGCAGCCACAGCTCCATGCAAGAGTTAGCCCAGATAAAGAGAGGTGTTTAAAGCGGTCAGGTAGCACCACGTCGTGCAGTGGTCTCTGCTCCTCCTCCGTGTCTCTCTCCCCCAATCTGTCCCAGGGGAGGGGGGGGTGAAATGAGGAGCAGCAGAGAGGCAGAGCCTAATTCTAGTCTTGGTCTTCTCTTCACGGGACATGGATGAATAATTCAGGATTGTTAGCTGTCTGCTGCTAACCCATCTACAATGAAACAGTCTTACTGCACATCAATGATTGAGCAGACACCCGGTTCCCTCCCCCTTTAGAGGGAATCATATGGAGCTGACTCCTCTTCACCAGCTCCCTCCACTACTTCCCTATAATTGGAAAGAGAAAAAGCTGGAATGCTGTATCAGGGATCTGGCAGAGCGGTATAGGCGTTTAAACAGCCATTCAGCAATGTCAACCTGCAGACGTGTGTCTGGGGTGTGCACCCACTAGTTAGCCCCGAAGAGGGGAGAGAATTTGGGACAAAAGACGTGACAGAGTTTTCAGCAGACACATTTCCTGAGTTGGAAAAACTGTCTCTATCTGCGGCCTATTAAAGAGTGAAATACATATGTATCTGGAGTGGAAGAGCTCTCCGATGTGAGCGTCTCCGATGTGTCTGTCTGTAATAGGACCATCCTCGGTTTCCCTGATTTGAACCCCTCTTAAAATCCCTTCCAGCCTCCATCTCCGTTCTCTCCTTCCCTCGCTCCTCCCTTCCTCGCTGTATCACACACTACTTCTGCACCACGCTCACCTTTTCCCCTTTTCAACATCAGACGAGCAAATCAGCAGACAAGCGATGGTACAAGTTTTCCCAAGCTTTCAAGAATTATCACCATTTCATCACATATAATCACAGTTAATAACCCTTCTCATTAAGGAGACGAGGATCACGGGTCATTAATATTGTTAATATCTTCTCTCCTTTTCTCCCATCGCCAAGTGCCAGAGGGGCTGGAAACAAAAGGAGGACTAAAAAAGAGCTTAGGACGACAGTGATTAACCGATTGGGGTAGATGGACTGTGATGAATCAAAGTTATCTCTCAAATCTTAATAACTGGAATTAGCTGCTGATTAGATGAGCTTGGGCTACAGCAGGGAGTAGTAGGCATGTTCACTTCAAAGAATATGGCCCATGTAAATCTGTCCCTCCCCTCCCCGTGCCCTCCTCCGCAGAGCAAAGAGAAACCCACCGAGCCAATGGGAAACCAAAGAGAAGGATTACAAAGGGAGGAAGAATAGAGCTGAGAAAAGGAAGACAAGAGTTAGACAGTGTAAATGGTGCCTTTTACCTGTTTGCTCCCTGGTATTAGGATCTTTTTATTTCTGCGTTTGCTCTCCCCCCTCTCTCTCTATCTCTCTCTACAGTAGGAGGGGTCAGTGTCTCAGTGACAGGGTCATGATGAGAGCGACTCTGTCTCATTTGCATATGTTTGCCATTGTCACAGCGGTCAACGAATGTCATGTTAAGATTCCTGCATGTTTAAGCACTGACATTTGTCCCTCATGAGGCAGTCTGGCCTCTTATCATAACCCTCAAAGAGAGACCACATCACAATGGCACACAGCTGGTTCCTAACCAAATGTTGGTGTCACTTCAACAGTGTTGAATTACAGTAGAAAAATACTCATTTGCCAGCTAAATTAGATTTGGTGTAGATCAGTGGATCGGCACGGTACGAGAATTGATTCACACGTGTATGACCAGAATCAAAAGAATGTCCCTGATCAACTGTTCAATCATCAATTTTCATTTCAGATAGGTCTTTATCTCCGTGACCAATAGCAATTTCTAGAAATTGAAGAATCTTATCAATTTAGAACATGTGTAATAAAGTATACCAATATCAATCTGTTCATGTCATTTGATACATGAGAAGGACAATTGAGAGGGGGAAAAGGCTATCGTGTATCGGGCTGAGATTTACTGTAGTACATTTGATCCGGTCAAAAGCAACGCCTGTGGGATCAGTTGATTTTAAAAACGACACACAGCCCACATTTCTATTTGAATTTCGACAACAAGTCTGGAATAATTAGTCCCTGATGTAAATGTCTGTTACGCAACAAAAAGGCAACAACATTGAAAGAGGCAATTATCTGCTTTTATGGTGTGGGGAAAACATGGCGGGTCTGATCATCTGTAAATGATAGTTGTTTTTAAAGATCCTGTTGGTTTATTAGGAGCTTTTTAATGCGCCGTTCTCCAGCCCCAGACAGATCAGACCCATGCATGGCTGCTACAGCAGGCGGGTGGCTGAGGAGGAGACGGACAGGTTCATTACATGTCACAGGAGTTCAAAGTGATCCTCTGTCTGCTGTGTTTATTAAGTGGCGCTCCAGTCGTCTCTGAGGTATAGTAACACTTGCTAGTCGTAGCACAGCAGACGCTAAGAGCAGTCCCATCTCGATCAGCACAGGCTGAGGCTCGGTGTGTGGTGTTGTGCAGTGCGGCAGCAATGTAATAAAGAAATCAACAAGGGATAGAGGGAAATGAACTCTCCCTTTAATACCCTGTCCAAGGATGAAGCCGTGTTCACATGCTAGTTGGAACTAGGAAAGTCTGAAGTTTCAGACTTGCTTACTGGTTGCAAGTTCTACACCTGCTGCGTTCAATTTCTGAGTTTCCTAGTTCTGTCTAGTGCGTGAACACGCCATGAATCACAAATAAATGCACCAAAATAATTAGGAAAAATCATGTTAGAAGGAATGAAACATATTTGTCATGTGTAAACGATTAAGGCTCCTGAAGAAAAAATAAATAGAACAGAGTGCAAAAAATTTCAATTCACTCTGGGGGGCCGAGTGTAGATTCAGTATTTAACTTCATGGATAGATTCTTCAACAAATGAGGTGGAAAAATGAAAGATGAGAGTTGGCAAGAGAGGAAATGGGAAGGAAAATAATAAGGCTGTGCCTAGCCTATTTGGAATCCCACACCGCTGAAGAGTGGTATGGAAGAACACTGGGAGTAGCTAGGGGGATGCAAAAGCTTTTCTCAGGTGCTTCAAATCTGCATTAAATTGGGCCGTTGCATTTCAACCTCTCCATGCTCTCTCCCCTCTGTCTCTCCCAAAGTTTCACTGTAATTGGAAGACAATGAGGGGAAAAGCCAGCCGGTGCGCCCGGAAATCTGCTTTATCATGAGAAACCCAACTGGAGGATTTGTTTTGTTGTTGTTGTTTACCTCTGCCTCCGAGTTGGGCTTTTCAGACTCACCTTGAATGGTTGGCAGGTGGTTGTAATTAACAGGCTCTCCCTGGCTGGCTGCAGCCTCTGGTGAGATGCTAGCGCTGCTAACACTGCTAACGCTAACGCAGTGTTGGAGCACGATCATATGGCCTAATTAAAATGGACCTAGCTAGACTCAAGCTGTATTTGTGTGTGCCTGTTAAGACAAAACTAATGCCAGTTGCTGAATGTTCAAAATCATCCCAGGCCTGCCTCACTGGCCTGCCTCACTGGCCTGCCTCACTGGCCTGCCTCACTGGCCTGCCTCACTGGCCTGCCTCACTGGCCTGCCTCACTGGCCTGCCTCACTGGCCTGCCTCACTGGCCTGCCTCACTGGCCTGCCTGCTTTTTCTGCATGTCTGTTTGTTGGGGTTCAATTAGCTGGGCGTCAGTAGCGGGGGTGAAAACAACAAGGTTGCTTTTATGTGCCTGGCTGAAAGTCCTCGCTGTGTTTCGTGTGTGTTGCATGCTCTACGTTGGCCACTGTTGAGCTACGTGACACTCTCCATTTGTCCCCACTCTGTTTTCTGCTGCAATGGCCCAACGGGATTTGTCACAAGTTTGCCTTCCTCTCAGTGAGGGAGTCATTAAAGTGAGATGAGTGCTTCTCTTCTCTATGTCTTGGAGTTGTGCTGTCGCTATAAAACACTCCACACTCTTTCCCTTCCTCTCCTTTGGACTCACTGCACTGGATAGGTTCTGTAAACTTGAGCCATTTTAAAGGGTTCCTGTCAACATGCCAGTTCAGTAACTAATGTAGACTACAGTACACACATATATGCTGAATTACCCAGAAATGAACACGATATTCAGCTGGTGTTCTTGTAGCTCAACATCTCATCATCTAATATTGTAACAAGTCTGATGTTGGATCTGGTGACAGATGAACCTGTGTGGTCGAGACCTTTCAAGGTCTTCCAGTCCCTAACAAATGAGTCTTTATTAGTACTATTAGTACTTTATTAGTACTATTAGTACTTTATTAGTAGTATTAGTATTAGTCTTTATTAGTACTCCATTTGGGGATGGGTGGTAGGGTTTGCGGGGAATAATAAAGGTATATTCTTAAAAAGTGTGTATATGTATGTATATATATGTATGTGTATGTATGCATATATGTGTATATGTATGAATGTTTATGTATGTATATGGGTATGTGTATGTATGTATGTATAGTTGAAGTCGGAAGTTTACGTACACCTCAGCCAAATACATTTAAACTCTGTTTTTCACAATTCATGACATTTAATTTCAATAAAAATGTCCTGTCTTAGATTAGTTTCGATCACCACTTTATTTTAAGAATGTGAAATGTCAGAATAATAGTAGAGAGAATGAGCTTTTATTTATTTCATCACATTCCCAGTGGGTCAGAAGTTTACATACACTCAATTAATATTTGGTAGCATTGCCTTTAAATTGTTTAACTTGGGTCAAACGTTTCGGGTAGCCTTCCACAAGCTTCCCACCATAAGTTGGGTGAATTTTGGCCCATTCCTCCTGACAGAGCTGGTGTAACCGAATCAGGTTTGTAGGCCTCCTTGCTCGCACACGCCTTTTCAGTTCTTCGGATTGCAAGCCTCCCCTTTTCTCCTCCAATCATAACGATGGTCATTATGGCCAAACAGTTCTATTTTTGTTTCATCAGACCAGAGGACATTTCTCCAAAAAGTACAATCTTAGTCCCCATGTGCAGTTGAAAGCCGTAGTCTGGCTTTTTATGGCTGTTTTGGAACCGTGGCTTCTTCCTTGCTGAGAGCCTTTCAGGTTATGTTGATATAGGGCTCGTTTTACTGTGGGTATAGATACTTTTGAACCTGTTTCCTCCAGCATCTTCACAAGATCCTTTGCTGTTGTTCTGGGATTGATTTGCACTTTTCGCACCAAAGTACGTTAATCTCTAGGAGACAGAATGCATCTCCTTCCTGAGCGGTATGATGGCTGCGTGGTCCCATGGTGTTTATACTTGCGTACGATTGTTTGTAAAGGTGAACGTGGTACCTTCAGGCGTTTGGAAATTGCTCCCAATGATGAACCAGACTTGTGGAGATCTACAATTTTCTGAAGTCTTGGCTGATTTCTTTTGATTTTCCCATGATATCAAGCAAACAGGCACTGAGTTTGAAGTTTGGCCTTGAAATACATCCACAGGTACACCTTCAATTGACTCAAATTATGTCAATTAGCCTATCAGAAGCTTCTAAAGCCATGACATCATTTTCTGGACTTTTCCAAGCTGTTGAACCTCTCTAGGGTATCTGGCCAACATCCAGTGAGATTGCAGAGCGCCAAATTCAAATACAGAAATACTCATTATAAAAATTCAGAAAACAAAACATATTTTACATAGATTTAAAGATTCACTTCTTGTGAATCCAACCACGGTGTCAGATTTTAAAAATGCTTTACAGTGAAAGCATACCTTACGATTATTTGAGAACATAGCCCAGTTGACAAATTATTACAAACAGCAACCAGCCAAGCAGAAGTGATACAAAACCCAGAAATAGAGATAAAATTAATCCCTTACCTTTGATGATCTTCATATGATTGCACTCAGAAGACATTCATTTACTCTGATAAAGTCTCTTTATATCCAAAAAGCTCCATTTTGTTCACACGTTTTCTTCAGTAATCCACAGGCTCAAACGCAGTCAAAACAGGCAGACAAAAAAATCTAAATTGTATCCGTAAAGTTCATAGAAACATATTCATTCCCCAGGTTGTTTTTAGGCTAAATGATCTATAATATTTCAACCGGACAATAACATTGTCAATATAAAAGGTAAACAAGAAATGCACTCTCTCGGGATTGCGCATGAAAAAGCTCTGTGACACCTCTGTGACACCTCAGGGTCCACTCATTCAGACTGGTCTTACTCCCTCTTACTCCCTCATTTATAAGAATCTAGTGGAATGCATAGTGGAAGGCATAGGAACTGCAAATTGAGTCCTAAATCAATGGATACTGTAATGGCATTGAATAGAAAACTACAAAACTGAATACTTCCTGAATGGATTCGTCTCAGGTTTTCGCCTGCCAAATCAGTTCTGTTATACCTCACAGACACTATTTGAACAGTTTTGTTTTTTCTATCTAAATCTACCAGTTATATGCATATCATATCTTCTGGGCTCGAGTAGCAGGCCATTTAATTTGGACATGCTTTTCATCCAAAATTCCGAATGCTGCCCCCTACCCTAGAGAAGTTAAAGGCACAGTCAACTTTGTGTATGTAAACTTATGACCCACTGGAATTGTGATACAGTGAATTATAAGTGAAATAATCTGTCTGTAAACAATTGTTGGAAACATTTATTGTGTTATGCACAAAGTAGATGTCCTAACCGACTTGCCAAAACTGTAGTTTGTTAACAAGAACATTGTGGAGTGATTTTAATGACTCCAACCTAAGTGTATTTAAACTTCCGACTTCAACTGTATGTATGTATGTATGTATGAATATATGTGTATATGAATGTGTATGTATATGTATTTGTGTATGTGTATGTATTTATGTGTATAGATATATATATTTACCCCCAAAATATATAAGGGACTGGAAATGATGCAGACAGTTACATTGATGGAAGCAACAATCTATCTGCAAAATTAAAGCTGATCCACCCCCTAAAAAACAAGACAAAACACATGAGTTGCTGACTCGGTGTGTCTAAGTGAAAGCCATAACGCTGTCCACTCCATCACCCGTCCATAGCTGATATCATCAATGGCTCCCATTTGAGTGATTTCCCCCTGGATTCAATGCAACCCAATTAGTCACCTACTGTCTTTAGCCTTAGCTTTACCCTCTGACCTCCCATGCACAGTACAGGAACTGACACCACTCTGCTGATATGAGTTCTCCCCAGCTACTGTATGTGCTCAGCCCTTCTCTGCCTGGCCTACCTCAGAGAGCAAGTCCCCAACAGCTTTGCTGAAGAGGATGAGAGATTGTTGGCCACTGGCCAAGAACTCTACCCACGGTATCCATGGAGATGAAATGGAGCTTCCGTCATCAAAAGAGCTAACACCAGTTATTATCATTACAGTAGCATCACTCTCCACCTGTCCATTGCCCTGTGTTTCTCTCTAGACGAGCAGGTCTGGAAGTCCAAGCCATTTGGGCCTGCCCAACCTCCTCGCCCCCCTACACCTTAGACAGGGCTGCCTAATGCTGACTGTAAAAACAAAAACCCTGCTACCAAAAGTGATTTTGTTAAGTAAGGCTTTCAATCCAATTTTACACTGGGAGAGTGCTTAACATTAAAGAGAGTGTTTTTTGTTGTGCTCTTCTGTAGTAGGGGTTGAGGGGTAAAGGAGAGAGAGACACAGAGAGCGAGAGAGAGAGAGGTGGGAGTAAGAGATAGCGTGAGCGAGAGAGAGATAGGAGATCGATACAGACTGGGCGTTCTGTCTGGATTCCTGTATTCCCCCTGGTCCTGTCGATGGAGGAGGGGTTTAGCTAACTCCCACCGTCTGGCCTTGTGCGGGGGCGCTGAATTACCACGGTGGGACCTGCTCGTCCATCGTTAACATGCCTGCAGGTGGACGAACGTCGCCTGCCGCCCGGGGCCTCATAACACCACACAAACGACTAGGAGCAGTTTCTCTCCCGCCATAACTTAACGTCTCCCCGTCAGAGCCGTGAGAGATGGGAGAGATGGGAACTGCAACCTGCGCCTGGGAGCTTTATGGTTGATATGGTGTGGGGGTTTTCATCAGGCACTGTGGATTATCACCAGCTAAAAGGATGTGCGGTCACAGCGGGACCAACGCTGCTGATTTGCATGGGCCCTTTTTTCTCTTCTAGTTCATTTCCAGTTGAATAACTTGTTTGTCACATACATCAGAGAGAAGGGGAAGATCATACAAGAGCCAGTGTTACTTTGTGTTTCACTAATGAGCCCCGTTCTCTACTCACACCCATAGACCCCCACTCCTTGCTTTTGGTTTGCTGCCCTTTGAAACAGTGCTGTGGTGCTGTATAGTGCAGTACAACACTTTGTTGCTGCATCTCTCTCTCTCTCTCTCTCTCTCTCTCTCTCTCTCTCTCTTTCGCTCTCCCTCCCAGCTCCAGGCTGTTACCAAGCGTTGTGTGTCACATGGCTTTGTTTCAGTCCCATGTCCTTGTTTTATGCTCCAAGAACAATAGGCGTGACACAAGTGCTCTGCTCTGTGCCTCGCCATGTCTAACAGAATCCTCTAATGTAGCCTTGATCTCCCATATGGTGTGAAAACTGTTTCTCATATATGCCTTGTTGTCATCTGGACTGATGTTATACCACTTGAACCGGTTCATGGGGAAACTATGTGAAAGGTCTCAGCTGCTGCTGTGCCATGAGAAGCTTCCGTTTTTAGGTAGCTAACCAGCCCCCTTCCTTGAAGTGGGTGCTTAAAAGTTTAAAATTGCCGACATCAAGAGTCGACTTGAATAAGGATGCCCTGCAATGCAAGTGGGTTATATAACGCCATGACTAGAGGGAGATGAAAAGTAGAGCACAGGGGGAGAGATTTAAAAAGTTTCAGCACGAAGAGGGAGGGAAGAAAGAGACGGGGGGAGCGAAGGGGGAGGTAAGGAGAGAGAGATTTAGGTAGGCAGGGTAGGTGAGGTCACGGAGGTGTTGAGGGCCCAGGCCTTGAGACTGTGGCCTCTCTTGAAGCTGGTCAATCCTCCTCATCTCTCAAGGCTGAAGGGCCTTTCTTTTTTCATTTAGATAATGGAGGCAACTCCTTAACTGGCCAAGTGGTTTGGACTGTGGTTTGTTTGGCAACACGTCAGTGTATCATTGTTTCCAAAACATTTACAGCGCTGGGCACTATGCTGCACAGCTCCCCTCCCTCATTAAAGCACAGGCCTCCTCTCCTCCTCCAGCCCAACTAGCTACGGCTGTCTGTGGAAGCCTGCAACATAGAGCCCAAACAGCAATGCACACAAGTGAGAAAAAAGGAATAAAAATCATTTATCTCTCCTCTCTCCGTCCCTAGCCAGTTAAGGCTTGGAAGAGACAGAAACTTCTCTATCTGTTTACTGTTATTGTTTTTCCCCTTACCCATAAGCCTCTTTGTCTTCTCTTATCGGAGGAGTTATGCGTTCAGCTCTTGTGATCTGTATCTTCAAATTTGATTGGGGATATTTGGTGGGAATGTGTTATTGGATTCTGCCGGTATTGTCTCACCGTTTTTAAAACACAGTTGTTGGGGTTTTAATGTAGAGGTGTGGTATCTGTTCCAGCAGGGCTCAGTGTGGTTGAACAATAAGACATGCTCTCATCTAGTCCTACCATTGCTTTGCTTAACAATGTGCACCAGCCAGAAAAGTCCATTAATTCAACAGCTCATCATCTTAAGCGCCCACACGAGAGAAAGGGTTTGCAAAGCGCCTGCCACGTCTCTACCAGCCATCTGTCACTTAAGTCACTCAGGAGCACAGAGACAGAACAAGACGAGTAGGACAGAATGAAAGAGGGATGTGAGTGGGGGAGGGGGTGAGAAGGAAGAGCCAAGGACAGGACAGATATATCAAGTAAGATGCAGGTAGGAGGTGTTCAAAGCAGAAAAGTGGAACACAGAAAGGAATCGGCTGCTCCTATAACCGACCTGTCATTTGAATCAAAGGCTCTAATCAAAATTGTATCAATTAATTGATCTTTCCTCTTGAGCTTTGCCATGAGTGCAATTGAGTTTCCTCCTCGCTCCTGCCCCACCACCAGAGAGCCGTGCTCTACACACCATAAACTATGTTCATTAATAATGATCAAGGAATCCTCTAATCTGGGGTGAAATATGATATGATAGCTATTTCCCTGAGATACTTAGTTTGCAGGACAACTCTTCATCTCCCCAGCTACTTCCAAAGCACAGGGGAAACCAGCATGCTTTCATGCTGCGTTGTTCTTTAGTACTACTAACAAAGTACTCCGCTGTTCTAACCATGTAACTTTAATCACAAGTGATGTGGAACAATGAATGTAACACTGTCTTCTCCTCTTTGTCTTAATAGGGTAACCAAGAGGCCACCAACCCCCCAGAAGCCATGGCCCAGCCGTACACGCCTGCCCAGTACCCGCCTCCCCCACAGAATGGCATCCCGGCCGAGTTTGCGGCACCCCACCCCCTCCCCACGCAGGACTACACCGGGCAGAACAGGGTGCCCGAGCATGCCATGACCCTCTACACCCCCACACAGACGCACAGTGAGCCGCCGGGCACCGACAACAACACGCCCGCCATCACCGCCAACACAACTGTACCGGTCAGTAACGCTCAACAACACACACCTGGCATTATCTTAAATTAGGTTGATGACCGGAGGTGTTTAAGGAACCTCAGCCTTCAGACCATTACCAGTAGGATTGTTAATAAAGGCTTGGAAGCAGGAAGGGATGGAATATTACATATGACGGTCATAAGGTTGTGCCTCGGCTCGTTAGGTTAGGCATCGTTAACGTTACACAACTACCCAGAGTGTACAAGGGTGCAGGAGTAGACTGTGATGTCAGCAAATACATGAAGATGTCAAAGCGTGGAGCTGATTCTGCGTGAGTTGGAGTTGATTGAACTTAACTGGAAACGTTGTGGCGAAATCAAAGTGCATTTTTGAGAAGCCGGGCTCTCTGGAAAACGTGGAAACCTGAAGGGTTTTATTTATTTCCGCCAATGAGATTCAACATGCTGTACACATGAATCATTTAGGCTCTGTGAAAGGGGGACAAGCCCTCCCCCTGATCCATTTGGTTGTGGAGTTAGTGGAAAGGAGAGGAGGGAAAGTTGCACTCTATGCCTGCAGGGGCTTGGGCTAGGCCAGCCAAAAAGCCCTGCCTAATTGGTCAAATTAACTAATTAGCTGTAAATGTATATAAACCTCTGAGAATGTCCCTCAACATATTGCACTGCCTCCTGAGGAGCAGCCGTTAAGCCAGGATTATCCACAGACAATTTCTCTGAGTTAAATATGGGGAATTCAGCAAACAGCTATTTTACCATAGTAGAATATGTCAAATTCACCATACTGTCAGCTATTTTACCATAGTACAATATGTCAAATTCACCATACTGACAGCTATTTTACCATAGTAGAATATGTCAAATTCACCATACTGACAGCTATTTTACCATAGTAGAATATGTCAAATTCACCATACTGACAGCTATTTTACCATAGTAGAATATGTCAAATTCACCATACTGACAGCTATTTTACCATAGTAGAATATGTCAAATTCACCATACTGACAGCTATTTTACCATAGTACAATATGTCAAATTCACCATACTGACAGCTATTTTACCATAGTACAATATGTCAAATTCACCATACTGACAGCTATTTTACCATAGTACAATATGTCAAATTCACCATACTGACAGCTATTTTACCATAGTACAATATGTCAAATTCACCATACTGACAGCTATTTTACCATAGTAGAATATGTCAAATTCACCATACTGACAGCTATTTTACCATAGTACAATATGTCAAATTCACCATACTGACAGCTATTTTACCATAGTACAATATGTCAAATTTACCATACTGACAGCTATTTTACCATAGTACAATATGTCAAATTCACCATACTGACAGCTATTTTACCATAGTACAATATGTCAAATTCACCATACTGACAGCTATTTTACCATAGTAGAATATGTCAAATTCACCATACTGACAGCTATTTTACCATAGTACAATATGTCAAATTCACCATACTGACAGCTATTTTACCATAGTACAATATGTCAAATTCACCATACTGACAGCTATTTTACCAAAGTACAATATGTCAAATTCACCATACTGACAGCTATTTTACCATAGTACAATATGTCAAATTCACCATACTGACAGCTATTTTACCATAGTACAATATGTCAAATTCACCATACTGACAGCTATTTTACCATAGTAGAATATGTCAAATTCACCATACTGACAGCTATTTTACCATAGTACAATATGTCAAATTCACCATACTGACAGCTATTTTACCATAGTACAATATGTCAAATTCACCATACTGACAGCTATTTTACCAAAGTACAATATGTCAAATTCACCATACTGACAGCTATTTTACCATAGTACAATATGTCAAATTCACCATACTGACAGCTATTTTACCATAGTACAATATGTCAAATTCACCATACTGACAGCTATTTTACCATAGTACAATATGTCAAATTCACCATACTGACAGCTATTTTACCATAGTAGAAATTCAACATACTATGCAGCTATTCCTCCACAGTAAAATATGTTGAATTCAGCATATTACATCAGCATTTTTCCATTGTAGTTAATAAAACAGCTTGAATTCAACCGTGCTGTTATTTTTTCACAATTTGATATGTCACTGAATATTACACAGCTACTTTCCCTAGTTAAATATATCAAATTGAAATACATATAACAGCTAGTTTTGTCATGGTTAAATATGTTGAGTTCAGCATATTCAGCAGCCTACACTTTGGACCAATAGGACAGAGCAAACACTATAGCGATGTGAGCCCACCAGGTAGTTTGACATGTGGTTTAAATTAAGTGAAAGTATACATAATATATTTCATATATAAAATATGCCATAACCTGGGATTAACCCTTTCTGTGGTTGAGGATCAGAGAGGAGGATTTAGCAGAAGTCTCCCTCTCTCTAACTCCTGACAATACCAGCGGGAGAAAATGTGACTTTAGTCCGGCCTTTCTTCCTTTCCTCCCTCTCTTCCTCTCACATGAAAACACTTGCTGGGAGAGGTCAGCTGGGGGTCAAGGCGGCCCCCCTGAGGGATTCAAGTCACCCATAAAAGCATTGTTAACAACTCCAACTCCAACAACTTTCCTAACCATAGAAGCACTGAAGCACCATGGATAATGGGGGGAGAAATCAGCTGTGATTTACAGGTACAGATATAGCAGGGCCATGTGTATAACTGTAGCATTGCTCTGTGATGAAATCATGTTTCATTTGAAGACGTGTGTGACTCCGTCGTCATGGCTGACTCTTATTGGCAGCTACACAGATACACTGTGTTCAGTGAGTAAGGAGAGACTTTGCAGGAGGTTCCACTCCCCTGCTCAGAACCCTGCCGTGTCGCTGCCTCTCATTCCCCCACGCCACTCACTTCTCCTCTCGCCATTTTACATTTCATTTCATCTGTCCACCCGCTGTGAAGAAAGTCAGCCCTGCTTTCCTTCACGGCTCCCTCCCTCCCTCTCGCTCAATATCTTTCTTCCTCTCCCTTTCCCTCCCTTTCTTTCCCCCACTCTCTCTTTCTCTCTCTACCCCTCTCTCTCTCCTCTCTCCATCTCACCCTGCCAGTGAGGAGAGAGGGATCAGATCAGTGGGCTGTAAACAGAGTGGCTGGCTAATCCCTGGGGCCGCTGGTGTAGGGGAGCACTCCCCACCGCTGTGCCCCCCACCGCCACTGCTGCTCCCCTGCTTTAATGACCCAGCCTGTTTGCTTTGGGTGCCACAGAAGGGCACGGGTGTCTTTGATTAGGACACCCTGCAGAAACACAGATTGGGGAGCAGATCAGCACTCACTGGGCTCCCACTCCTCAGTGCTTTACTCTGGCCGTCTCGGAAAACGTATAGACTTTAAAAGAGTCATGAGGAAAAGAGAATGAAATGTATGGATTCTGTGTGAATTCCCGGCGGAGGGTTGGCAGTGTGTGTTTAATGAGGGATTGCCTCTCCTCTCTCTCCTCATCTCTTCAGTCAGTCAGTCCTCCTCTACTCCAGGGAGGTGCTGTTGTCCAGACTCAGACCTCTGGGGCCTGCTGTGTGACTCCCATGTTCAAACGACACTCACATGAAAGCTGGTGACTTGAGGATAGAAAGAGGCAGTCAAACTTTCTCAAAATCCTCAGAGAGAGAGAGAGAATGGGACTGTAGAAAGGGTCTGCCAGCAACTTCTGTTTAAAAAAAGCGGAGCTCGTTATCTAGCAAGCGCCATTCAAATAGTCCAACGTTGGGTTTGGATTTCATGAGTTATCATTATTTTTATTCAGATAACAAATTAAGGCAGTGTCGTTAGGACTGCACTCAATTCCAGATTTTTTCAAAGTCTGTGTCAGCTGCATGAGGACTATCCAAAGTGGATTCTGGGAGCTTGTGATAACACAGACACAGACACATGGGCTATACATATGCAGACACATATATAGTTCAAGCACATGGAAGAGCATGCACACTCACTCAGACAATCTCAGAGAGATTTTGCGATTCGCAAGAGATTCTAGAGATTCTATATGACCCAGTTAAAGGGGATGTCTGTGTTATCTATATGAATAGCAGACCAGGGGGAGGGAGGAGGGGAGGGATGGAGGAGGGGCTCTACTCTACCTCTCTCTCACCCCCTGCTATTTCAGGTGACTGAAGAAGGGATTTGTTTACAGCTTCTTTAGAGAAGAGGAGACAAACAATGGAGGATTAGGTGGGGGGGGGATGCATTAAAGGAAGGCATTATAATTCTTGTGAGCGATGACTCGGTATCCCCCCCACTTAATCGGATGTAATCTACCTGCTTGGCGGCGTTCCAATCAGATAGTTTCAATTATGTGCTTGTAATGCCACTGAGAGGAGGGGGAATGTGCTGAGCACAGCACTTTGAAAGTGATTTGCAAATAACGGCGAGGGAGTCTGTTAGAGGAATGAATGAACAGGAAGCAGGGTGGGTGACTCGCCGCCCGAGATGACAGCTACGCTTGGCGGGGACAGTAGCGGCAGGCGGCGGGTGACGCCTGGGGTTGCATCAGCCTCCCCCCCTCGCCATAACTGTGACAGCAGCTGCCAGGTTGGTAATGTGCCACTGAATTGGCAAGATTATTCAACTGGGGGGTCCCGTGGAAATGTATCTTTTTTAATTAAGTGGATTTCCCCCCCAATGTTTTTATGAATATAGAAGAAACACATGTAGAAAAAGCACATGTTGTATTATATACATACTGTAGAACAGATGAGAATAACATATTTCTAATGATGTCAACATTATTCTTCAACTTCTTCAAATATTGAGCAAATTACACTCATTGGAGTATCTGACATAGGCTTTGAAACAGCACCTGTGAATAGGCTACCAGTGTGGCAAGTGCCGCTGGCTGCTGGAAAGCTTTCTTGACTTGGACATTCATTTTTACCAACACATGGCTAACCTTTGTTTAACCACATAAACAGCTGCTCTTAGCGAAAATGAGTTTGGAGTTACCTTTCTAACTAACAGGCTATGTTAGAGTTATTGATTTGATTTATTAGGATCCCCATTAGCCGACGTTAACAGCGACAGCTAGTCTTACTGGGGTAACATAACTAAAAGACATTACAGACAAAAGACTTTACAAGTCACATACATTTAAAAACATGAACATGTAGTGTGTGTGTAAAAACATGAACATGTAGTGTGTGTGTAAAAACATGAACATGTAGTGTGTGTGTAAAAACATGAACATGTAGTGTGTGTGTAAAAACATGAACATGTAGTGTGTGTGTAAAAACATGAACATGTAGTGTGTGTGTAAAAACATGAACATGTAGTGTGTGTGTAAAAACATGAACATGTAGTGTGTGTGTAAAAACATGAACATGTAGTGTGTGTGTAAAAACATGAACATGTAGTGTGTGTGTAAAAACATGAACATGTAGTGTGTGTGTAAAAACATGAACATGTAGTGTGTGTGTAAAAACATGAACATGTAGTGTGTGTGTAAAAACATGAACATGTAGTGTGTGTGTAAAAACATGAACATGTAGTGTGTGTGTAAAAACATGAACGTGTAGTGTGTGTGTAAAAACATGAACATGTAGTGTGTGTGTAAAAACATGAACATGTAGTGTGTGTGTAAAAACATGAACATGTAGTGTGTGTGTAAAAACATGAACATGTAGTGTGTGTGTAAAAACATGAACATGTAGTGTGTGTGTAAAAACATGAACATGTAGTGTGTGTGTAAAAACATGAACATGTAGTGTGTGTGTAAAAACATGAACGTGTAGTGTGTGTGTAAAAACATGAACATGTAGTGTGTGTGTAAAAACATGAACATGTAGTGTGTGTGTAAAAACATGAACATGTAGTGTGTGTGTAAAAACATGAACATGTAGTGTGTGTGTAAAAACATGAACGTGTAGTGTGTGTGTAAAAACATGAACATGTAGTGTGTGTGTAAAAACATGAACGTGTAGTGTGTGTGTAAAAACATGAACATGTAGTGTGTGTGTAAAAACATGAACATGTAGTGTGTGTGTAAAAACATGAACGTGTAGTGTGTGTGTAAAAACATGAACATGTAGTGTGTGTGTAAAAACATGAACATGTAGTGTGTGTGTGTGTGTGTGTGTGTGCATCTATCAGTTACACATACAGTACATGTCAGTACATACACACAACAAGTTTACACACAAGAGTTTACACTTCCTCTTCCAATTATAATGTGAGGAGGTCAAAATACCAAATGTATTCATTTTAAAATGTTGATAACTTTTCCTTTCCATTAACATTCACCGGATGATAAGACAAGATGTCTTTGCTAACGTGTGATGGGTATTGCCGGTTACCTGGGAGGGAATCCCTGGGTTGAAGACCCCCTGTCATATGGTAATGCACATGTAATTATTTTACACTGTAACCATCTCACCTTCTCCCAACCAGCCTGGATCCAGATGATCCCTCAGGAGAAGCAATGGAGAGACAAGGGCACTAAACTCACTGGCAGAAACACAGAGATCCACAGATGGAGTCTGGGTTAAATAGCTGTAGGTGTATGAGTGCCAGTCGTATTTACCTCTAGTCAGTATGGAAGAATTGTGTGAAGTAAAAGTGGATCTGAAGGTTTGCTAACACACAGCTAGAGGACCCCATGATAAGAAGCCAGTAGCTAAGCTGGAGGACAGGACAGTGAGTCAGTCGTTGTGCAGTCTGGTAGCATACGGTAAAGGTTGATAGAGTCATGTGTGACCGATGAAACAGATTGACCCGCGGTCCCAAGTGCCTTGTCACCCTCCACAGAAGTCTGGCATCTGTCTGCCGTGTGTCACCCTGGGACCCAACATGGCTACTCAGGCTATTAACCTCTTGCACAGGAGGACATGGCACACTGATGACCCCTTCCTCCCTTTTCACTTGGTCACTCGCCACTCCACCCCTCCACTACTCTACCAGTCTGATACTGGAGCTAGCTAGCCCAGCTCACCCTTCCACTACTCTACCAGTCTGATACTGGAACTAGCTAGCCCAGCTCACCCTTCCACTACTCTACCAGTCCGACACTGGAGCTAGCTAGCCCAGCTCACCCCTCCACTACTCTACCAGTCTGATACTGGAGCTAGCTAGCCCAGCTCACCCTTCCACTACTCTACCAGTATGATACTGGAACTAACTAGCCCAGCTCACCCCTACACTACTCTACCAGTCTGATACTGGAGCTAGCTAGCCCAGCTCACCCTTGCACTACTCTACCAGCCTGATACTGGAGCTAGCTAGCCCAGCTCACCCCTGCACTACTCTACCAGCCTGATACTGGAGCTAGCTAGCCCAGCTCACCCCTGCACTACTCTACCAGCCTGATACTGGAACTAGCTAGCCCAGCTCACCCCTACACGACTCTACCAGTCTGATACTGGAACTAGCTAGCCCAGCTCACCCCTACACTGGCTCCTGTGCCCTTCTCCACATGATAACCTCTGAACATGACTAAACATCACTGAACGTCACTGAACACAAGGCTTTCAGACCTTCCGTAACCAATGTGCCCTACCTGGATGGCTGGAGGGGAGACTAAGTGGGACCTTGAATCAAACAACTGTCAGTGTTAACAATGTATGTCACCATCTCCGAATGGGCCATAAAAGCAAATAAATGAGGGCCATTACAGTGGAGATTGTGATTATGATAATGAGAATAATAAAGGCGATCATCATTACGATCATGATGATAATGATAATACTGTGATGATGAATTATAATGAATAAATCCCTAGCCCATTTCCTAAATGGTGGGATATGTATCACCCAGGGGCCTGCAGCCACCCGACGGCCTTGGAGCAGGGAGCAGGTTGTTAGATGGTGGAGAGGTGTGTGTGTGTGTGTGTGTGTGTACGTGTGTACGTTTGTGTACGTGTGTGTACGTGTGCTTGTCTGTACGTGTGTTTGTCTGTACGTGTGTTTGTCTGTACGTGTGCTTGTCTGTACGTGTGTTTGTCTGTACGTGTGTTTGTCTGTACGTGTGTTTGTCTGTATGTGTGCTTGTCTGTACGTGTGTTTGTCTGTACGTGTGTTTGTCTGTACGTGTGTTTGTCTGTATGTGCACATCTGTCAGCCTTTTTTGTTCTCGATCTAAGGTTCTTCTCTTTTCACTCTGTCGTCCTTTACTATCTCAGTTCCCCTTTTCTCTCTCTCTCTCTCTCTCTCCCTCTCTCTCTCTCCCTCTCTCTCTCTCTCTCTCTCTCTGTGTGTGTGTGTGTGTGTGTGTGTGTGTGTGTGTGTGTGTGTGTGTGTGTGTGTGTGTGTGTGTGTACTCGGGGGGTGTCTGTGTATGTGACTCCAGCCAGCCCGTGTAATATGGAGTGTTTGCCATTGCTCAAGGAGCACATCCCTGGGGACCTTGGAGTTTACATATCATATTTAAACAGCTTTTGTCCTCCCTCTCAATCTAACCAGGCCTCGCTCCCTATTTCACTCCTCTCTCTTTTTCTTCCTCTCTCTTTTTCCCCACCTCTCATAGTTTTTTCATTTATTTCATAATGCCAGAAGTGTCTACAAGAGGTCTTGGTTTCAATTTTGGTAAACACATTTAAATGATGGAATTTGTTGTTATGCAGACAGAGTTGGTCCCTAATGATCCTTCCATGGAGAGGGTAAATGGTTCTGATGACCAGTGAAGGTTTTTACAGAAAACAAATCTTGTGAAACCCTCTCCCTCTAAAACTGGGTCGGTTTGAGTAAACAAGCCAGCAGCCATGTTGAAATTCATCACTCTTGTCTGAGAACGAACTAAGTGGGATTTGTCATAGACATCAGACATGTCATTTATATCACAATGTCAGCACTGCATTCGCATAATGATGGAGTCGACAACGTAGGAGCTCTGGGCCTCTGTGCAAACAACACCAATAATGTGTCTCAAGTCTAGATGTGTCAGAAGCGCTAGGATCTATATCCATGCCTTTCTGTCAAACCCCTCAATCTTTCTTTCTTGTGGCTCCAGAAGCTAAGTGCAAGAGATTAATAAGTGGATTTGTAATGCATGACCTCAGGTTTTAAACCATAATTCATCAGCTTTTTAGCGTTTTCTGCTTCTCACCAGATTGAAAAATAGCAGACGCTAAGTAAGTTAGTTAGCCTGTCCCCCTCTGTCTCTCTTCTCCCTCACCATGTGACCCGAAGGTACAGTAGTAGGAACTAATGAGCTGCTTGTGTCTTTCTGCTGTTGTTTCCCTCTGGCAGACAGATGACGTGACGCAATCAGAGGTCTCCCTGCAGCTCCAGCTGCAGCTCTCGGACTCCTCGGAGAAGCAGCAGCCCAAGAGGTTACATGTTTCCAACATCCCCTTCCGCTTCCGTGACCCTGACCTGCGGCAAATGTTTGGGGTGAGCTCCCTTCCCTCTCCCTGAACTCACTGGGGGAAACCATTCTTTACCCACCCACACATATCATGGTACCTGCCTGGAGTGTGTATTGTCGCGCTCTCTCTCTAGAAAGTCCAGACACACATTAATCCTGATCCCAGAACAGGTGTACTCTCTTTTCCCTGAAAGTGTAACCTCTCTGTCTCGCATTTCACACCAGTCCTTAAAATTAACACAACAAAAAAAGTATATAATTATAATGGATCCGAATCGGGAGCATTGCCAAAAATCTAATTTGAATGTTGCACGCTAATTTAGGTCATTATAAGCTACAGGCGTTAATTTTTATCATTATGGAGGACTTCAAACTGATGATATTAATTACAGGAGAGCCCTGGCTACGGCGTAATAAATTACTGGACAACATGGCTGCTGTCTCTCTCTCTCTCTCCTTCCTGTGCTGTCTGATTGTTGGGTTTATTGTTTCCAGCTCTGGAGCAGGTCCCGTGGAATCCAAATTGCCTCAGTAATTAGCTCGGTGGCTTTGTGTGCCCGGCCGACGTGTGTGTGCAGCTTATGGATATGTGATGCAAATTTAACAGTGGCCCTCCCAGCAGCCCTCCCCTCCCTAACTTCCCGGGCAGTCGGTGGCTGGGTCCTGGGATTGATGTTTGTGGGCAGAGCTGGTTGCTGGTTGGGAGAGGAGATATCCTGTCTGTGCTGTATTAATGTGCCGACTCAGCTCAGGCTCCACCCCTGGATATGGCCTCCACAATGACCCTGTGTCTGTGTGTATGTGATCAGTGGTGTGCAGCCCCATCCCTCTGGCTCTAATGGCTGCCCTGCCGCCAGGGGCTCAATACACCATTACCGTTACACACGAGCAGAGCCCGCAGACATACAGGCAGGCAGAGGAGAGTGAAAGGAAAGGCAGCGGTGAGATGGTGCATGTGTCAATGGTCGAGTAGTGGAACCCAGCGCAGCGCAGCCGAACCCAGTGCTGCTGCCAAGCCCCCAGGACCTCCATCTGCTCCCACAAGTTGTGAAGAGCCCCTCTCTCCAGTTCTCCAGTGACGTGCACACTTAGCAGGGACCCTCCATCAGCCACCAGCATAGAGCTGAAACAGAGACTAGCTAGCACCTGCTAACAGAGACTCCAGCTAGCCCCTAAACAAGGAGGGAGGGTTTGAGAGTTACCCTACCCCACCGTAGGGGTTAAGGGTGCGGAGGATGACCCTCTGAGTCACTAACGAGGCGCAGAATGAAGCCTCATTAAGGCGACTGATGCAGACCTTAATCAGTGATTAGAAAAGTGTAATATTTGAGAGAGCGGGCGATTAGAGGAGTGAAAGGAAAACACTCCAAGCTAGCGCTAGCTCGGGTAGCGCGGTGCACCATGCTGTGCTGCTTGAGGGCGTCCTCCTCATTCTGCTCCTGGGTTCTTCAACAGTACTCCTCCTCGGCTGCTTGACGAGGGCTCTCAGTGAACAAACATCTCTGGGCAATCAGACCTCTGGCCCCCACGCTTTCACACTGATCCCCAGTCTATCTCACCAGCCACTACTCTGCTACTCTCAGACAGTACTACACTATGCTGTATTATGCTAATGATAGCTAGCCTCCTCACAGCATTCAGGTGTTTTAGCGTAGCAGAAGCAGGGATACATACGGTGCCCTATCCGTGGTTGGTAGCTCTGCATTCCAGTTGATCACAGTGTAGAAATGCATTTGCATCTCAGATAGGAAGTGGAGCGAATGAGCGAGGCCTCATAAAAAAGCGTTCTCGAGGTAGGAATATTAACTAGTGCCTATGATTTTTCCCCAACGGACGCTTTTTCTCATTTCCTTATTGATATGTTGATAGTTTACTATGGCTGATCTGGGGGAAGGAAGGAGGTGTCGTAAGTCCCCCAGCTCTGTCTGTCTCCTGAGACCCCTCCAATTGATGCCATTGTTTATTGGCTTTGGTGCTGATGCAGCTGTTTGCGCTGGGCTGGGGCTGAGCTGGGGCGGAGAGGGCTGTAGGGAGGGAGGAGAGTGTGGGAGCGGCTGAGATCCCCAGTGCCATGTGGGAATCCACTAAGATGACTTCCCCAGAAACTAATTAATCGACGCCACAAGCCCATTACTCTTGGTTAAAACAATTAGCATCTGTACATTGCATGGGGAAGCATTGTCATCTCATGCGAAGAGGGGCATCACACTAGGATGTAAATGCCCCTGTGTGTGATGGAGCCGGGTACGGTAAAGTGCTACAATTGGAATCAATGGAGCTGAGCACCATACGAGGCAGATGTGGAGAGGGGGCCTATGTAGAATTTAAATCCCAGATGAACAAGATGTACTTGAGTTTGTGGCCTGGGCTGGGCCGCCCCTGGCGTTGTCTGTTGGGAAGGTCATAAATAACTCCAACTTTTTTTCTCAGGCGTTGTGGGGGTCAGCACTTGACCCTGGGGGATGAAGGATGTCATATGTGTTTTACCAGCCCATAAACCCAGCTCCTCCACCAGACCCACTCCCCTCATCACGCTCATCACTCTCCTATGGCCGGAGCAGGCAGATAATAGCCGGTTCTTCCTAACCCCTATTAGTGGCTCAGTCAAACGATCCATCCATTCCCATTGAGCGCCAACCACATGGAAGGCCTATTTCTTCCCTGTTGTGCCCAAATGAAGGCGATGCGGACCGCTTGACAGGGTAATTACTTTTATTGAAATAATACGGCCATTGTAGACAGCAATTAAAAGTGGCTCTCACTCCACTCATTAGGGGGAACTTACGATTGGCTTTCATTCCTCTGTTTTCTAATGATCCGAAGTCGAGCCTGTTAAATCAAAAGGCCTGAGCACGTTAACCCCTTGGGACCATCCCTCGAGTCCTGTTCACTGAGAAAACAACACACACTCACACCAACAAAGAGCGAGAAAAGGAGAGGAGGAGAAAGAGAGAGAAAATGGCAGGTACCTGTGTAGATAGAGAGACAGCTCAGCCACCTGTTTGTTGGGCAGGCAGAAGCCTGCTGGTCTGTCTCTCTTTATGTCAAAGCCTAGTTAACTCTCTCTCTCTCTATCGGTTATCTCTCTGTCTCTATCAGTTATCTCTCTCTATCGGTTCAGGGATTTGAGGAAAGGAGTTTTCCTCAGGATCTGCTTCACATCACAACACAACCTTATAAACAACCACCTTGCCATATGTTGAGCTTTTCTGTGTGTGAAACATCTCCTGTTACTCTAACTCTACTCTGTTTACAATGTTTGTTTTAACAGTTCTTTACGTCATTGATTTCATGACATAGAAATAACAGATAAAACAGAAACTTTATTTTGCATTAAAAACAGATCATTTGATAAGATCACAATATATATTTGAAATCATTGCATAACAATTGTAACATTTTGGCATGGCAACAATAACCGTTTTCTTACTCTTTTCATAACTTAATCTCTCCTCTCTTGTCTCCTTTCTCGCCACAGCAATTTGGAAAGATTCTAGATGTGGAGATTATCTTTAATGAGCGAGGATCCAAGGTAAGTGAACTAGAACCCCAGCTGCTTCATTACCATGTACTTCTTCTGTTTAGTAATGATGGCATTAGTGCCATGTGTACATTGGCTCAGACTACTGCTCTCTAAGCCTGGTCCTGGAGAACTGTGTTCAGACATGAACTCCTCTCTCTGCTGCCTCCTTGGTTGTTGTTCTAGCTTTGTGCTCCAGTTGGGGAATCATTACCCCTGTCAATCAATCAATCAATCGGTGATTGAGCTATTTCAAAATGCACTTAATCCAGTACTGTAGCTCTCTGGACCAGGAATACAGACCTCTAGTTTAGAGACTAATAGTCAACCCAGATCAAATATCAAGTGCTATAGCAAATATAGAACCATCACCCCCAAAACTGACTCAGTGTCTATACATGTACAGTAGCTCTATACCATGTCCTATATAACATCCTCTGGTGTAAACAGCACAGTGCTGGTCATCCACTGTTTATGTAATCGTCTGTGCCAAGCTCCAGAGCATTCCATTCATAAATTAGACAGCCTCCTCTAGCTGGGTGTTCAACCATGAATGGGATCGATTCCCACTCTTACCTGGTAGTTTGGGGTCTGTATAAGGTATGCAGCCAGCCTCCATCTAGGAACCTATACTCTGCTCCAACTCAGCCCCCACAGCCAGTCAAGATTGAGCACCGGATAAAGCTGCCTCCTCTGCTGTAACAAGCATTTATTGTTTGTGCCCTACAAAGCCATTACCCATGATGCCTCTCTCCTGCACCCTGCGCGCTATATAATGAACCTAGCAGGCCATTAATAAACAATCTATTTTCCATGAAGCTTTGGCAATTTGCATTCAATATGTTTGTCTCCTTTGAAAAATGGTGGCTCCACTCTCCCTCCGTGTAAGCTAATTATTTGTGCATGATAAAAAAAGATAGAGGGGCCAACCATAGTCGGGCAAAATGTCCAAAGGATTAATTTTGCCCTCAATTCCTTTTGAATTTATTCTTTATCTCCCTCTCCCCAAGGACAGCTACCGTGTTATTTATGCCAGGAATAGGAGCTCGGAGATCCTGTGTATGCATACAAGATCACAATGCTCTCCATCTCTCACATGTATTATATATCTTCAAGCAATTATCAGCCTGGCCGTGGATCCCTCTCCCTCCCATCCCTCTATATGTATATATAGAAACCAAAGGACTGGGACTTGTTGGGCCAGCATATCTGAAGGCTGGTGATGGATCTCAGGCCCAGTCTCCCAGTCCCCATAACTCAAACTGGTGACAAAGCCCTCAGGGGAGGGGGCACATGGGGGTGGAAGATGGGGGATGGGGAGGAGGGTATTTTGGTGTGAGTTTAAAGGCCGACATCCCCATTGTAAAGCCACCTCCTTCTTCCACCTCCTTAGAGGTAGCATGTGATTTATTAATGTACATATGTTGTTGGTGATATGTATAGCTACCTTTATTACCAAACAATACCATGATAGTATGGTAAATGCCCCATCACATTTTAGACACAATGATGAATACTAATATAATGATATGTCTACGAAAAAGAGACAACACATGGCTTAATTTAATTTAATTTGGCTATTGTAATGGATTAGAAATGGTTGATGATGGAATTAAACTAAATTGCTTGAAGAATCTATGAATATTCCTTCCTTGCTCAACTTCATCTCATTCCAATGGGGGTTGTTTTTCATAAGGCTCCTGTTGAAGTCTTCACAATAATGATTAGACTATACTGTTGCGTAACAGAGTGTAATGCCTGCGATGCTCAGAGACATTCTCCAGAGGTGGTTTGTGGTGTTTAATTGGGTAAAACAGGCAGGTTTGTTAGTGTGTGTGAGGCTGTCATCCTTATCTCTCCTTGGATCTCTCTTTGATGTTCCTGACATCTCACTAACAACCACACAATTAATTACACCGCTTATATACATCTCTACTTCCTGCTGCTCACCTAGTCCTCTCCTTCTTCTCTCCCTCTCCTTCTCTCCTTCTCCTTCCCTCCTTCCTCCTCTCTAATCCCCCTCCTTACCCTATCTTTTACCCACCCTGTCTACCTTCCTGTCCCTGTCTACCTTCCTGTCCCTGTCTACCTTCCTGTCCCTGTCTACCCTTCCTGTCCCTGTCTACCTTCCTATCCCTTCCTATCCCTGTCTACCTTCCTGTCCCTGTCTACCTTCCTGTCCCTGTCTACCTTCCTGTCCCTGTCTACCTTCCTGTCCCTGTCTACCTTCCTGTCCCTGTCTACCTTCCTGTCCCTGTCTACCTTCCTGTCCCTGTCTACCTTCCTGTCCCTGTCTACCTTCCTGTCCTTGTCTACCTTCCTGTCCCTGTCTACCTTCCTGTCCCTGTCTACCTTCCTGCCCCTGTCTACCTTCCCTGTCCCTGTCTACCTTCCTGTCCCTGTCTACCTTCCTGTCCCTGTCTACCTTCCTGTCCCTGTCTACCTTCCTGTCCCTGTCTACCTTCCTGTCCCTGTCTACCTTCCTGTCCCTGTCTGTCTTACTGGCCTGGTGACACACGTGGCTCTCTCTTAGGGCTTTGGGTTTGTAACTTTTGAAACGAGCACAGATGCCGACCGTGCGCGGGAGAAACTAAACGGTACAATCGTAGAGGGACGCAAAATAGAGGTGCTTTTCCTTATTTCCTGTTTCTTCTTCTTCTTCTTCTGCCTCCTGCCTGCTGACCTCTCCCATGCCTCTGCTCTCACCTTTGTCCCACAAGAGACCTGCACATAAGCATGTGCCCGCTGTGTGTGTGTGTGTGTGTGTGTGTGTGTGTGTGTGTGTGTGCGTGCGTGCATGCATAATGCATAGTGGTATGTGTCGGAAGCACTCAGTGGAACTAGGAATCCATACATGTCAAGATGGACGTGCAAGTTGTTCATCATTATGACTGGAGAGGGAATGCATGCTCTCATCATCCCATAAGGACCTCACTGTCACGACTGGATAAAGAAGACCTGTCTACTACCTACCAACACATCCTGTTGACATGTGGTCTTGACCATTTTTTTCTTTTTTTTCTTCATTTGGTCTTGTTTACTGTAAATGAAGGCCCCTATTAAGTCATTCCCATCAGGTCAATATGGAGGAAATCTAAGGGGTCTGTCTTTTTGTTTTTCTTTTGAATCCATTTGTTTATCCTACCAATTACCTGTGTTGCTTTTGGCTTTTTCTCTTTCATATCCGTAGGTAATTGGTGCATGCTTTCCCACTTGCTACAGTAATTGAATCATCTCAAAAGAAAATGTAAATGAGGAATACATTCATGTAAAGGTGATTCAAGAGCATTGTCTCCTCTGGCTATTTTAACCTCTCCAGTCTTGTGACCCTCTATGGTAATTTGCATAATTCTGACACATTTTACTGAATTTGTGTGGTATTTCTCTGCCAGTCGTTTGGTCTGCCTTTTGGAAGGGTATGTTATAACTGTGGCATCATTTTGTTTTTGGGGGGAAATAGGTGAATAATGCAACAGCAAGAGTGATGACAAACAAAAAAGTTGCCAACCCGTACACAAATGGTAAGATCTGCCTCTTGTCTAAGCTACAACTTTGTTCAGATACTGTACATGAATGACAATATTTACTAGTTTGGGCTTCTCTCCCTCTCTCTCTCTCCCTTCATAGGCTGGAAGCTGAACCCTGTGGTGGGTGCTGTCTATGGTCCTGAACTGTATGCTGGTAGGAGATCCTTCTCTACTACACTCCTCTAGTCTAGCACCACTCTAACTCTACTACACTCCTCTAGTCTAGCACCACTCTAACTCTACTACACTCCTCTAGTCTAGCACCAATCTAACTCTACTACACTCCTCTAGTCTAGCACCACTCTAACTCTACTACACTCCTCTAGTCTAGCACCAATCTAACTCTACTACACTCCTCTAGTCTAGCACCACTCTAACTGTACTACACTCCTCTAGTCTAGCACCAATCTAACTCTACTACACGCCTCTAGTCTAGCACCACTCTAACTCTACTACACTCCTCTAGTCTAGCACCAATCTAACATTACTACACTCCTCTAGTCTAGCACCACTCTAACTCTACTACACTCCTCTAGTCTAGCACCAGTCTAACTCTACTACACTCCTCTAGTCTAGCACCAATCTAACTCTACTACACTCCTCTAGTCTAGCACCACTCTAACTCTACTACACTCCTCTATTCTAGCACCACTCTAACTATACTACACTCTAGCAGTGTTTCTATCAGACAGACCCAATTCACATCTACCCACTGGTTTTATTAGAATCTGGCTCAGTCTCAACCTGCTTCTAACACACAATTCTCTGTAGATCAAAGTGGATCTGGAATACAATTGTGGGCCAGATAAGAAGTGGATGATCCAAGCCTCACAGAGAGAGTGGAGGCAGCCTGAACAATTGTTTGTGGGGTGTGCACTGTAAAGCCGGAAAAAAATATTTTAAGACCAAGCCGCCCCAGCAAACTGTTATCAGATTGGGGAGGCTGCTGCCGTGGATGGATTTGCCAAGTGCGCCAGATTGACTTTTACAGAGCTAACCGAATAAGGGAGATTGAGTGAGTGATATTGTTGGCACCTTCCCTGTCGAAGGCTGGTATTCCTCATGGTCAGGGTAATGGAGGCTTGAGACAAGCTCAGTGGGGTTTTCCCTATCTCTCTCCCTCTACATGCCACATTTATTGCTGTATGTTATATGAACCCTTTGCATTTTAATGAGGGGGAAATGGTACTATTTCATTTGGAAGAAGTGCTGAGCACATCGCGCCACTTTAACGGCTTTCCTTTCTGCTCATTAGACTAAAATCTGTTCATTCCCCGGACAGCTTTACGGTGAACCTCTAAATAACTGTCCATGACAGAAAGCAGTCATCTATCATTTTTATTTCATCTCCAGACCCCCTCACCCTCCTCCTCAACCCCCTCACCCTCCTCCCACCGCTCCCCCGGTTCCAACGCCATCTTCCCTTGACAATTACACCCCCCCCCCCCCCCACACACACACACACATCATCCCTTTCCCAATACACACACACAAACACACTCCTCATGAATTCCTCAAATGCATTCAAAATCATGCAGATCACATACAAATTAATACAAGATATGTTTATATATATTCACAACACTATACAGACATATTCTGACCTATGCAGCACGTATAAACACACACACAAAACGCACACACGCACACACACACACACACACACACACACACGGATACACACACACACGGATACACACACATACAAGCACACTAGCCCAATTCATGTAATAAATCAGAGGGAATGTGGACCACCATTCCAGGCAGGGGGAAGCGGGGGGCGATGGTGATTTATTGGCTGCTAATTTTTCAAGACGTCTTGACATAGCACTGAAGTTTGCCAAGCCTAAACGACAACATATGCTTGCCAGCTGGGGAGATGGGAAACATAAATAAGAGATACATTTCTGTAACAAAAAAACCTAACTAGGAGCCAACAGGTCAGCCTTTAAAAAACAGCTGACCATGTTTTGGATCATTTTGTTATGACCCCGAATGAAGAAACACATTTTAGTGGTTCCATCCATGGAGTTATTCTTGAATAATCATGACTACATTTAATATACTTTGGGTGGGAGTGAAATGGGATGTAAAGGTGATTAATCACTGTTTATCAGTCCTCATTTCTGTGCGGGAGATCAGTGAAATTGGGAGCCATAAATTGTGGTGTGGTGACAGCGCACTCCGTCTCCATTCGTCCTGGCGCTACAGGTTTATTGTCCTCAAAACCCATTCAGGAGAATGACGGATGAGAGCTTCACGCAGTCTCCCCGCTCTTAACCTCTGGCAGGGTACACTGGCTCCTCCTACTGATGGGAGGCTGCATGGCGGTGACTGGGGTAGTGGCGGCGCCAGCCCTGTGGTGTGTACCCCCGGGCCCGTGTCCTCGGCTGCCTCCTGCCTCCTCTCCCCTGCAACCCAAACCTTCCCTGGAGCCCTCAGTAAGGGGGCTGTGGAGGGGTCCTGTGAACAGCAGGCGCATTAGGTTCCCACTCAAATGGACTGGGGGTGGGGGGATGTTAGGGCAGAGACAGATAGCATTGTCTAGTATGGGGGATATTTTCGTAGAGACATTTTCAGGGAGAAAGTTATATTACTATGAAAATATGAATATTATGTAATACCTCAACCCATGAATGATAGTTGCATGTATTTCAATGGTGTATTTCCTAGTCTATAGCATGGTGTGTCAATTTCAGGACCATGGACAGCTACCAAGCAGCTCTGCCTGCCTACACGAATCGGGGAATCCATTTCAAACAAGCACTGTACGAGTCAGAGAGACCCTTCTTCTCTCTCTGCTACTAATTCCTAAGGGGATAGAAGGAGATGAGTAGAGCTCTTGATGTTTTCACTTCCAAAGGTGAAGTTTGGTGTGGACCGTCTGAAAGCCACCAGCTGAGTAAATGACAGAATAGAAAGGCTAATTGTCATCTTAATATATCTGGACAGATCCTCTCATTGTTGAGGGGATAATTAAGCTCCTGTGGCTTGATTAGATTAAGCTATTTTGGGTCCCCAGTGCTTAGATTAAGTGCTCATTCCACAGATTTATTTGAGCAGGACGCATTAAAGAGATGAACATTGTGAAAAATGTGGTGTTTTTTTACAAGGCTGGTTTTGACCCCATCATTTGCACAGAGCAGGATTAGGAGAGGTTAGGTCCGACTGGCTGGCTTGCTGTGTAAAGGAATTGAGCTCCCCTCAACTTGACACATTTGACATATGAGGTGCGGTGTGACCCTGTCGCCCTCCAGCACATTACTCCGGTTTTCCCCCAGCCATCCATCCTCTCTCTCAGAAAGGTGTTTGACTTTGGTGGCTAGACCAGGTTTGTGCTCCCATACGCCGCGGTAGCTGTTGTTGCTTTTCATGGGTTTACCAAAGTGTGACAACAGCTTTTGATTTATGGGTTATTATTGAAGCAGTGTAGCCTATCGCCAACTCATTATGAGTTTACATTCACATATATCATAGCACGCAGATTGAATACAACCCCCCCCCCCCATACCTAAAAGAAGGAAATAGAATATTTGGAGCCCCAAAAATGCTAGCGATTTGTACAAGGGAGAAAAAAACACCCCTGAAAATATGAAAGAGGATTGTTTTTGCCCTTTAGCTGCTGAGCCTATATGTCAGACTCCCAAAAAGAGACTCATTTAAATGTCAAGGTCAGCATTATAAATCACCAAAGCGAAAGGGCCACCTTGTGATTCTTACCAGTCTATTGCTGCTGCGTCGGCAGCAAACAAAGTGCCCCGGCTGCTCGGGAGGAAACAGGGGCGTTTCCCGCCCAAATGAGATGCAGTCGTTGAATATGTGTGGAGCCCCTAATGGAGGGAGATGTTAGTGGCGTCAGACATTAAACCTGGCTGTTGGTGTTTTTAAAAGCACCACTAATCTGTCTCCCTGTCAGCAGGGTTGCTGGTGTGAACCGTTCATTAGGAAGCTTCCCAATCCCATCCACCTGCAGAGTTAACACTACATTACACTACATACAGCCAGCCGTAATGGTCATTGTCCTCCAGGCGAAATCCTATACCAGTCCATAGGAGTGCTTCCATACAAGGTATCATATAACTCCATTGCAGACTTACTGTAAAATCACTAGATGTGATTCCACTGTGTCTAGTTTTGCTCCTGTGAGTCCATTGGAAGATCATTTGATAGTGTTATGAATGTGTTGTATGTCTGATCTCCTGCTCCTCCCTATATACCCCCCACCCCTCCTCCTTTTCCTACACATTTAAACCCCAGCCTCACTGCAGACTGGAGGCCTGTGATGAATTCACCCAAAACATGTCACGGTAATGAATGAATCAGTCCAGGGGAGATGAGGAGGATGACGAATAATAGAAGTGATGGGGTAGCAGTGTTGTGATGGAGAGGAAGACTAGGGCGAGAGCAGGAGGAGCCTTTAACGCAGGACCAGGTTGAGAGAGAGAGGTAGAGAGAGAGAGAGAGAGAGAGAGAGAGAGAGAGAGAGAGGTAGAGAGAGAGAGAGAGAGAGAGAGAGAGAGAGAGAGAGAGAGAGAGAGAGAGAGAGAGAGAGAGAGGTAGAGAGAGAGAGAGAGAGAGAGGTGGGGCAGCAGGGTAGCCTAGTGGTTAGAGCGTTGGACTAGTAACTGGAAGGTTGCAAGTTCAAACCCCCGAGCTGACAAGGTACAAATCTGTCGTTCTGCCCCTGAACAGGCAGTTAACCCACTGTTCCTAGGCCGTCATTGAAAATAAGAATTTGTTCTTAACTGACTTGCCTAGTTAAATAAAGGTAAATAACTGTTTAAAAAGAGAGAGAGATGTGTTTGTATGCAGCGCTGCAGTTCGTAATCAGACTGGGCTGATTGAAGGTTAAGGAGAGATCTGGGGATCTCCCAGCCCAGAAGCTTGTCCTCTAATCTGTAACCATGGAACTTATATTGCTGACCCTGGCACCTCCCCCAATACCCCCACCCCCACCCATCACCATTGGCTGTTAAGCGCTGCTGGAGTACAAGCGTGGGGCTGTGATAGGCTGGGAGGAGTCACAGATGGGGTGTGGGATTTGGTCAGCCGGATGTTTGGATCTCAGTGGTCCCGCCATCCAGCCCATCTGCTCCGTGCTCCCCCATGACCTGCACATCCAGCATGGCTGCACAGCAACCTTCACCTCCCGCCTGTCTCTGTCTGGACTACAGCACCACACAACACTGCCCCTTACCTACGTACAACAACCTAGAACAACCTTCCCCCTCAGCTAGCATACTGTTGCCTCAACCAGGTGGAAGCCACGGTGTGGAACTAGTGGGATTGCATCCATTACCAGGCTGTATTTCAAGGCTAGCCCTGGGTGGCGAGGGAGGCGGTGGCAGGCGGCGTCAGGAAGGATGCGTACAGCAATTGTGGATCCTTGCTGAGTACGGCACAAAGCAGTGGGTTGGGGAAGGGGAGAGTGCTCGATGAGGCACACCCAGAAAAGATTACATCTAATGTTTCCTTGTCTTTCCCTAATGTATTCTGTCATAGGAGAAACCACTGCCACATGTCTTGTGTTCTGTCAGTAAGGTAAGCAATGCCAACATTCCATCTCTCTAAAGTCCTCCTTCCTATGTGTTTCTCCACAGTAACAGGTTTCCCTTACCCGGCCACAGGGGCTACGGTGGCCTATAGGGGTGCCCACTTGCGAGGCCGGGGGCGGGCTGTGTACAACACCTTCCGCACAGCACCTCCACCACCACCTATTCCAGCCTATGGAGCGTGAGTATCTGTGGACCTGTAGTACACTATAATGACAAAATCAACAATCAACCATTAGAACAGTTTTACTCTCAAATGTTTGGTTGCTGCATTTGCGAACAATTGTGTTATTTCATTTGTGTGCATGAGTGCAGCATGTGTATGTCTATCTGTCTGTCTGTGTGCGTGTGTACGTGTGTGTGTGTGTGTACATGTATGATGTGTGTTCCAAAGGATGAATATCAAAGCCATAGGGAGCTATAGAAAGCAGAGATAGCATGTTACTGGGCAGGTCTCACTGGACCGTGATGATCTCCTGGTTGATGTGAAGCATTCAGCCTCACACTCCTCTCAGGCTGTCTGCCTGCCTGGCTGTCTGGGTGGCAATGGGAGTGTAGGAGAGAGGAGAGGTCCAGCTAACCGTAGGCCTAGCTTGGCTGCCTGGCTATCTGTGATTAGATCAGGGCCTGTCTGTGGCGATGAGTGATGAAGAGAGGAGAGAGGAGAGGAGAGGAGAGGAGAGGAGAGGAGAGGAGAGGAGAGGAGAGGAGAGGAGAGGAGAGGAGAGGAGAGGAGAGGAGAGGAGAGGAGAGGAGAGGAGAGGAGAGGAGAGGGGAGGGAGGGGAGGGGAGGGGAGGGAGGGGAGGGGAGGGAAGGGAAGGGGAGGGCTCCAGTGATGAAGACGGGTCCTAGGACTCTGGGTCCCCTACACCTCCCACCCACTCTTGGGTTCTACGTTCCCATCCTCTCCTGTCCCTAACTCCTTGCTTCTCCTTTATTCTCCCCACCTCCTCTCCTCTCTCCACCTCCTCTCCTCTCCCCACCTCCTCTGCCCACCTCCTCTCCTCTCTCCACCTCCTCTCCTCTCCCCACCTCCTCTGCCCACCTCCTCTCCTCTCCCCACCTCCTCTCCGCTCCCCACCTCCTCTCCTCTCTCCACCTCCTCTCCCCTCCCCATCTCCTCTCCTGACTTCCCAGGGATTTATATGTTAGCATCATGTGACCGTGCTCCTTCCCTGCTGAGCTCCCTCTTTTCATCCCTCCTTCCCTTTCTCTTCCTCCCCCCCCCTCCCCCTCCACCATAGCCACTGCAGTGACTGGAAATATATATATTTTTTTTTTTACCAGAGCAGAACATTTCATGGGAATTGTGAAATGGCTGCATTTCCACCCCTTAATATGTCATTCATTATTTGTGGTGCGCAGCAGCCGGTAAGAGCTGACCCTGTGGATGTGCAGAGCCACTTCCATCACTCTTGTTTTCCGCCATGCAGATGTCTGCTTGACTTGCTCTCATTGGAAATAGGCTAGGTTCTAAACATCAGTGTGCTGATCAAATCTGTCTGCATATAAAACCGCACAGAACCCAGATGAACTAAGGCCTCTCCACCATTGCTCTCTCATTTCACAGAGTGGTGTACCAGGATGGCTTCTACGGAGCAGAAATCTATGTAAGTACCGTTGTCTCTTTCTCTCTCTGCGTGCTCAGATGAAACAGAAGTAAAGCAGCCAACCCTGGAGACTAAACCACCATCTCTGCAGCCCCCAGCGTTCCCCCTGCCTCTCTGCCAAGCCCGCGTCGATTAGGCATCTCTCTGCCGTGCCAAGAAACCCGACAACAAAATTTAAAACCCCCTCAGCACCTCCCTCCTCTCCCTCTCTCTCCTATGATGTCAGACTTTGGCAAACAGACAGATCCCAGCTCAGTGTCCCGTGTCATGTCGGTCATTTCTCCCCTTAAAATGGCTTTTGGAGGTGGCTTGTTTCCGCCCTTTATCTGTCCCTGTACCTGTACCTGTGTGTGTGTGTGTGTGTGTGTGTGTGTGTGTGTGTGTGTGTGTGTGTGTGTGTGTGTGTGTGTGTGTGTGTGTGTGTGTGTGTGTGTGTGTGTGTGTGTGTGTGTGTGTGTGTGCGAGCATGCATGCCTTCCTGTCTCTGTGTGTCAGGGTGGGGACAACCCTCTCTCTCTGTCTGGCCCAGGGGGCCTGCGTGGAGCCTTAGTGGGACAGCATGGGGCCTTAGTGGGCCTGTGTGTGACCTTAGTGGGCCTGTGTGGGGCCTTGGTGGGCCTGTGTGCCTCCAAGCCATCACGGTGTGAGAGATAAGAGGAGCGGAGGAAGATTAAGGGATTAAGCTTCCCTCTGGGGCTGTTCATGCAGGCAGGGGCCACAGCACACACAGCGTCAGGCCGGCCCCAGTGCACGCTGCCCTTCACAGAGAAAAGCGGGATGCTGTGGAGATAATGCTGAAATTACCAGACTGCCCCAGTTTGACAGCAGTCCAAGAGTTTGGGGGGGGGATGTTATTTGCCGTTTGAATCTGTCGTTTTTTTTCTTCCTCTCTGTCCTCTGCAATAGGGAAATGACAGCAGGCGCAGACAACTGTGCTACTGATTGCCTCTTACTTTAACCCTGTCTGCATACAAGCAAAAGGCCGGTGTCTGGGAACAAAAGTGCTGGACTCCACAATGATATATGGCTCAAACAAAGCCCCATGTCGTAGCACTGTTTGTGAGTGGCTGTTAGCGACACCAGCGGAGGGAACAGTGTAGAGGAAAAGTGGCTTAATGCGGTCCTGACGGCCCTGGGCGTTTGGCCTCCCTCCCTCCTCTCCTCACATTCCAGCTAAGCCCTGGGTCTCAGTGCCCTCTGACCAGTCCTGGGGTATCTAGCCCCATCGCTCAAGCTGTCAGCCTTTCCCCCTGTGCTCTACTGCCATTAGTTTTGGCAGTGGCCACTGCACGGACACTGAACGGCTTCAGACTGCCGGAGTGTGCCCAGAGGTCTCCTGTGACAACAACAGCAAGTCCCACAAGCCTCTCTGTCCTCCACTATCATTCAGAAGACAGTAGCCATGTCTGTCACTGTCATAACCTAGTCAAATTTCATTCATTTCAACAGTCCTGAAGCACTTGCCATTAAAAAGATCATCCAGGATGATACCACAACATGAGACCCTGCTTCACAGGGAGTATATACTTACTTTGTATTTACTTCGCCACCGTGGCCTTGTTTTGCCTTTATCTCACCTAACCTGCTCACATTGTATATAGACTTATTTTTCTACAATATTATTGACTGTATGTTTGTTTTACTCCATGTGTAACTCTGTGTTGTTCTACGTGTCAAACTGCTTTGCTTTATCTTGGCCAGGAATTGTAAATGAGAACTTGTTCTCAACTTGCCTACCTGGTTAAATAAAGGTGAAATAGAAATAAATAATTCATAAATATTAGGAATGGATGTATTCATATTCATACACACAGTCAGGCACACACCTGACACACACTGGGGCGAGACACAATAACAAGTGTGTTGCACTGTTGTGGGCAGGACTTGACGTGTGCAAGTGATTTATTGTGGCTGTGTGTTGTTGGGTTTTGTTGCTGTAATCAGCAGCACTGTCCCAGGGCATGGCCATCCCACAGGAACTCCTCTGCCTGGCCTTAGCCATGACTTCCTGCCTCCATGGGCAGGGAGGATGACTCAAATACAGCGACTGGCAGACAAATTCACCTTTCAGCAGGACAATAACCTAAAAGTTGCTTACCAAGATGACATTGAATGTTCTTGAGTGGCCCAGATACAGTTTTGACTTAAATCAGCTTGAAAATCTATGGCAAGACTTGAAAATGTCTGTCTATCAATGGTCAACAACCAACTTGACAGATCTTGAATCATGTTGAAGTAATTATGTGCAAATATTGTACAATCCAGATGTGCAAAGCTCTTAGAGACCCAGAAAGACCAAAGGTGATTTGAACATGTGTGAATACTTATGTAAATAGATATTTCTACATTTCATTTTCAATAAATTAGCAAACATTTCTAAAAACATGTTTTCACTTTGTCATTATGGGGGGAAAAAATAGGCTGTAACACAACAAAATATGGAATAAGTCAAGGGGTATGAATACTTTCTGAAGGCACTGTAACAGGGACTTAGTGTTTGGGAAGTCAGGACCTGTGTATTCATTTGCCAGAGTGGGAGAAGGAATTAAAAACTTCATTGGGGAGAGCAGTCATTACTCCAACTGAAAAATGAAGCTGTTCACCTACTGGAGCATTGGCCCATCTCCATCCTATATCCTACGATGGGTATATAGGTGGTAGTGCTGAGAGTGCTTTTTGAGGTCGGTTCGGTTTCGGTTTGATTATTAAAAAATAATCACGGTTTTCGATGGCGATTTTTTAAAATGACATTAAATGCACTATTTATTGTGGTTATTGTCCTGCTGAAAGGTGAATTTGTCTGCCAGTGTCTGTTGGAAAGCAGACTGAACCAGGTTTTCCTCGCAAATTTTGCCTGTGCTTTGCTCAATTCTATTTATTTTTATCTTAAAAACAAGCATGCCCATAACATGATACAGCCACCACCATGCTTGAAAATTTGAGGAGAAGTACTCAGTGATGTGTTGTATTAGATTTGCCCAAAACTTAACACTTTGAATTCAGGATATAAAGTTAATTTCTTTACTTTAACATTTTTTTACTTTAATGCCTTATTGCAAACAGGATACATGTTTTGGAATATTTTTATTCTGTACAGGCTTCCTTCTTTTCACTCTGTTGATTAGGTTAGTATTATGGATTAACTACAATGTTGTTGATCCATCTGCAGTTTTCTTCTGTCACAGCCATTAAACTCAAAACTGTTGGCATCGTGGTGAAATCCCTGAGAGGCTACCTTCCTCTCCGGTAACTGAGTTCTGAAGGACGCCTGTATCTTTGTAGTGACTGGGTGTATTGATACACCATCCATAGTGTAATTAATAACTTCACCTGCTCAAAGGGTTATTCAATGCCTGCTTTTTTATGTTTACCAATCTACCAATATGTGCCCTTCTTTGCAAGGCATTGGAAAACAGTTTTACTCCTGAACCTATTTAGGCTTGCCATAACAAAGGGGTTGAATTCTTATTGACTCAAGGCATTTCAGCTTTTTATTTTGTATTAAATTGTAAACATTTCTAAACGTCAACTTTGACATCATGGAGGATTGTTTGTAGGCCAGTGACACAACATCTCAATTCAATCCATTTTAAATTCAGGCTGTAACACATCAGCATGTGGAAGAAGTCAAAGGGTGTGGATAGTTTGTGAAGGCGCTGGACGTCTTGGTTTGCTCCTGTGCAACACAGTACGTGTAAAGAAAAAAGGGTCTCTTCAATAATGCAGCAGGCTGTTGCTGCTTCCCCATTCTGAATGCGGGAGGAATTTGGGGAGCGTTAACACACCACTGTTCTGTTCTTTCTCATGTGGACCATGTTGTGCACCTACTGTCACACACTGTGCCACAGAGGGAACGCATGGCTCTCCTCCCCAGTCTCACAGGGGATCACTCATTCTCCGCTGCCTCAGCTACCAAATATTAAACAGCTCCCTCTGGCTGTGTTCTGGGCGTCTTGCACCTTGCGTTGCCTCAGTGCCTCAGTGCAACTCTTCCCTTTAAAGAAATGAGACTTTTTTAATGGTTTCATATGAAAACTTGAAAAATGAATAGAATATGCAGTTTTGTTCCCAACAATGGACAATGTTTCAAACCCGATGTTGGATCTTTTAGTAAATGCGTGCTATTACTTGTTTGAGAATATGGTAATATACATGCTGTTGTGGGTGGTTGTGTAACTGTCTGAGTTTCCAACAGGGGGGCTACGCTGCGTACCGATACGCCCAGCCCACCACCGCTGCTGCCTACAGTGACAGGTGAGTACATTCCACCTGCTGCATAACATAAAACACATTATATTACTTGAACAAATGAAAGACCATTGATATTGTGATGGATTCAATTAGAAGTTGTGACAAGGTCTGACAAGTGACTTCAACCTTTCCCCCACTCTCCAAAGTATCTCCCACATAGAAGGGTGAAGATAAACTCACTCTGGAGTTGTGACCCTCCCTCAGATTGAACTGTCCATTAGGAGATCCACTATGGCCTCAGGCTAAAGCACACAAAAAAGTAACCTTGTTCGACAAGATGATCTATCCCATACCTCTCTGCCTTTGACGGGCGAGAGGGCATATCAACTGTATTTATGAATGGCCTGCGGTTTGCGGGAGGAAGGGAGAGAGGGATGGATGGATGGGCAGGGACTCTATCACTTCTGACTGATGTCATTCGGGTTCAGGTGTGCTCCGTTTGAGGAGGCGTGGCTGATTCATTCGGGCCTTCAAAGCCGCTGTCAGGCTGGATGTGGGCTGGTTTGGGAATCTAATCTGGGAGGGATTGAGCATGTCACTTGTGATAACGTACACCCTGCCTGAGAACCTGAAGATCATATCGATAATGTGAGATTTATCTGGCCTCGCCGCACTGCGAATTATGAGCAGCCGTGCTCGGAGGGAGCAGAAATTGGACAGCGGCTTTTTCCTCTGGGAGGGATTTAATTCCTGTTTCTCTTGCCTATATTTTCCTCCTGAGATTTAATGTAATTCGCCCGAGCTGTTTGTTTTGCTTTGTTTTGCTTCCCTTGTCTGTTTGTTTCTTTTTGAATAAGCGGTCATGCCCATTGGATCAATAGGGGTTTGTCTCAGCAATACCTTATCAGACTTACCAGCGGAGCAATCAGCCAATCATGAAAGGAGGTCACAGGGAGCATAAGAGGCTTGTAAAATCCCCATAAAATATGAAACATTCATTTTTCAAAATGCTTGTGCCCACAGGCCTGCTTTGTATTACCGAAGCCCTGCCAGGGGCCAATCAGCGTAGTGAAGCCGCGTGACGTACGTTCTGAGGGGCCGTTTGACCTCGAGGTGGTTAGCAATGCCACTCTGGTGAGAGCCCATTTTGTAGATAGATTAGTCTTAGTGGGACTCTGGGGTTTGGTGCTCACAGTAGATAAGAGTATCACAGAGACCACCCCTGACCATGTCATGGTACAGCCCATCCTCTCCCCTGGAGCCTTCTCATCCAGCCCCTTCCCCCTCCACGTCCTGCTCACTGACCTTGGGTGTTGGACTCCAATGGGACACACCATATTTAGATCTTATATAACTCAATGTCCTCCTCGCCCTGCTCCAGCCTTGTAGGCTGGATGTCTTGTCTCCTTAAGGAAAATGACATTTCTCCCTCTCTCCTCTTGGTTTTTATTCCTGGTTGATTTGGTGCCCTCAGTGCTTGGCTGGGAGTGCCTTATCTGCTCCGTACAGACCCTCATTTGCAAGCGAGCATTGAAGAAAAAAAGTAAATAAAGGAATATGTGAAGTCGAGTAAATAAATAAATAAGGCACACATCTTGTCCTGTCTCAGAAGGAAATTGGAAGGATTAGTTCCAAACCAGCAACAATGAAAAGACAGTGGTGTGAGCCCACTGTTCAGCTTGGGTAAACAACAGCAGGGTGAGAGAGCGTACACAGACTGGGCCCAAGCCCTCCAGCACCTCTATCTTTCTCTGTTTTCTCTTTCTTTCTCTCTCTCTCTCTGTCTCTCTTTCTCTCACCCCTCAGTACCCATCACTGCCAACTAATCGAGGTGACAGTGAAAAGGACAATGTGTATTCACAGAGAATGATCCAACCACCTTTGAACTCCTTTTCAACTCAGCCTTGTATCATTTTCTAAACCAGGGGGTAGAGAGAGGGACATAATTGTTTTAGAGACTTGAAAGTGTTGACTTTAGGGCCAAGTATCCAACAAGCATTGAAAATATACTCTACGTCAATGACCCTAATCTCCTGGCCTTTTCCATTGCAGCTATGGCAGAGTCTATGCAACAGCAGACCCCTACCACCACACAATCGGCCCTGCCGCTACATACAGTGTGGGGACCATGGTAAGTCTGCTCTCGCTTTCCTCTGCACCCTGTTGTTGGCTAGCCACACTAACACAGAGCAGAGGCCGCCAGCCGCAGTACTCTGTCGCTCCAGGAGCACTCGGAGATAAAGACCATTGAACTGAGCCAAGTCAGTGGGCTTTATTTCCTCTTGTCATGCTGTTTGGCACAACCTAGTGGAGTGCAGCAGAATTCCCTAGCATGTGGTCATTGTGAATTCAGTGAAATGGATTTGTTTCATGTTATGTCACACAAGCTCACCTCATACTTACAATATTAATTTGATTCAGGCTTTTTACTGCTAAAATGGGAATGATCACTACAACTAATTCAATCCAAACACATGGACATCTTCAACACTAGTATAATCATTCTATTCCTGCCACTATTCAACTCCAAATGAGTTGTTCCATTCTTCCTTTCAGCCAAACTCTAAACTTAAAGGGGTGAAGTTGAATGGTTAATGTCTGTTTTTAGCTAGCTTTTGCAGCTAACATCAAAGATGAAAATATTATCAGTAAAAGACCATCCTAAAATGGGGAGATAGTTTCTCAATGTTTTGTTTTACAATGAGGGCATGGGACTGGGCTCATAGACTAATTTGAAAGATTAACGACCATCAAACGCATGCAGCAGTGTGCCGTGGGACATGGAAGAGAAAGAGAGGGATGGGGGAGGGAGTTCTCTCACTCACGCCTCCAGTCCACAAGGTTGATGGGACGAGCGCTCTCTGCAAGACAAATGGCTTAAATGTACCATTCCGGCATGCATGCATGCGATTTTTCAACAACATAAAAAACAGCGTACAGTTCCCCGGTGCAGCTGCTAGCTAAAAGCTTTCATTAATTAAGACATTTATTTTTTTCCTCTTCATTTACTTAATTAAAAACTGTGCTTCTTTTCCTCCAAATTTCCTTCCCTTCTCTGCCACTCTTAGTCCCCCTTTCTTAGCCAGGCTGAATTTGGCCCTTCATGTCTGAGCTTGGGTTGTGTGTGTGTGGGGCAAGTTGAGGGGGATCACTATGGTGGGGTGGAAGTTGAGGGGATCACTGTGGTGGGTTGGAAGCTGGTGAGGTGCGAGACCCTGGTAGTGAATAAATCATCTTGACACAATAGGAGTTCAGATCTTACAGTGAAGAGACACACCATGAAATAGATTCAGGGAAAAATTGGTTTGGTTACTAATTCTTTAGTCCCCTTTGATTAATGGTTCCAAAGGAGAGAGCAGCGATTTTTGCATTTAGAAACCTTTCAATAATTAGTTCCTCCGAGGTTGCTTAAAATTCTCTTTGCTGATTTCCAGCGTGCAAAAAATTGCAAATGCTTTTTTATACTGATGAAAATTTTATACAAGCAAGAGGGTTCCTTTAAATTAAGGGATATTAGCCTTTGAAGGTTTGTGTGTGTGTGTGTGTGTGTGTGTGTGTGTGTGTGTGTGTGTGTGTGTGTGTGTGTGTGTGTGTGTGTGTGTGTGTGTGTGTGTGTGTGTGTGTGTGTGTGTGTGTGTGTGTGTGTGTGTTTGCCCTGGTTACCCAGAGCATGGCAGTAAACCTAGGGAGCAATATCCTCTGGTGCAATACACATCCAGAAAGGTGTGGGCGCCATGGTTGGACTTGAAAGAGAATTATGATTAAACTCCTTTGAACTTAATTCGCTTTGGTTGGATCTATGACATTGTTGTAGCCTGGAAAGCCATTGCGTGAGGAATGTTTTCCTACAGTCAAAAGCATGAAACAAACACAGTATTTTCCAATTTGTTGCTTAATGTAATTAATGCATGGAAACTGCATTTGAGGGCGGGGCCCACTTCTCCATGTGGCAAGCCAAAAGAAGAATATTGATATCTAGGAAAGGGTTTTTCTCTCTGGTACAAATATCAAAATGATTTCAGACTAAGTTCATACTTTATCACTACCAGGTTCTTTATCCTCCAGCTCCAACACCTGGACCGCCCGTCCTCAGAACACACACATACCCAACTTCTGCATACTCTAATGAACAAGAACTATTATTACTTTGATTAAACCAGCTCAATTAAATGTTATTTAATCCCATGTCCTTCAGACACAGACGTTTCAACAAAACCAATAAAGGAAGGAAATTTGTGGAAAAACCAGAACTCAACAACCAAGCTGTCACCACCTTAATACTGATTGGTCCTTTTTCATCTTTGATGTTGCAGGCTAGCCTATACAGAGGAGGGTACAGTCGCTTCACTCCCTACTAACAGAAAGAAAAGAGAGAAAGACAGAGACATTACCCCCCAACAAACAAAAATCAAAAAATGTACAAACAAGCAAACACCTCATCCTTCGTGGAGCTCCAAATCAAACTAAAACCTTCCAGGTTACTAATGCTGACCCCTCCCCCTGACACCCGCCCTCCCGCTACAGACGATTTCTACAACCTTGTTGATGTCATCATTGGTCTGCTCCTATGATTTGTTTTGTATTCATTTTGTGCTTTGGATTGATTTCGGGGAGAAGTTATGTTCTGCACATGTGACTGCTGTAGATGGGTGCTGTGTCACCATAACCAATGTGAGCCTACTGTAGTACGCATGATGCATGATCAGAGGGTTGTGTTTCTGCAGTGACCGTCAGATGGATGACAATCTAGTGGGGCATTAGATACACTGTTATTTAGCGTATTCTTGAATTGGAATTCAATGAAATTCAAGCAGGAAACAAAATATTGTATTCCAATTAGCATTAGAAATATATAATTATAATAATAAAAAAAGACGATGCACATGCCCTGCTAATTCTTATTTCACAAGACGCCACTGTCAACTGTATGATTGCTCTGTAATGTTGGAGTGTCCTAATGCACTTGAATTGGAGTCCTAACAGTGATGTGGTGTGACAGCATGCAGAGTGAGCGCCATTGCACCACAGTGAGGGGTCAGAGTTCACCTGGGGTTGAGACTGGGCTAGCTCTCGCTAACGTGATGGCACTCTAGGCTAAAGGACTTAGGATTGTGAAGGATTCAATGTCTTTGTTTATTTCAGGCACATTTTTTCCACACTGATTTGCATGTTCACGTATTATTAACTGAAGTGTACAGTGCATTCAGAAAATATTTAGACACCTTGACTTTTTCTACATTTTGTTACGTTACAGCCTTATTACAAAATTGATTCAATTGTTCCCCCCCCCCCTCATCAGTCAACACACAGTACCCCATAATGACAAAGCAAAAACATGTATGTTTTATTTTCTTGAAAATCTATGTAAAATAAACAGAAATATCAGATTTACTATTCAGTATTCAGCATTCAGACACTTTACAAAGTACTTTGTTGAAGCACCTTTGGTAGCAATTACAGCCTCGAGTCTTCTTGGTTATGACACAGCAAGCTTGGCACACCTGTATTTGGGGAGTTTCTCCCATTCCTCTCTGCATATCCTCTCAAGCTCTGTCAGGTTAGATGTGGAGCGTTGCTGCTCAGCTATTTTCAGATCTCTCCAGAGATGTTCGATCGGGTTCAAGTCCGGTCTCTGGCTGGGTCACTCAAGGAGATTCAGAGACCCGAAGTCACTTCTGGGTTATCTTGGCTGTGTGCTTACGGTTGTTGTCCTGTTGAAAGGTGAACCTTCGCCCCAGTCTGCGGTCCTGAGCGCTCTGGAGCAGGTTTTCATCAAGGATCTCTCTTTACTTTGCTCCGTTCATATTTGCCTCGATCCTGACTAGTCTCCCAGTCCCTGTCGCTGAAAAACATCCCCACAGCCTGATGCTGCCACCATGCTTCACCGAAGGGATGGTGACAGGTTTCCTCCAGATGTGACGCTTGGCATTCAGGCCAAAAAGTTCAATCTTGATTTCATCAGACCAGAGAATCTTGTTTCTCAAGGTCTGAGAGTCTTCAGGTGCCTTTTGGCAAACTCCAAGCGGACTGTCATGTGCCTTTTACTGAGGAGTGGCTTCCGTCTGGTCACAACCATAAAGGCCTGATTGGGGGAGTGCTGCAGAGATGGTTGTCGTTCTGGGAGATTCTCCCATCTCCACAGAGGAACTCTAGAGCTCTGTCAGAGTGACCATCGGGTTCTTGGTCACCTCCCTGACCAAGGCCCTTCTCTCCCAATTGCTCATTTTGGCCGGGCGGCCAGATCTAGGAAGAGTCTTGGTGGTTCCAAACGTCTTTCATTTAAGAATGGTGGAGGCCACTGTGTTCAATGCTGCAGAAATGTTTTGGTACCCTTCTCCAGATCTGTGCCTCAACACAATCCTGGATCAATTCAAAAAATGGAATTGAATAATTTTTAGAATAAAGCTGTAACATAACAAAATTTGCAAAAAGTCAAGTTGTCTGAATGCTTTGTAAGTAGGAAAACCTGCAAAATCGTCAGTGTATCAAATACTTGTTCTCCCCACTGTATGTGAGAGGTGGGTAATCATTATTTTTAGTAGGCTACGCTGTCGGACTCATCTATGAAGTACTGTAGTGCAATTCCTGATAACTATTCACTTTTCAGTATTGCACAAAACATTCTGTACCTCAGGATAAACCACTACAAGTGATTTGATCTGACAACTAATTGTATCAGTAGAATGCTTGTCTGTTTATTGAAGATTTTCTTGACATAATCAGTGCTTGACTTGGGCAGGAGCTTACCAGAGCTGAGCACCGGCACCTCAGATTTTCTACTGCTTGAGCTCCTGCACCTAAATAAAACAATACCAGCACCCAAAATGACTAGCATAAGTCAAGCATACCCACCAAACACTACCAGTGGGTTCCCCCACTTTACAATGACAGAGCATTGTCTTCATGGTTTATTTAGCCTAAATCTCTCTGGAAGAGCTGAATTACTAGAGCAGGTACAGTGAGAGATTATAGACTTTACATTATGAGGAGAGAAATGGACTGTGAACATGATTGTATCATATTCCACTTTCAGGAGAAAATACCTTGTTCCATACAGCTGTAGGAAGAGTCTCGGTGGTTCCAAACTCCTTCCATTTATGTATTATAACAGCTGCGTGTTGTCATACCATGTTAATGTACTCGAGTACACGTCTTCAACTCAGTAGTTACCCCATATGAACTCTTGAGAAAATGGGAACATTTCAAAGAAACTATTTTGTAAGTAGATCAAGCCAAGAGACATGATATATAGATCCGAATACAAGTATGGAAATCTACGTATGTATCCTCTCAAGTGTTATCTGTGTGATTTGTATCATTTTGAAGATGTGCCATGTTTATAAAGACATCATATACGAGCAGTTATGTTTAGTCAACATGTTGAACATGATATATAGATTCATGTTGTACCAAAATAATATATCATCACTTGATCAAAGAAAAGTATAATACCTTGTTCTTCCTTTTATATACCAGTATTTAGGGTCCTACCATGGGGGCTTTTATATACCAGTATTTAGGGTCCTACCATAGGGGCTTTTATATACCAGTATTTAGGGTCCTACCATGGGGGCTTTTATATACCAGTATTTAGGGTCCTACCATAGGGGCTTTTATATACCAGTATTTAGGGTCCTACCATGGGGGCTTTTATATACCAGTATTTAGGGTCCTACCATAGGGGCTTTTATATACCAGTATTTAGGGTCCTACCATGGGGGCTTTTATATACCAGTATTTAGGGTCCTACCATGGGGGCTTTTATATACCAGTATTTAGGGTCCTACCATAGGGGCTTTTATATACCAGTATTTAGGGTCCTACCATGGGGGCTTTTATATACCAGTATTTAGGGTCCTACCATGGGGGCTTTTATATACCAGTATTTAGGGTCCTACCATGGGGGCTTTTATATACCAGTATTTAGGGTCCTACCATAGGGGCTTTTATATACCAGTATTTAGGGTCCTACCATGGGGGCTTTTATATACCAGTATTTAGGGTCCTACCATGGGGGCTTTTATATACCAGTATTTAGGGTCCTACCATGGGGGCTTTTATATACCAGTATTTAGGGTCCTACCATAGGGGCTTTTATATACCAGTATTTAGGGTCCTACCATGGGGGCTTTTATATACCAGTATTTAGGGTCCTACCATGGGGGCTTTTATATACCAGTATTTAGGGTCCTACCATAGGGGCTTTTATATACCAGTATTTAGGGTCCTACAATGGGGGCTTTTATATACCAGTATTTAGGGTCCTACCATAGGGGCTTTTATATACCAGTATTTAGGGTCCTACCATGGGGGCTTTTATATACCAGTATTTAGGGTCCTACCATGGGGGCTTTTATATACCAGTATTTAGGGTCCTACCATAGGGGCTTTTATATACCAGTATTTAGGGTCCTACCATGGGGGCTTTTATATACCAGTATTTAGGGTCCTACCATGGGGGCTTTTATATACCAGTATTTAGGGTCCTACCATAGGGGCTTTTATATACCAGTATTTAGGGTCCTACCATGGGGGCTTTTATATACCAGTATTTAGGGTCCTACCATGGGGGCTTTTATATACCAGTATTTAGGGTCCTACCATAGGGGCTTTTATATACCAGTATTTAGGGTCCTACCATGGGGGCTTTTATATACCAGTATTTAGGGTCCTACCATGGGGGCTTTTATATACCAGTATTTAGGGTCCTACCATGGGGGCTTTTATATACCAGTATTTAGGGTCCTACCATAGGGGCTTTTATATACCAGTATTTAGGGTCCTACCATGGGGGCTTTTATATACCAGTATTTAGGGTCCTACCATGGGGGCTTTTATATACCAGTATTTAGGGTCCTACCATGGGGGCTTTTATATACCAGTATTTAGGGTCCTACCATAGGGGCTTTTATATACCAGTATTTAGGGTCCTACCATGGGGGCTTTTATATACCAGTATTTAGGGTCCTACCATGGGGGCTTTTATATACCAGTATTTAGGGTCCTACCATGGGGGCTTTTATATACCAGTATTTAGGGTCCTACCATGGGGGCTTTTATATACCAGTATTTAGGGTCCTACCATAGGGGCTTTTATATACCAGTATTTAGGGTCCTACCATGGGGGCTTTTATATACCAGTATTTAGGGTCCTACCATGGGGGCTTTTATATACCAGTATTTAGGGTCCTACCATGGGGGCTTTTATATACCAGTATTTAGGGTCCTACCATGGGGGCTTTATATACCAGTATTTAGGGTCCTACCATGGGGGCTTTATATACCAGTATTTAGGGTCCTACCATGGGGGGCTTTTATATACCAGTATTTAGGGTCCTACCATGGGGGCTTTATATACCAGTATTTAGGGTCCTACCATGGGGGCTTTTATATACCAGTATTTAGGGTCCTACCATGGGGGCTTTTATATACCAGTATTTAGGGTCCTACCATGGGGGCTTTTATATACCAGTATTTAGGGTCCTACCATGGGGGCTTTTATATACCAGTATTTAGGGTCCTACCATGGGGGCTTTTATATACCAGTATTTAGGGTCCTACCATAGGGGCTTTTATATACCAGTATTTAGGGTCCTACCATAGGGGCTTTTATATACCAGTATTTAGGGTCCTACCATAGGGGCTTTTATATACCAGTATTTAGGGTCCTACCATAGGGGCTTTTATATACCAGTATTTAGGGTCCTACCATGGGGGCTTTATATACCAGTATTTAGGGTCCTACCATAGGGGCTTTTATATACTAGTATTTAGGGTCCTACCATGGGGGCTTTTATATACCAGTATTTAGGGTCCTACCATGGGGGCTTTTATATACCAGTATTTAGGGTCCTACCATGGGGGCTTTTATATACCAGTATTTAGGGTCCTACCATAGGGGCTTTATATACCAGTATTTAGGGTCCTACCATGGGGCTTTTATATACCAGTATTTAGGGTCCTACCATGGGGGCTTTTATATACCAGTATTTAGGGTCCTACCATGGGGGCTTTTATATACCAGTATTTAGGGTCCTACCATAGGGGCTTTTATATACCAGTATTTTGGGTCCTACCATGGGGGCTTTTATATACCAGTATTTAGGGTCCTACCATGGGGGCTTTTATATACCAGTATTTAGGGTCCTACCATGGGGGCTTTTATATACCAGTATTTAGGGTCCTACCATGGGGGCTTTTATATACCAGTATTTAGGGTCCTACCATGGGGGCTTTTATATACCAGTATTTAGGGTCCTACCATAGGGGCTTTTATATACCAGTATTTAGGGTCCTACCATAGGGGCTTTTATATACCAGTATTTAGGGTCCTACCATAGGGGCTTTTATATACCAGTATTTAGGGTCCTACCATAGGGGCTTTTATATACCAGTATTTAGGGTCCTACCATGGGGGCTTTTATATACCAGTATTTAGGGTCCTACCATAGGGGCTTTTATATACTAGTATTTAGGGTCCTACCATGGGGGCTTTTATATACCAGTATTTAGGGTCCTACCATGGGGGCTTTTATATACCAGTATTTAGGTTCCTACCATGGGGGCTTTTATATACCAGTATTTAGGGTCCTACCATAGGGGCTTTTATATACCAGTATTTAGGGTCCTACCATGGGGCTTTTATATACCAGTATTTAGGGTCCTACCATGGGGGCTTTTATATACCAGTATTTAGGGTCCTACCATGGGGGCTTTTATATACCAGTATTTAGGGTCCTACCATAGGGGCTTTTATATACCAGTATTTAGGGTCCTACCATGGGGGCTTTTATATACCAGTATTTAGGGTCCTACCATGGGGGCTTTTATATACCAGTATTTAGGGTCCTACCATGGGGGGTTTTATATACCAGTATTTAGGGTCCTACCATGGGGGCTTTTATATACCAGTATTTAGGGTCCTACTATGGGGGCTTTTATATACCAGTATTTAGGGTCCTACCATGGGGGCTTTTATATACCACTATTTAGGGTCCTACCATGGAGACTTTTATATACCAGTATTTAGGGTCCTACCATGGGGGCTGTTATATACCAGTATTTAGGGTCCTACCATGGGGGCTTTTATATACCAGTATTTAGGGTCCTACCATGGGGGCTTTTATATGATTCAAAACAGCTTCATTGTTATTCATGTATTTGTAGGTGTTTCTGATTAAATTACACTCTGTGTGTGTGTGTGTGTGTGTGTGTGTGTGTGTGTGTGTGTGTGTGTGTGTGTGTGTGTGTGTGTGTGTGTGTGTGTGTGTGTGTGTGAATAGTAGGTTTGACACAGCTGGATTCTCTGTGGAACTAACACAGAGAATCCCCCAAGAACAACGGCTCACTGAAGCCAAGTTCCACTGTTTCTTCAACTCAATTAGCGTCTACGTCTTAAGCTGAATTTACAGCAGTGGAAGTCTGCTGTTTGAACACATAGGCTTGAGACAGCTCCACACAAAATATATATATTATAAAAGAGACAGCCCCACACGCATACACTGAACGGCAAGGAAAATACTCCCCTCTGCCTTGGTCAAAGAGAACATCATGGCTTTGAATTCTCCCTCTCACTGCCTACCAATTCCTAATGATGCCCGTCATTACAGCTGTTGTTTCAAAATCCTTTTTAGCAGACGGCTACTTCTACACTGAACTTAATTGGGGAGAGAAACTTAGTAATTACTATAGTACCAGTTGATCCGCTTGAAAGGAAATAGACTATTTGAATCCCCCTGTTCAGTTTGGGTGCAGATAAGTCATAAATGAGTTGAGTAGGAAAGCCACAGTGTCAGAGACTGAGAGCAGACATCTTAATGAAGGCTGCTCTTCTGAAGCTATCGTTTAGCAAATACACTGGAGGCCATAGTGTGACGAATAGTAATTCATGTTTTTCACTGGCTGTGTGTTTTTGAGGTTTGCCAACTTCTTTCCTCTAGTCTAGACATCCTGAAATCTGTCTCCATGACAACTCTTTGCCTCAATAAATCACTTTATAAGTCCTAACTCATTGATAACCTAACCTTGTAAAACCTTGTACAGTAAAATAGAATCTTCCACTTTAAGCACCCACTCATTTCCTGTCTGCACGTGAACCCGCCTGATAAGATGCTAGCTCCTATGAGAGGAACATCAATGCCCAGGAGGGGTGTTAGCCGCCATGCCTCACCACCACAAATTAGAGCAGGCTAATCAGCCACTATCAATCACTGTATCGCTAGCTTCACTTACAGGCCATTCCTACACTACATCTTCACCATAGCAATGTGCAGATCTCAGTCTACCAGCAGCTACATTTCACAGTTAAAAAAGAAAGTTAGCCTAGAACACACCTTTTCATTGACATCCTCTACTTTCAGGGTTACTCGGGGTCCGTTTTATTCATGAGGACATTGCAGTGATGCCATGTTTTTACTTGGATGGGTTTGAGTGTTGTCAGTTAAAGTTGTATTGTGTCTGTACAACTCTTCCTCCCTTTATAATCAATGTATTCATTGTTACACTGTTAAAATGTCAAATTATCAAGGCTTCATATAACATGTAAATAGCTAATATATATTGTGTCTTATTATATTTTGCTAAATATTAAAAATGTGTATCCATAGTGTAGAGGCTGAAAGGTTTTCCAGTTTTATAATATCCTCTATCCCATATACATTGGTTTTTCGTAGCTAGCTACATTATTAAAAACACTCAATGAAGGTGTTAAACCACAAGCCCAGTCATACACAGTCTGCTCACATTTAAACATGTCTATTCATGTCATTATGATGTATTTACTATTATAGTCAGTAAGCCTTGATAAGCTGACCTTATCATTTCTTTATCCATCCAAAAGATTTGTAGAGAAAAAGGGAAACAAGCTAAAAAACGTTTTAAAAAGTTCCTGTAAATATATACATGTATATACACATATATTACCAATTCTCTGATTATCTGGTTCCTATGTATTCATATATATAGTGGTTTTATCTGTGTATTTTCAATTCAGCTGAACTTGTTCTATGAGTTGTACAGTATGTCATTTCTAAAAAAAAGTATATAATGTCTGAAAGGTGTAAGTAATTGGCTTTTGATTTATTGGTACAGTATATTACATTTCCTTTGTCTTCTTTCATCAATGACTTAGTTGTTAGTATATGTGACATATCTCAGCAACCTCTGATTGTTTTGAGTGTCAGAATAAAGCAGTTCTGAGAGCATGTTGTTTGTCATTGGAGCTCTATGTTTCATCTGTTTCCAGCTTGTTGATTGTAATCCTGATCAGGCACAGTCAAATGAAATCTTCTACCATTCCTGTTCACGCTTAATGAAACCCAATATTTCTACAGATTTAAACCAGCATTGTATAGATAAGTAGATGTTCAATGTAGGTACAGTGCAATGCATTGCACTTCCTCAGTGACAGTGGCCACTTGCTACAGCACTGACCCAAACCTCCCCTGAATTGACTTGTCCGTGAGTGATTAATATATTTGTCACTGCAGCTCCTCCAATGCTGGTCTGCCTGTCAGTGAGGAGCACTATATGTAGCGCAGGTGCTAGTGTGTTCCCACTCTGCTCTGCTATATAGTGATACAGTGATGGGGCTATTTTAGTATAGAGAGTCCCCAGTGAGACCTCCGTAGGACTGAAGATGAGGCAGGCTGCTCCATGGATGGAGAGACAGAGGGAGATGGAGGGAGAGACAGAGGGAGATGGAGGGAGAGACAGAGGGAGATGGAGGGAGAGACAAAGGGAGATGGATAGAGAGACAGAGGGAGATGGAGGGAGATGGAGGGAGAGATGGAGGGAGATGGAGGGGGAGACAGAGGGAGATGGATAGAGAGACAGAGGGAGATGGAGGGAGAGACAGAGGGAGATGGAGGGAGAGACAGAGGGAGATGGAGATAGAGACAGGGAGATGGAGGGAGAGACAGAGGGAGATGGAGGGAGAGACAGAGGGAGATGGAGGGAGAGACAGAGGGAGATGGAGGGAGAGACAGAGGGAGATGGAGATAGAGACAGGGAGATGGAGGGAGATGGAGGGAGAGACAGAGGAAGATGGAGATAGAGACAGGGAGTTGGAGGGAGAGACAGAGGGAGAGACAGAGGGAGATGGATAGAGAGATGGAGGGAGAGACAGAGGGAGAGACGGAGGGAGAGACAGGGAGAATGGAGGGAGAGACAGGGAGATGGAGGGAGAGACAGGGAGATGGAGGGAGAGACAGGGAGATGGAGGGAGAGACAGAGGGAGAGACAGGGAGATGGAGGGAGAGACAGAGGGAGATGGAGGGAGAGACAGAGGGAGATGGAGATAGAGACAGGGAGATGGAGGGAGAGACAGAGGGAGATGGAGGGAGAGACAGAGGGAGATGGAGATAGAGACAGGGAGTTGGAGGGAGAGACAGAGGGAGAGACAGAGGGAGATGGATGGAGAGACAGAGGGAGAGACAGGGTGGTGGAGGGAGAGACAGGGAGATGTAGGGAGAGACAGAGGGAGAGACAGGGAGATGGAGGGAGAGACAGAGGGAGAGACAGGGAGATGGAGGGAGAGACAGGGAGATGGAGGGAGAGACAGCAAGATGGAGGGAGAGAGAGGGAGATGGAGGGAGAGACAGAGGGAGAGACAGGGAGATGGAGGGAGAGACAGGGAGATGGAGGGAGAGACAGAGGGAGATGGAGGGAGAGGCAGGGAGATGGAGGGAGAGACAGAGGGAGATGGATAGAGAGACAGAGGGAGATGGATAGAGAGACAGAGAGATGGAGGGAGATGGAAGGAGAGACCGGGAGGTGGAGGAGAGACAGAGGGAGATGGATGAAGAGACAGAGGGAGAGAGGGAGGAGAGAGAGGGAGAGAGGGAGGAGAGACAGGGAGATGGAGGGAGAGACAGGGAGTGGAGGGAGAGACAGAGGGAGATGGATGAAGAGACAGAGGGAGAGACAGAGGGAGAAGCAGAGGGAGATGTAGAGAGAGACAAAGAGTAATTCTGGGCTGAGATTAGCATGCCACGCGTTCAATTGTTACTTCTCCAGAGGAGGTGTGAAAAAGCACTACAAAGCCATGTCAAAATGAAATCCTCGCCTCGTTTTCCTCTCGTTTTCCTCGTTTTCCTCTCGGCGCGCTGCTGAATTAGGGAGAGACTGTCATGACAAGGGTCCAAGGACACATGTCTCTCTCCTGCCTCTCTCTCCTCCCTCTCTCCCTCTCTCTCCTCCCTCTCTCTCTCCCTCTCTCTTCTCCCTCTCTCCTTCTCTCCCTCTCTCTCCTCCCTCTCTCCCTCTCTCTCCTCCCTCTCTCCCTCTCTCTTCTCCCTTTCTACCTCTCTCTCCTCCCTCTCTACATCTCTCTCCTCCCTCTCTCCCCTCTCTCTCATCCATCTCTTCCTCTCTCTTCTCCCTCTCTCCCTCTCTCTCCCTCTCTCTCCTCCCTCTCTCCCTCTCTCTTCTCTCTCTCTCCCTCTCTATTCTCTCTCTCTCTCCCTCTCTCTCCTCCCTCTCCCTCTCTCCTCCCTCTCTCCATCTCTCTTCTCCCTCTCTCTCTCCCTCTCTCTCCCTCTCTCTCCTCCCTTTCTTAATCCCTCTCTCTCCTCCCTCTCTCTCTCCTGCCTCTCTCCTGCCTCTCTCTTCTCCCTATCTCCCTCTCTCTCCTCCCTCTCTCCATCTCTCTTCTCCCTCTCTCTCCTCCGTCTCTCTTCTCCCTCTCTCTCTCTCTTCTCCCCTCTCTCCCTCTATCTCCATCTCTCTTATCCCTCTCTCTCTCTTCCCTCTCTCTTCTACCTCTCTCTCCTCCCTCTCTCCCTCTCTCTTCTCCCTCTCGCTCCTCCCTCCCTCTCTCTCTCTCCCTCTCACTCCTCCCTCGCTCTACCTCTCTCCTCCCTCTCTTCCCTCTCTCCCTCTCTCCCTCTCTCTCTCCTCCCTCGCTCTCCCTCTCTTCTCCCTCTCTCCCTCTCTCCTGCCTATCTTCCTCTCTCTCCTCACTCTCTCCCTCTCTCTTCTCTCTCTCTCTCCCTCTCTATTGTCTCTCTCTCCCTCTCTCTCCTGCCTCTCTCCTGACTCTCTCTTCTCTCTATCTCCCTCTCCCTCTCTCTCCTCCCTCTCTCCATCTCTCTTCTCCCTCTCCCTCCTCTCTCCCTCTCTCTTCTCCCTCTCTCTCCTGCCTCTCTCTTCTCCCTATCTCCCTCTCTCTCCTCCCTCTCTCCATCTCTCTTCTCCCTCTCTCTCCTCCGTCTCTCTTCTCCCTCTCTCTCCTCCCTCGCTCTCTCTCTTCTCCCTCTCTCCCTCTATCTCCATCTCTCTTATCCCTCTCTCTCTCTTCCCTCTCTCTTCTACCTCTCTCTCATCCCTCTCTCCCTCTCTCTTCTCCTTCTCGCTCCTCCCTCCCTCTCTCTCTCTCCCTCTCTCTCCTCCCTCGCTCTACCTCTCTCCTCCCTCTCTTCCCTCTCTCCCTCTCTCCCTCTCTCTCCTCCCTCGCTCTCCCTCTCTTCTCCCTCTCTCCCTCTCTCCTGCCTATCTTCCTCTCTCTCCTCACTCTCTCCCTCTCTCTTCTCTCTCTCTCTCTCCCTCTCTATTGTCTCTCTCTCCCTCTCTCTCCTGCCTCTCTCCTGACTCTCTATTCTCCCTATCTCCCTCTCCCTCTCTCTCCTCCCTCTCTCCATCTCTCTTCTCCCTCTCTCTCCTCCGTCTCTCTTCTCCCTCTCTCTCCTCCCTCTCTATCTCCCTCTCCCTCTCTCTCCTCCCTCTCTCCATCTCTCTTCTCCCTCTCCCTCCTCTCTCCCTCTCTCTTCTCCCTCTCTCTCCTGCCTCTCTCTTCTCCCTATCTCCCTCTCTCTCCTCCCTCTCTCCATCTCTCTTCTCCCTCTCTCTCCTCCGTCTCTCTTCTCCCTCTCTCTCCTCCCTCGCTCTCTCTCTTCTCCCTCTCTCCCTCTATCTCCATCTCTCTTATCCCTCTCTCTCTCTTCCCTCTCTCTTCTACCTCTCTCTCCTCCCTCTCTCCCTCTCTCTTCTCCCTCTCGCTCCTCCCTCCCTCTCTCTCTCTCCCTCTCTCTCCTCCCTCGCTCTACCTCTCTCCTCCCTCTCTTCCCTCTCTCCCTCTCTCCCTCTCTCTCCTCCCTCGCTCTCCCTCTCTTCTCCCTCTCTCCCTCTCTCCTGCCTATCTTCCTCTCTCTCCTCACTCACTCTCTCCCTCTCTCTTCTCTCTCTCTCTCCCTCTCTATTGTCTCTCTCTCCCTCTCTCTCCTGCCTCTCTCCTGACTCTCTCTTCTCCCTATCTCCCTCTACCTCTCTCTCCTCCCTCTCTCCCTCTCTCTTCTCCCTCTCTCTCCTCCCTCCCTCTCTCTCTCCCTCTCTCTCCTCCCTCGCTCTCCCTCTCTTCTCCCTCTCTCCCTCTCTCCTGCCTATCTCCCTCTCTCCCTCTCTCTTCTTCCTCTCTCTCCTCCCTCCCTCTCTCTCTTCCCCCTTCTCCTCCCTCGCTCTCCCTCTCTTCTCCCTCTCTCCCTCTCTCCTCCCTCTCTCCCTCTCTCTCCTCCCTCTCTCTCCTCCCTCTCTCTCATCCCTCTCTCCCTCTCTCCACTACTGCTATAGGCCTCAGTATGACTCTCTTCACTGTACACTGTAAACTCCAGTAGAGTGATAATGGCCCTCTGTTCTGTGGGGAAAAGTAGCATTTCCTTTGGCCTACGCTCTTTAAAGCTCACTTTTGTGCTGTGTGACTTTAAGACTGGCATGAAAAAAGAATGCTCTCTTTTTTCCCTCAAAAGCTTCCCTTTCAGTTGATTTTTTAAGCATGCTTCTCAATCGGGTGGTTTGACATCAATCCGTCAGCCCGTCTTAACCTGACATTGTGTACCTTTCCCCCTCCCTGGGGTGCAGTGCTTTAACAAAGATGGAGGGGACCTTTTGTGAGAGTAGTGTACTTTTTATTCTATACATTTTCTCAACGTTTATATTCAAAGAATTTTGACATTCTGGTTTCTGGTATGGAATCATCATATTGAATAGGCTTTTTGGAATAGGAAACACAGCAAACATAACAGAACAAACTTTATGATTAAAAGTAGTGAAATGCACAAGTAGGTTGTCTGTCTATATGTGTCAATCAGAGATGTTCTGCATACTTACCCATGTCTCCCTGCTCTTCTTCCTATTCACCTCCAGTAAATAACAAAGGCAACGCTGTGCTCAGTATTGATGGACATCACAGATGAAAACAACGAGAAGAGGAGAACTAGCTTTAAGAAACCAACAGGAGAAGAAGAGAAGGAGTCCCTCTACTGAGGCTGGTGAGGAAAGACCGGAGGCGTGCGTGTGGAGTGGTGCCGCGGCGGTGTCAAAAACAGCCACAAGCGCTACAGACGGAGGGAGCCAGTTTCCACCAGGGACCACCTTTGCCGGATAGAAGAGAAAGACAACGAGAGAAAAAAGAGAGAAAGCATCCTGTTATTATTATAACACATTTTATTTTTCTATACTTTTGTGATTTACAGCTTGTGATTTACAAGTAAAAAGTGTATAAAACAGTATATATGTACAAATATGTTTTTATGTTTTTGGTAAGGAAGACGAACAGTTGGCCCTCGATGCTGATTCTGTGGTGGAGAGGGAGAGTCCTGCTCTTCTCTCTGGCACACCACTCCTGTCACTGACAGACAAGAGGAGGTGATATATATATATATATATATATATATATATATATATATATATACATACAGTAATGTTACAGTGGCAGGCTAGGAGGGTTCAGCATCCGGGCAAAAGCATTGTATTACAGGTCCACTTTCTGTGGGTCGGAGTCAAAGGTTAACTTCCAGCTGGAGGTCTCTATGGTTACACTTCCTGTGTGCGGTCTTTTCGTGGTCTCACTGATCCGCTTCCTTCCTTGCGCTGGTGCCACTGTTCCACTGTTCCACTTCCTGTTGCAGTGTCACTGGCCAACTTCCTATGGGTAGTCACTGCTGTTCTCTACTTCCCTGTGGATACTGTCGTCATGACTCCACTTCCTCCTGGCAGCACCACTGGTCCACTCTCCATGGGAAGTACTGTCACTGGTCTACTTCCCTGTGGATACTGTCGTCATGACTCCACTTCCTCCTAGCAGCACCACTGGTCCACTCTCCATGGGCAGTACTGTCACTGGTCTACTTCCCTGTGGATACTGTCGTCATGACTCCACTTCCTCCTAGCAGCACCACTGGTCCACTCTCCATGGGCAGTACTGTCACTGGTCTACTTGTCTGTGGATACTGTCGTCATGACTCCACTTCCTCCTGGCAGCACCACTGGTCCACTCTCCATGGGCAGTACTGTCACTGGTCTACTTGTCTGTGGGTACTGTCGTCATGACTCCACTTCCTCCTGGCAGCACAGCACCACTGGTCCACTCTCCATGGGCAGTACTGTCACTGGTCTACTTGTCTGTGGGTACTGTCGTCATGACTCCACTTCCTCCTGGCAGCACAGCACCACTGGTCCACTCTCCATGGGCAGTACTGTCACTGGTCTACTTGTCTGTGGGTAAGCCAGTAGAGAAATGAGATAAGTTCCTCCCCCAGCTCCCTTTCCTCTCCAAGCCCCAGCAGAGGTCTCTGATTCACGACGAGAGAAAGAGAGTTTGATGCGTTAGTCCCTGACTTTCCTCTCCTGCCAGGGTCAAAGCCCAAGCCTTTGTGTCTCTATCTGCACCAGTGGACAAAGTATCTCAAACAGACAGACCAACAAGCCAGGGTGCATTTAACTAACGACGCACGTTTCCAGAGAAGAGAAATATTCATCAATGTCCATGTAACAATTGAATTATAATCGAATAATCTAATTGTAATACATCAGCAGGTGCATAACCAAAACACAAGCCTAAGGCATATGGACGATGTCGCTTGATAAACATTATAGAACTAGTGCCCATCCAATGGTAATAAAGGAATGAGGGCTGAAACATGTCAATTACAATGTTGTTTTGTCAATGTATTCTGAGAATATTTATTTGTGTGATTTGCAGCACTGAAAACTTTTAAAGAAGAAAAAAACGTTTTAATTTGTTGAAGCAACCTTACTTTATATCAGGAGAGTCACTGTAAACATGTGTTTAAACAAGAATGTTGGTTCAGTTCTTGAATGTATTTTAATGTCTAGGGTTTCCAACAAGTATGTATTCTTTTTCTGTATATAAATATATATATATATACATATATATATATATACATATCTATTATATGGGCTGTGGTGGTGTCAGGGAGTAGAGGGGGTAGATAAGGGGAACCCTCCTACAAGCTATACCCCTGATATACTGTAACATGTGATCATGTGTTATATGACTGAAAGCGTGATGGTGATTGTGTGAACTGATCTTCCCCTCCCCCTGCACTTAAAGAGATTGGACAGGATCTTAAGCACTTACAAATTCGTAACATGCTGTATGAATTAGATTTCGTAACATATCATGCACATTCTTTTTGCAAGACAAAATGGATGACGTTGTACACAATTGTGCACAGTTTTCGGGGACCGAAAAACTACTGGCTGAAATTATATGAAACCTTCATAATGCATCTTTAAACAAAGACACATGAACACACACTCAAATACAGAGAATCACAGACACATGTTTTGGCCTAGAAATATGCTACAGAACTGCTTAACAACTTGCTGATTGCCAACAGATAGCTAGTGCTCCAGAGAGTCATTCACAACTACTCTGGCCCTAAAGGGCCCCAACTACTCCGGCCCTGCAGGGCCCCAACTACTCCGGCCCTGCAGGGCCCCAACTACTCCGACCCTGCAGGGCCCCAACTACTCTGGCCCTGCAGGGCCCCAACTACTCTGGCCCTGCAGGGCCCCAACTACTCCGGCCCTGCAGGGCCCCAACTACTCTGGCCCTGCAGGGCCCCAACTACTCTGGCCCTACAGGGCCCCAACTACTCCGGACCTGCAGGGCCCCAACTACTCCGACCCTGCAGGGCCCCAACTACTCTGACCCTGCAGGGCCCCAACTACTCTGGCCCTGCAGGGCCCCAACTACTCTGGCCCTGCAGGGCCCCAACTACTTTCTCTTAGCTATATTACAGACACCCTTATGGAAATAACATGTATATTCATCATCACACTAAGTAACAGGTACTGTTGAGGAAGGCAATGATCATAAGCAGGTTTAGTGTATAGATGTAGATTTGAATGTGAGAGTCACATAGTGTATGTGGCTAACTAACTCCCAGTCAGTTTCAGGTGAAATGTGAGTGTGAAGAAACAGCAGGTAGGATGTCAGGCAGGCAGGCAGGCAGTAGGCCGCCCTCCTGATCTCTGTGTAGACTGCAAGTACCAGACCTTATCTTCCTGAGCCCTGAGCACAATGGCTTGAGCTGTGACATGAGCAGGATATCCCTCTGAGAGAGAGTTACTACTGTACCACCCCCTCCCGTTCTACTGTGTGAGTCTACCGTCCCTTTTGTATTCCTGAACCTACTGTACATAATATCCCCCCTCCCCTCTGACTCCCAAAATCTTGTATTTTGTTCTATAATGACACATTTATTTATAAGGATTTTTTAAATATATCTCTTTCTCCTTTTTGTAAATGTTCCAGTTAAATAAAGTAAAAAAATGTTTAAAAATTCAATGGATATATTGAAAGGTAAAAGTCTCTAAAAGTCCCCTCTCCTCTGGCTCTGTGTTCTAAACTTTGTGTTCTTTATTTCTCTTTCTGTATGCTTCTCTTATGTGCTTCAGATTAAGAGTTCTATTTATTATGACATTAACGTTATTATAATTATGACTAATTATTAATATTATCATCATCCTCATCATCATCATTATTATCATGAATAAACTTGTCTACTTCAACCAAAAGGTAGTGTATTTTTGGCCTGAGTGTTACAGTGTAGAGGAAGATGAGTTACTGTAGCAGTGTGTGTAGTGTGTGTGGACTCCCTAAGGACAGAACATCCCTTGATGGGACATCACAATGACACCGAGAGCTGGGGGAGATGTGGCAGGTGGAAGGGGGGCGGGGCACAACCCCCTAGGGGGGGGGGCTCCCCAGTGGGTGGGCCTATGCCCATGGCAGCGCCCCTGCCCAGTCATGTGAAATCCATAGATTGACTGATTTCCTTATATGAACTGTTACTCAGTAAAATCGTTGAAATTATTGCATGTTGCATTTATATATTTGTTCAGTATAGTTCTACACGTGCCACATTCAACCAGTTAGCAAGTCGAACATTTCTGAGTTTTCCTAGTTTTGACTAGCACGTGAACGATGGCATATATGCTTCCATTTGTTATGGTAAGCGATCTACAAGTAACTGCCAAAATAAAGAAAGCACTTGAGTTAATGAAGGATACAACAAATATTTAAAGCAGCTGCTTCCCAACAGGTGTAGTTCCTCAGTTAATTAAGCATTTAAATCATCCTATTATGCTTATGGTCAGTTGCCCATTATTTTGGCTACCATGGGTAGAAAAATTGTGTGTGTGTGTGTGTGTGTGTGTGTGTGTGTGTGTGTGTGTGTGTGCGTGCGTGCGTGTGTGTGTGTGTGTGTGTATCTGTGCCTCAGTCACCAGATCTCAACCCAGTTGAACACTTATAGGAGATTCTGGATTGGTGCCTGAGACCGTGTTTTCCACCATCATCAACAAAACACCAAATAATGCAATTTCTCGTTGAAGAATGGTGTCACATCTCTCCAATAGAGTTCCAGACACTTGTAGAATCTATGTCAAGGTGCATTGACTCTGTTCTGGTGGCCCAACACCCTATTAAGACACTTTATGTTGGTGTTTCCTTTATTTTGGCAGTTACCTGTGTATATCATGAATAAGTGGTTTAGAAGAACCGGAAGGGGAAACACATGTATGCTTATTAGGTGAAGTTTGGATGACATCATCAAATTGGATTTATATTGTATTCATTTAGCAGTATCTTTAGATTTAATTGGGTTGTAAAATGGGGATCAGAAAGCATCAGAGCCTTGTTTTGTGATGGTAAATGTGATGTAATGGTTTGTCCATCCGCTTTACAGATTGTAATATCAAGGTTCCCCCACTTGGTGGCACCATAGCCTCGTACAGGTTACATTACCTTAACCTATGAGCCACTGCGTGTTAGTATTACTCAGCTGTATAACGTCATTACATGTTTTATCACTTGTTTCTAATTAGGCCATACGTCCTTTAATACAATAGGCTCCCCCATCACCAGTTGTGTGATCTCACCATGCACACCTTTTATCTGAAATATTGTCTTTGGGCTTTGTTCAAACATCCCGTGGTTGATTAAGGTCAAGCGAGAAGATAAAAAAGATAAAAGCCTCTGTTGGACTAAATTATAATCTATCACCTCGACCACAGGAAATGACCATAATCACACAATTATGAAGCAATGAGGCACTTTGGCTTTATGGGGTGGGTACTTTGCTAAAATGGCCCACGTAAAAGCCCATCTGTACAAATGGGCCCTCGGATTTGAGCCAAACCGGGGGCTAAAAGACCCTATACATCAAGCCATGGCATATATAACAAAGAGCAGCAGCCTCCAGTGCCTGATAGAAGGGCAAGGCTGCCTGAGGTGCTGCGTGCTGGACAAATGGAACGCAGTAGGATTAGATATGGAGATCTGCTGTAAAGATTGAAACCTGTCCCTTCTTATTTAGGACCCTTGAGATTCTAGAACATTTTGAACAGTTAACTTCTTAATTAACATGTAGGTAACAAGTAGGTAACTAATTATGCCTATATTTACTGTAATATTAACAAAGGCATTATCAAACTCTCTACTAAAGAAGTACAATTTAAAAAATATAATAAGCCATATGAAACATCTACAAATACTTCAAATTGTACCACTTTAATAAAGGGTTATAATCAACTTTGATATAAAAAAAAACATATTATCCAATGAACAACAAATCGTTAACTTTAATAGAGTTTAAATGAAAGCGGTTAGATTTCTCTGGTAATCATGTTTTCAGTGTGCTATTGCATTTAGTATTACTGAATGACCACATGCTACTTTTGATTGGACCGTGACACTCAACGTGAAATATCAGGTTTGTATCTATTCAAAGCCCTTTATTGTAAACCATAGACCAGATCACGATCACATTTTAGTAGAGCCTGCGTAACACTCCATCATACACCATCTCTCCAATCCCATGGAGCGATGGTGAATATACGTATCAATCTGCTTTAAACCCAGTTGATTCATATATCAATTGATCATTCACATATCAGTGTGCAGTGTGTGCCTGATGCCAGCAGGATTTCATAAACCAAGCCGCCTTGTTGCAACCTTTTCGTTGCTTTTACCGACGTGGGTATACTATCCAACCTTGCACAGCTATACTTATAGTCAGTGTTTTTGTGGACAGATGAGTTGCGTTGCTCTATACTGTACCTGTGGTCCTGTATCCCTGTGTCCAGGGCTCAGAGAGAGAGAGAGAGAGAGAGAGAGAGAGAGAGGAGGACAGGACCATCAGGCTGGGTGTCTGGAGCAGTAGATACTTCATCCATCAGATTACCACTCAGCCATCTGGTCTTAGACACTGCTGCTGCTGCTGCTGCTGCTGCTGCTGCTGCTGCTGCTGCTGCTGCTGCTGCTGCTGCTGCTGCTGGTGCTACTGGTGCTACTGGTGCTACTGGTGCTGGTGCTACAGTATGGATGTAGCTTCACATCACTACCTGGCTGGAAGTCCTTTAGAGATTAGCACAGGATGTAATGATGTATAGCACACAACTTTCTACACCTACCACATAGGGACGAGTGGTGAAAAATAAGGATATTGAAACTAAATGTAAGGTGTGAATGGTCTAGCTATTTGATCAATGCTGTTATGTAATCAATGCTGTTATGTAATCAATGTTGTTATGTAATCAAGGTTGTTATGTGTTATCAATGCTGTTATGTAATCAATGTTGTTATGTGTTATCAATGCTCTTATGTGTTATCAATGCTGTTATGTGTTATCAATGCTGTTATGTAATCAATGTTGTTATGTGTTATCAATGCTGTTATGTAATCAATGTTGTTATGTGTTATCAATGCTGTTATGTGTTATCAATGCTGTTATGTGTTATCAATGCTGTTTTCTGCTCTTCTGCACACCAATATCTCTACCTGTACATGACCATCTGATCTTTTATCACTCCAGTGTTAATCTGCAAAATTGTAATTATTTGCCTACCTCCTCATGCCTTTTGCACACATTGTATATAGACCCCCCCTTCGTTTTCTACTGTGTTATTGACTTGTTAATTGTTTACTCCATGTGTAACTCTTTGTTGTATGCTCACACTGCTATGCTTTATCTTGGCCAGGTCGCAGTTGCAAATGAGAACTTGTTCTCAACTAGCCTACCTGGTTAAATAAAGGTGAAATAAAAAATAAAATAAAATTATCAATGCTGTTATGTTATCAATATTGTTATGTAATCAATGTTGTTATGTGTTATCAATGCTGTTATGTAATCAATGTTGTTATGTGTTATCAATGCTGTTATGTGTTATCAATGTTGTTATGTGTTATCAATGCTGTTATGTAATCAATGTTGTTATGTGTTATCAATGCTGTTATGTGTTATCAATGTTGTTATGTGTTATCAATGCTGTTATGTGTTATCAATGTTGTTATGTGTTATCAATGTTGTTATGTGTTATCAATGCTGTTATGTAATCAATGTTGTTATGTGTTATCAATGTTGTTATGTGTTATCAATGTTATTATGTGTTATCAATGTTGTTATGTGTTATCAATGTTATTATGTGTTATCAATGTTGTTATGTGTTATCAATGTTGTTATGTGTTATCAATGTTGTTATGTGTTATCAATGTTGTTATGTGTTATCAATGTTGTTATGTGTTATCAATGTTGTTATGTGTTATCAATGTTGTTATGTGTTATCAATGTTGTTATGTGTTATCAATGTTGTTATGTGTTATCAATGTTATTATGTGTTATCAATGTTGTTATGTGTTATCAATGTTGTTATGTGTTATCAATGTTGTTATGTGTTATCAATGTTGTTATGTGTTATCAATGTTGTTATGTGTTATCAATGTTATTATGTGTTATCAATGTTGTTATGTGTTATCAATGTTATTATGTGTTATCAATGCTGTTATGTAATCAATGTTGTTATGTGTTATCAATGCTGTTATGTAATCAATGTTGTTATGTGTTATCAATGCTGTTATGTGTTATCAATGTTGTTATGTGTTATCAATGCTGTTATGTGTTATCAATGTTGTTATGTGTTATCAATGTTGTTATGTGTTATCAATGCTGTTATGTAATCAATGTTGTTATGTGTTATCAATGTTGTTATGTGTTATCAATGTTGTTATGTGTTATCAATGCTGTTATGTAATCAATGTTGTTATGTGTTATCAATGCTGTTATGTGTTATCAATGTTGTTATGTGTTATCAATGCTGTTATGTAATAAATGTTGTTATGTGTTATCAATGCTGTTATGTGTTATCAATGTTGTTATGTGTTATCAATGTTGTTATGTGTTATCAATGCTGTCAATTGATCATTCACATATCAGTGTGCAGTGTGTGCCTGATGCCAGCAGGATTTCATAAACCAAGCCGCCTTGTTGCAACCTTTTCGTTGCTTTTACCGACGTGGGTATACTATCCAACCTTGCACAGCTATACTTATAGTCAGTGTTTTTGTGGACAGATGAGTTGCGTTGCTCTATACTGTACCTGTGGTCCTGTATCCCTGTGTCCAGGGCTCAGAGAGAGAGAGAGAGAGAGAGAGAGAGAGAGGAGGACAGGACCATCAGGCTGGGTGTCTGGAGCAGTAGATACTTCATCCATCAGATTACCACTCAGCCATCTGGTCTTAGACACTGCTGCTGCTGCTGCTGCTGCTGCTGCTGCTGCTGCTGCTGCTGCTGCTGCTGCTACTGGTGCTACTGGTGCTACTGGTGCTGGTGCTACAGTATGGATGTAGCTTCACATCACTACCTGGCTGGAAGTCCTTTAGAGATTAGCACAGGATGTAATGATGTATAGCACACAACTTTCTACACCTACCACATAGGGACGAGTGGTGAAAAATAAGGATATTGAAACTAAATGTAAGGTGTGAATGGTCTAGCTATTTGATCAATGCTGTTATGTAATCAATGCTGTTATGTAATCAATGTTGTTATGTAATCAAGGTTGTTATGTGTTATCAATGCTGTTATGTAATCAATGTTGTTATGTGTTATCAATGCTCTTATGTGTTATCAATGCTCTTATGTGTTATCAATGCTCTTATGTGTTATCAATGTTGTTATGTGTTATCAATGCTGTTATGTAATCAATGTTGTTATGTGTTATCAATGCTGTTATGTGTTAACAATGCTGTTATGTGTTATCAATGCTGTTATCAATGCTGTTATGTTATCAATATTGTTATGTAATCAATGTTGTTATGTGTTATCAATGCTGTTATGTAATCAATGTTGTTATGTGTTATCAATGCTGTTATGTGTTATCAATGTTGTTATGTGTTATCAATGCTGTTATGTAATCAATGTTGTTATGTGTTATCAATGCTGTTATGTGTTATCAATGTTGTTATGTGTTATCAATGCTGTTATGTGTTATCAATGCTGTTATGTGTTATCAATGTTGTTATGTGTTATCAATGTTGTTATGTGTTATCAATGCTGTTATGTAATCAATGTTGTTATGTGTTATCAATGTTGTTATGTGTTATCAATGTTATTATGTGTTATCAATGTTGTTATGTGTTATCAATGTTATTATGTGTTATCAATGTTGTTATGTGTTATCAATGTTGTTATGTGTTATCAATGTTGTTATGTGTTATCAATGTTGTTATGTGTTATCAATGTTGTTATGTGTTATCAATGTTGTTATGTGTTATCAATGTTGTTATGTGTTATCAATGTTGTTATGTGTTATCAATGTTGTTATGTGTTATCAATGTTATTATGTGTTATCAATGTTGTTATGTGTTATCAATGTTGTTATGTGTTATCAATGTTGTTATGTGTTATCAATGTTGTTATGTGTTATCAATGTTGTTATGTGTTATCAATGTTATTATGTGTTATCAATGTTGTTATGTGTTATCAATGTTATTATGTGTTATCAATGCTGTTATGTAATCAATGTTGTTATGTGTTATCAATGCTGTTATGTAATCAATGTTGTTATGTGTTATCAATGCTGTTATGTGTTATCAATGTTGTTATGTGTTATCAATGCTGTTATGTGTTATCAATGTTGTTATGTGTTATCAATGTTGTTATGTGTTATCAATGCTGTTATGTAATCAATGTTGTTATGTGTTATCAATGTTGTTATGTGTTATCAATGTTGTTATGTGTTATCAATGCTGTTATGTAATCAATGTTGTTATGTGTTATCAATGCTGTTATGTGTTATCAATGTTGTTATGTGTTATCAATGCTGTTATGTAATAATGTTGTTATGTGTTATCAATGCTGTTATGTGTTATCAATGTTGTTATGTGTTATCAATGTTGTTATGTGTTATCAATGCTGTTATGTAATAAATGTTGTTATGTGTTATCAATGCTGTTATGTAATCAATGCTGTTATGTGTTATCAATGCTGTTATGTGTTATCAATGCTGTTATGTGTTATCAATGCTGTTATGTGTTATCAATGCTGTTATGTGTTATCAATGTTGTTATGTGTTATCAATGCTGTTATGTGTTATCAATGTTGTTATGTGTTATCAATGCTGTTATGTAATAAATGTTGTTATGTGTTATCAATGCTGCTATGTGTAATCAATGCTGTTATGTAATCAATGTTATTATGTGTTATCAATGCTGTTATGTGTTATCAATGCTGTTATGTGTAATCAATGCTGTTATGTGTAATCAATGTTGTTACGTGTTATCAATGCTGTTATGTGTTATCAATGCTGTTATGTGTTATCAATGCTGTTATGTGTTATCAATGCTGTTATCAATGCTGTTATGTGTTATCAATGCTGTTATGTGTTATCAATGTTGTTATGTGTTATCAATGCTGTTATGTAATCAATGCTGTTATGTAATCAATGTTGTTATGTGTTATCAATGCTGTTCTGTGTTATCAATGTTGTTATGTGTTATCAATGCTGTTATGTTATCAATGCTGTTATGTAATCAATGCTGTTATGCGTTATCAATGCTGTTATGGAATCAATGCTGTTATGTAATCAATGCTGTTATGTTATCAATGCTGTTATGTAATCAATGCTGTTATGTGTTATCAATGCTGTTATGTGTTATCAATGCTGTTATGTGTTATCAATGCTGTTATGTGTTATCAATGCTGTTATGTAATCACTGTTGTTATGTGTTATCAATGCTGTTATTTTTTATTTATTTTTATTTTATTTTACCTTTATTTAACCAGGTAGGCAAGTTGAGAACAAGTTCTCATTTACAATTGCGACCTGGCCAAGATAAAGCAAAGCAGTTCGACAGATAAAACGACACAGAGTTACACATGGAGTAAAAACAAACATACAGTCAATAATGCAGTATAAACAAGTCTATATACAATGTGAGGTGAGAAGGGAGGTAAAGGCAAAAAAGGCCATGATGGCAAAGTAAATACAATATAGCAAGTAAAATACTGGAATGGTAGTTTTGCAATGGAAGAATGTGCAAAGTAGAAATAAAAAATAATGGGGTGCAAAGGAGCAAAATAAATAAATAAATTAAAATTAAATACAGTTGGGAAAGAGGTAGTTGTTTGGGCTAAATTATAGGTGGGCTATGTACAGGTGCAGTAATCTGTGAGCTGCTCTGACAGTTGGTGCTTAAAGCTAGTGAGGGAGATAAGTGTTTCCAGTTTCAGAGATTTTTGTAGTTCGTTCCAGTCATTGGCAGCAGAGAACTGGAAGGAGAGGCGGCCAAAGAAAGAATTGGTTTTGGGGGTGACTAGAGAGATATACCTGCTGGAGCGTGTGCTACAGGTGGGAGATGCTATGGTGACCAGCGAGCTGAGATAAGGGGGGACTTTACCTAGCAGGGTCTTGTAGATGACATGGAGCCAGTGGGTTTGGCGACGAGTATGAAGCGAGGGCCAGCCAACGAGAGCGTACAGGTCGCAATGGTGGGTAGTATATGGGGCTTTGGTGATAAAACGGATTGCACTGTGATAGACTGCATCCAATTTGTTGAGTAGGGTATTGGAGGCTATTTTGTAAATGACATCGCCAAAGTCGAGGATTGGTAGGATGGTCAGTTTTACAAGGGTATGTTTGGCAGCATGAGTGAAGGATGCTTTGTTGCGAAATAGGAAGCCAATTCTAGATTTAACTTTGGATTGGAGATGTTTGATATGGGTCTGGAAGGAGAGTTTACAGTCTAACCAGACACCTAAGTATTTGTAGTTGTCCACGTATTCTAAGTCAGAGCCGTCCAGAGTAGTGATGTTGGACAGGCGGGTAGGTGCAGGTAGCGATCGGTTGAAGAGCATGCATTTAGTTTTACTTGTATTTAAGAGCAATTGGAGGCCACGGAAGGAGAGTTGTATGGCATTGAAGCTTGCCTGGAGGGTTGTTAACACAGTGTCCAAAGAAGGGCCGGAAGTATACAGAATGGTGTCGTCTGCGTAGAGGTGGATCAGGGACTCACCAGCAGCAAGAGCGACCTCATTGATGTATACAGAGAAGAGAGTCGGTCCAAGAATTGAACCCTGTGGCACCCCCATAGAGACTGCCAGAGGTCCGGACAGCAGACCCTCCGATTTGACACACTGAACTCTATCAGAGAAGTAGTTGGTGAACCAGGCGAGGCAATCATTTGAGAAACCAAGGCTGCCGAGTCTGCCGATGAGGATGTGGTGATTGACAGAGTCGAAAGCCTTGGCCAGATCAATGAATACGGCTGCACAGTAATGTTTCTTATCGATGGCGGTTAAGATATCGTTTAGGACCTTGAGCGTGGCTGAGGTGCACCCATGACCAGCTCTGAAACCGGATTGCATAGCAGAGAAGGTATGGTGAGATTCGAAATGGTCGGTAATCTGTTTGTTGACTTGGCTTTCGAAGACCTTAGAAAGGCACGGTAGGATAGATATAGGTCTGTAGCAGTTTGGGTCAAGAGTGTCCCCCCCTTTGAAGAGGGGGATGACCGCAGCTGCTTTCCAATCTTTGGGAATCTCAGACGACACGAAAGAGAGGTTGAACAGGCTAGTAATAGGGGTGGCAACAATTTCGGCAGATAATTTTAGGAAGAAAGGGTCCAGATTGTCTAGCCCGGCTGATTTGTAGGGGTCCAGATTTTGCAGCTCTTTCAGAACATCAGCTGAATGGATTTGGGAGAAGGAGAAATGGGGAAGGCTTGGGCGAGTTGCTGTTGAGGGTGCAGTGCTGTTGTCCGGGGTAGGAGTAGCCAGGTGGAAAGCATGGCCAGCCGTAGAAAAATGCTTATTGAAATTCTCAATTATGGTGGATTTATCAGTGGTGACAGTGTTTCCTATCTTCAGTGCAGTGGGCAGCTGGGAGGAGGTGTTCTTATTCTCCATGGACTTTACAGTGTCCCAGAACTTTTGAGTTAGTGTTGCAGGAAGCAAATTTCTGCTTGAAAAAGCTAGCCTTGGCTTTTCTAACTGCCTGTGTATAATGATTTCTAGCTTCCCTGAACAGCTGCATATCACGGGGGCTGTTCGATGCTAATGCAGAACGCCATAGGATGTTTTTGTGTTGGTTAAGGGCAGTCAGGTCTGGGGAGAACCAAGGGCTATATCTGTTCCTGGTTCTAAATTTCTTAAATGGGGCATGTTTATTTAAGATGGTTAGGAAGGCATTTTAAAAAAATATCCAGGCATCCTCTACTGACGGGATGAGATCAATATCCTTCCAGGATACCCCGGCCAGGTCAATTAGAAAGGCCTGCTCGCAGAAGTGTTTCAGGGAGCGTTTTACAGTGATGAGTGGAGGTCGTTTGACCGCTGACCCATTACGGATGCAGGCAATGAGGCAGTGATCGCTGAGATCTTGGTTGAAGACAGCAGAGGTGTATTTAGAGGGGAAGTTGGTTAGGATGATATCTATGAGGGTGCCCGTGTTTAAGGTTTTGGGGAGGTACCTGGTAGGTTCATTGATTATTTGTGTGAGATTGAGGGCATCAAGTTTAGATTGTAGGATGGCTGGGGTGTTAAGCATGTTCCAGTTTAGGTCGCCTAGCAGCACGAACTCTGAAGATAGATGGGGGGCAATCAGTTCACATATGGTGTCCAGAGCACAGCTGGGGGCAGAGGGTGGTCTATAGCAGGCGGCAACGGTGAGAGACTTGTTTTTAGAGAGGTGGATTTTTAAAAGTAGAAGTTCAAATTGTTTGGGTACAGACCTGGATAGTAGGACAGAACTCTGCAGGCTATCTTTGCAGTAGATTGCAACACCGCCCCCTTTGGCAGTTCTATCTTGTCTGAAAATGTTGTAGTTTGGAATTAAAATGTCTGAGTTTTTGGTGGTCTTCCTAAACCAGGATTCAGACACAGCTAGAACATCCGGGTTGGCAGAGTGTGCTAAAGCAGTGAATAGAACAAACTTAGGGAGGAGGCTTCTAATGTTAACATGCATGAAACCAAGGCTATTACGGTTACAGAAGTCGTCAAAAGAGAGCGCCTGGGGAATAGGAGTGGAGCTAGGCACTGCAGGGCCTGGATTCACCTCTACATCGCCAGAGGAACATAGGAGGAGTAGAATAAGGGTACGGCTAAAAGCTATGAGAATTGGTCGTCTAGAACGTCTGGAACATAGAGTAAAAGGAGGTTTCTGGGGGCGATAAAATAGCATCAAGGTATAATGTACAGACAAATGTATGGTAGGATGTGAATACAGTGGAGGTAAACCTAGGTATTGAGTGATGAAGAGAGAGATATTGTCTCTAGAAACATCGTTGAAACCAGGAGATGTCATTGCATGTGTGGGTGGTGGAACTAATAGGTTGGATAAGGTATAGTGAGCAGGACTAGAGGCTCTACAGTGAAATAAGCCAATAAACACTAACCAGAACAGAAATGGACAAGACATATTGACATTAAGGAGAGGCATGCTTAGGCGAGTGATCAAAAGGGTCCGGTGAGTGGAGAGGTTGGTTGGTGATTTAGACAGCTAGCCAGGGCATCGGTAGCAAGCTAGCATAGGATGGAGGTCTGTTGTTAGCCACCTCCTGCGCTCCGTCAGTAGATTAGTGGGGTTCCGTGTGGTAGAGGGGATCAATCCAAATCACACAACAACAACAAAAATAAAAACAATAGATATAGTTATAGAGGCCCAAGAAGAAAACATAATAATAATAATTTAAAAAAATAAAAAATAAAAAAAATTTGTCCGATTGTCTATTCAGATAGCAGCCGGTAAGACAGCTAACGGTTAGCAGGCCGCAGATGGGCGTTCAGGTAACGTCGCGACGGAGGAGCCAGCCGAATAACCCCTTCGGGTAGATAACGTCGGCTCCGCGAAGGCAGCAAAACGGGTCCGGATAGGCGACTGCAGCCCAGGTGCGATTGATGGAACTCAGGAGTGATTGACGGAGCTTGCTAGCTCCGGAACAATTGATGTTTGCTCCGGAATCGACGAAGGCCGATAGTCACACGGATAGCAGCTAGCTAGCTGTGAGATCCGGGCATGAATGTCCAGAGAGCAGTCGAAATCCAGGGACATGGAGAGAAAAATTGGTCCGGTATGCTCCGCTCCGAGCCGCGCTGCGCCGTACAGAACTGGCGATAGACTTTCGAGCCAAAGGATAGCCGATGACCACAAACCGTGGTTAGCTGAACACCAACGACTTACCAGTAAAGGAGCCAACTAGCTTCTGAACTAGCTTCTGGATTAGCTTCTGACTAGTTTCAGGCCAGCCTCCTGGAGTTTCTGGCTAGCTTCTTGGAGGATTACAGATCTGAGGTAAATAATACTTTTTTATAAATATACATTGGTGAGGCGGGTTGCAGGAGAGTGTTTTGAAGATGAGTTGATGGAAAATAAAAATAAAATGTATGTGAAAAAGTTGTAAATATATATATATACAGGACACGACAAGACGAGGACAAAAGACGTCTGAACTGCTATGCCACCTTGGAGAAAGGTTATGTGTTATCAATGTTGTTATGTGTTATCAATGGTGTTATGTAATAAATGTTATTATGTGTTATCAATGCTGTTTTGTAATCAATGCTGTTATGTGTTATCAATGCTGTTATGTGTTATCAATGCTGTTATGTAATCAATGTTGTTATGTGTTATCAATGCTGTTATGTAATCAATGCTGTTATCAATGCTGTTATGTGTTATCTCACATCACCTCACCCATGTTGTATGTTTGGCTCTGTCCAGGAGAGGGCAACCTATCCCTCTCTAAACTCACCTCATCAGCAGTTGTTGCTTTAGGTCACAGCTATTCAACTCTTACCCTATGATGTCCGGAGCCTGCTGTTTTTCTGTTCTACCTGATAATTAATTGCACCCACCTGGTGTCCCAGGTATAAACCAGTCCCTGATTAGAGGGGAACAATGAAAAACAGAATGGCACTGGCTTCGAGGTCCAGAGTTGAGTTTGATGGCTCTTGGTGAATGATTAGCACACAATCAGGAAAGAAGAGGTATCGGGAGAATAGTTTTTGTAACTTACACTGTGATGTCAGCAGATTTGCCAAGTCCCAATACTCAGCACTTTACCCACTCATATCTCACTGGTCTGTCCATGCTGCTCTGTAGCAAGAAATCCCTCTGCTTCTCTCTGACTATAATTTCATGCTTTGCGGTTTTAATCTACTGAGGCTGTGATCCAATCATGCATACACAATGAAACACCAAGCCAAACCAACAAGACCACCTTCAGGCTTCTATGAAGAAACGTGTTTGTCATTGTGTGATGTTGACATACAGTACCAGTCAAAAGATTTACTCTTTTTCTACATTGTAGAATAATACTGAAGACATCAAAACTATTAAATAACACATATGGAATCATGTAGTAACCAAAAAAGTGTTAAACAATTATTCTTCAAAGTAGCCACCCTTTGCCTTGATGACAGCTTTGCACACTCTTGGCATTCTCTCAACTAGCGTCATGAGGTAGTCACCTGGAATGCATTTCAATTAACAGGTGTGCCTCCTAAAAAGTGAATTTGTGGATTTTATTTCCTTCTTAATGTGTTTAGGTCAATCAGTTGTGTTGTGATAAGGTAGGGTGGTATACAGAAGATAGGCCTATTTGGTAAAAGACCAAGTCTATATTATGACAAGAACAGCTCAAATAAGCAAAGAGAAATTACAATCTATCATTACTTTAAAGCATGAAAAGTCAGTCAATGCAGAAAATGTCCATAACTTTTAAAGTTTCTTTAAGTGTAGTTGCAAAAACCATCAAGCACTATGATGAAACTGGCTCTCATGAGGACCGCCACAGGAATGGAAGACCCAGAGTTACCTCTGCTGCAGAGGATAAGTTCATTAGAGTTACCAGCCTCAGAAATTGCAGCACAAATAAATGCATCACAGAGTTCAAGTAACAGACACATCTCAACATCAACTGTTCAGAGGAGACTGTGAATCAGGCCTTTATGGTCGAATTTCTGCAAAGAAACCACTACTAAAGGACACCAATAAGAAGAAGAAACTTGCTTGGGCCAAGAAACATGATCAATGGACATTAGACCAGTGGAAATCTGTCCTTTGGTCGGGTATCCAAATATTTGATTTTTGGTTCCAACTGCCGTATCTTTATGTGACGCAGAGTAGGTGAACGGATGATCTCTACATATGTGGTTCCCACCATGAAGCATGGAGGAGGTGGTGTGATGGTGTGGGGGTGCTTTGCTGGTGACAATGTCTGTGAATTATTTAGAATTTAAGGCACACTTAACCAGCATGGCTACCACATCATTATTCGGCAATATGCCTTCCCATCTGGTTTGCGCTTAGTTGGGATCATTTGTTTTTCAAAAGGACAATGACCCAACACACCTCCAGGCTGTGTAAGGGCTATTTGACCAAGAAGGAGAGTGATGGAGAGATGCATCAGATGACCTGGCCTCCACAATCACCAGACCTCAACCCAATTGAGATGGTTTGGGAAGAGTTGGACCGCAGAGTGAAGGAAAAGCAGCCAACAAGTGCTCAGTACAGTATATGTGGGAACTTCTTCAAGACTGTTGGAAAAACATTCCAGGTGAAGCTGGTTGAGAGAATGCCAAGAGTGTGCAAACCTGTCATCAAGACAAAGGGTGGCTGCTTTGAAGAATCTCAAATATGAAATATATTTAGACTTGTTTAACACTTTTCTGGTTACTACATGATTCCATATGTGTTGTTTCATAGTTCTGATGTCTTCACTATTATTCTACAATGTAGAAAATAGTAAAAATAAAGCAAACCCCTTGAATGAGTAGTTGTGTCCACACTTTTGACTGGTACTGTAAGTGAAATACATACATGTGCCAAGAGAATCTGCAGGACCTTTGTCAAATGTATCCACATCGAGCTTGGGTGTGACCTCCAACAGGGAGGTATAGAGCCAGTGAGAGATGAAGATGGCTTTAAGGGATGCTTGATTGAATTTGACCCACAGAGTTCATACAAACGACATGACTGAATGTCCTGCACCACTCTTTAACTCACAGGGCTGCAAACCGGGATGAAACACTATGTACAATCTATTTTGTTGTCTCTGTTTCAGCGACGTCAGAAAAGTGTGCACCCTTCAGACGTGAACTACAAAGGCAAGAGGAAAGAGTGGCCGAGCCGAACTCCAGCTGAACGGCTTAATATGATTTGGGCTTAATAACAATTACAACATATTAAAGGTGCTGTCGTTAGCACCGGGATTCTGCGTCATTGAAATCCACCCACCCACCCTCCATCTACCCATTAGGGGAAATAATGAAAAGAATCGCTGAAAAGACTCCGCTATAAATGGAAACAAAAGTGCTGGGCTGGACAGAAAAGGACCCTGGTGCCCTGTGCTGACACAATTTGTGTGATGAGGTGAGTGGGCGGCTGGTGACCCAGTGCTTTATGGGTAGTGGCGGGGTCAGGTGGGAAATGAGGTGCTCCGAGAGGCATGCATTAGAACACCTTGGCACAGGACAGGCCTCTTCTCCCTCAGCCACTGGACCGAGAGAGGGAGGGAGAAGGAATGAGAGAGAGAGAGACAGAGAAACAGTGAGAAAGAGATAGAGAGAGAAGAGGGAGTGGAAGTGTGCTGATGTTAAAGAAAATCGGCCGCAATGTCAATGTGACTGAGTGCAAGGAATATAGTGGCATGTCTCTGGCATGGTGCCCCTTGTTCATGAGTGGCTGGGAGTGATGGAGGACTCTGTGATAACCCCCGTCCTCTCTCCTCCTTTCCTCCTCTCCTGGGCTGCAGACAGGTTGGGGTCACTCCTTGAAGGAGAGCTGGAGTAGAGGGAATTGCAGACTTTGAAGCGAATGGAAAAGAGAGTTTACCAGACATTTAGTGTTTTGGCCACGTAATCAAGGGTCGGAAAATAATAAAAGCCACGCATTCTGCTAGCGTCAGTCTGGATGCTGCCTGGGCTCAGTACAGGGAGCTATAGGGCCCAGCTGCTTATACTGCTAACAGAATGAGGGTGAGGGAACAGATTCAATTTGCACCACCTAACCAAATGTCCAGTACTGTTTCCTTCTTCCCAACACCATTCCCATTCCCTCTCCCCCTCTCTCTCCCTGTCTCTCTCTCCCTCTCTCTCTCTACCCCCAGTGCCAAGCGGCTCAGGATTAGATCTGGCACTGGTGTCCATCTGCACACCGGATTTGGAGTGTGGCTTCGCTGCGACCGTCTGTTGGAGGACAGGAGAGAGAGAGAGCTTGGCGCCAGGAAAAAGGCTCTGCAAAATCATTGCGTCCACAGCTTATCTTACCATATTATCTTCCAGTCTAGACTTGTATTGTAGACCCATATCTGTGCTGAAATCAGAATCAGAATATGTTGTGGTTATTTACCACTCCAGTCTATTGACTGTATTTCTGGATGTACAGTATGTGTCGGAGGTTGACTGAGGTGATTAATATGTACGATTCTGTCTCTGAGCTGTAGTAAGTTTAAAGGCCCTCGGTTTCAGCTAAATCCATTTTTTTATTCACACTGTGGATTACAGCACTGGCTTGGCACTTCCTCCTGCATGTCATCTGAGCCAAGCACTGGCCAGGTGGAGCGCTAGGGCCACTCTTAGAGTCTGAAGGGATAGGCCAACCTTTTGACTTGAGCTTTTTGTTTTTAGACTACTTTATATACTGTTTCCACTCCATTTTATATAATGTGCAACAAATTTGTTCAGTTGTTAGAGGAACGGTTCAGTGTTGCATTCTCCCTGCTGGCCTTTAGAGGGCGCTGACATGTTGGTGTTGAGACGAGGAACTCAGACTGGTGCTGAGGACACACTTCTCAGTCTCGGCATGTGTGTGAAGTGATAGGGACACCACAGCACTCATACACAGTCAGTGTGACAGGCAGGTGCTAACAAGTGACGGTCCCCTACAGAGAGTGTCCTCAATGAGATCCATGCATGACAGACAGGACACCTTCATAATACTGTACATGGTGCTTGGTTGGAATTCTAACTGGGTTATGTTGTTCTTCACTGCATTTACTATAGTAACAACATTGTAACACATTAGTATTAAGATTGGATGCATATATCTAGATCATACCAATACACTATCATTATCTTTGTTCCCCAGGAATGCATGCTAGCAATGAATATATAGTAACTTCATTTTTTATTTTTTATTTCACCTTTTTTTAACCAGGTAGGCCAGTTGAGAACAAGTTCTTATTTACATCTGTGACCTGGCCAAGATAAAGCAAAGCAGTGCGACAAAAACAACAACACAGAGTTACACATGGGATAAACAAATGTACAGTCAATAACACAATAGAAAAATATCTATACAGTGTGTGCAAATTAAGTAAGGAGTTAAGGCAATAAATAGGCCATAGTGGCGAAGTAATGAGGATGTGCAAGTAGAAATACTGGTGTGCAAAAGAGTAGAAAAACAATAACAAATATGGGATGAGGTAGGTAGTTGGTTGGATGGGCTATTTACAGATGGGCTATGTACAGCTGCAGCGATCGGTAAGCTGCTCACATAGCTGATGCTTAAATTTAGTGAGGGAGATATAAGTCTCCAACTTCAGTGATTTTTGCAATTTGTTCCAGTCATTGGCAGCAGAGAACTGTAAGGAAAGGCGGCCAAAGGAGGTGTTGGCTTTGGGGATGACCTGTGAACTATACCTGCTGGAGCGTGTGCTACGGGTGGGTGTTGCTATGGTGACCAGTGAGCTGAGATAAGGCGGAGCTTTACCTGGCAAAGACTAATAGATGACCTGGAGCCAGTGGGTTTGGAGATGAATATGTAGCGAGGACCAGCCAACGAGAGCATACAGGTCGCAGTGTTGGGTAGTATATGGGGCTTTGGTGACAAAATGGATGTAACTGTGATAGACTGCATCCAATTTTCTGAGTAGAGTGTTGGAGGCTATTTTGTAAATGACATCACCGAAGTCGAGGATCGGTAGGATGGTCAATTTTACGAGGGTATGTTTGGCAGCATGAGTGAAAGAAGCTTTGTTTGCGAAATAAGAAGCCGATTCTAGATTTAATTTTCGATTGGAGATGCTTAATATGAATCTGGAAGGAGAGTTTACAGTCTAGCCAGACACCTAGATATTTATAGTTGTCCACATATTCTAAGTCAGAACCGTCCAGAGTAGTGATGCTGGACGGGCGGGCGGGTGCGGGCAGCGATCGGTTGAAGAGCATGCATTTCGTTTTACTAGCATTTAAGAGCAGTTGGAGGCCACGGAAGGAGTGTTGTATGGCATTGAAGCTTGTTTGGAGGTTTGTTAACACAGTGTCCAAAGAAGGGCCAGATGTATACAGAATGGTGTCGTCTGCATAGAGGTGGATCAAAGAATCGCTCGCAGCAAGAGCGACATCATTGATATATACAGAGAAATTAGTCGGGCATTGAACCCTGTGGCACCCCCATAGGGACTGCCAGAGGTCTGGACAACAGGCCCTCTGATTTGACACACTGAACTCTATCTGAGAAGTAGTTAGTGAACCAGGCGAGGCAATCATTAGAGAAACCAAGGCTGTTGAGTCTGCCGACAAGAATATGGTGATTGACAAAGTCGAAAGCCTTGGCCAGGTCGATGAAGATGACTGCACAGTACTGTCTTTTATCGATGGGGGTTATGATATCGTTTAGGACCTTGAGCGTGGCTGAGGTGTACCCGTGACCAGCTCGGAAACCAGATTGCATAGCGGAGAAGGTATGGTGGGATTCTAAATGGTCGGTGATCTGTTTGTTCACTTGGCTTTCAAAGACTTTAGAAAGGCAGGGTAGGATAGATATAGGTCTGTAACAGTTTGGGTCTAGAGTGTCTCCCCCTTTGAAGAGGGGGATGACCGCGGCCGCTTTCTAATCTTTAGGAATCTCAGACGATACGAAAGAGAGGTTGAACAGACTAGTAATAGGGGGTCTGGACATTCATATGGGTTTAAGAGTAGTTAACTCTCTCTAGCTCTCCTACTGGTTCTCTGCTATTCTCTGCTGCCCCTATAGAAATTAGTTATGGATGGAGAACAGTTGGATTTCTAGCATGAGAATTCCATGTGTGCTTGTTACCCAGAGACATATTCTGGATGCACACGTAGATAGTCCAACTAGAGCTAACACCCATTTGCACATGAGGCTGCTATGCAAAGTGGTAAGCTTCTGCTGGAAGTGTACTGGTGGGTTGGATGAATAGTGATCTGAATTCTGGTTTGGGGTAATGAGATTTGGCACTTTACTCAGCATTGATCAGTCTGTCTGGACTATCCCCAGCATATGCCATGTACAGCATCTCACGGGTATGTGCAACTAATGCCTTGGCTTGAGTCTAAATATCAACAACAACACCTCAAGTAACCGTCATTAGAATGATTACGATGCAAGTAGTCCCTTTATAGTTGTGTTGCTATCATTGTTGCTTTGATTGTTATAGGATCATACATTCACCAGCACAGTATATATTTATTGATTAAAAGGGAACGGTGGCTGGTACGGTTTTGTGCTGTTGTTTACAGTGATTGCATCATCCATCAGTTCAACAGACCTGGACTTGGCTTAGGCCCCTGAGTGCACAGATGCTTAATGACATGACAGGTTATGTCCAGACCCCCAGGACTCTCGGCCCTGGCTGGTAGTGGGAGATGCCAGCAGTGCCAACCTTACCTGTCTCATGAAATCTGCTGGGCAGTACAATGGATACGCCACCAGAAATTTCCTCTGCAGCACTGGACTCAGCAGTACAGCTGCAGGCCCTTCCTTATGATGTGGTGGAACAATGCCCTGTGGTCCCTGGATCTATTGCCTCTCAATGCCATGGCACACCATACCCCCGTGCCCTGAATAATGACCTGTCTACAGCGCTCCCATTCAGAGAGATGAATGGAAAACAGCAGAGGGCTGTGACTGGAGCATGATCCAAGCAGAGTCTGTGTCTCTGTGTCAAGAATTACTGTTTGGATGGGATGTTTCTTGTTAATGAGAGTTAATCATCTATCAACATTTACAGCACAAACAAATGTGCAGACACGGAAGGGGACGGAATATCCAAATTGCACCATAAGATTAATGCAAGGGGAAAAGGGTTATGGAAAAGATTAGGGGTTCGATTCAATCCGTATCGCGGAAGTTTACAGTATCTCCATTTACTATGAATGCGGTCTCCACTAACGTAGGAACATTGTCTTTAAATTTCTATTGCGCGGTAGCACAGATATTCAGCACTACGGATTGAATCAAGCCCTAGGGTTAGGGTTGAACTGGCATGTAAACATGAAGCTTGGGTCAGGGTTATGGTTGAGGCTAGGGTTAGGGTTGAACTGGCATGTAAACATGAAGCTTTGGTCAGGGTTATGGTTGAGGCTAGGGTTAGGGTTGAACTGGCATGTAAACATGAAGCTTGGGTCAGGGTTATGGTTGAGGCTAGGGTTAGGGTTGAACTGGCATGTAAACATGAAGCTTTGGTCAGGGTTATGGTTGAGGCTAGGGTTAGGGTTGAACTGGCATGTAAACATGAAGCTTGGGTCAGGGTTATGGTTGAGGCTAGGGTTAGGGTTGAACTGGCATGTAAACATGAAGCTTGGGTCAGGGTTATGGTTGAGGCTAGGGTTAGGGTTGAACTGGCATGTAAACATGAAGCTTGGGTCAGGGTTATGGTTGAGGCTAGGGTTAGGGTTGAACTGGCATGTAAACATGAAGCTTGGGTCAGGGTTATGCTTGAGGCTAGGGTTAGGGTTGAACTGGCATGTAAACATGAAGCTTGGGTCAGGGTTATGGTTGAGGCTAGGGTTAGGGTTGAACTGGCATGTAAACATGGAGCTTGGGTCAGGGTTATGGTTGAGGCTAGGGTTAGGGTTGAACTGGCATGTGGACATGACGCTAGGGTTAGTGTTCAGGGACAGATCATCGGATACATTCAGTATGAATACAGTGAAACAATTAAACAATTAGACAGTGTGAATACAATGAAACCATTATACCAACACTGTAATATATTGTGATGGAGGGATGTTAAGATGATCAATTTGCTTATCATTTTCATGTTAGTGTGTGTATGTTGGAGAGAGAGGGGGGGGGGGAAACGGAGACAGAAACGAAGGGAGGGAGGGTGCGAAAGAGAGAGAGAAAGAGAGCGATAGAGATACAGTGAGACAGAGAGAGACAGAGATGGTTTGGAAAGGGTGAGTGTCAGTGAGAGCTCAGTGTACAGGGGGTGATGTAGGTTTCAGGATGTAAGTGAGGCTGTCGAGAGGCTGTCGCCTCTCCCCTGGGCTCTGAGACGCCAAGTGTGGCCTTTTCCCTCCAGTTTTTCCTGATCCTGTCACAGGAACATGGCTCAAAATAGCCCCAAAATCGGGGGTAGAGAAAAAAAGAGTAATGCCAGGGTTTTAAGCACGGCTGTCTGTGATGCTGTTTGAGTTTTATTGAGTTTTATTTTGGGTCAGAGGTGCCCCACCACCATACTGTCTGTTGAAGCAGGACAGTCAGGTCATGGAGAGAGTGCATATGTCTCCCTTTGGAGGGAGCTATGTAGGGAGGGATGGATGGTAGCTGTTTTGAGGAGCTATGTAGGGAGGGATGGGTGGTAGCTATATTGCCTGGTGAAGCAGGACAGTCAGGTCATGGAGAGAGTGCATATGCCTCCCTTTCCCACTGCTCCTGCCCCTGACATGTGTGACCAGACCAGCCCAGATACGCCCAGGCCCACCTGTTCCACATCTAATCCTCAGCATCGCCACTCAGCCCCTGGTGATGATCTAACAGCTACAATCACTGCTCCAATGACACAGGAAGGTGAGGAACAATGGAGGGAGCTATGTAGGGAGGGATGGATGGTTGCTGTTTGAGGAGCTATGTAGGGAGGGATGGATGGTAGTTGTTTTGAGGAGCTATATAGGGAGGGATGGATGGTAGCTGTTTTGCGGAGCTTTTTAGGGCGGGATGGATGGCAGCTGTTTTGAGGAGCTATGTAAGGAGGGATGGATGGCAGCTGTTTTGAGGAGCTATGTAAGGAGGGATGGATGGTAGCTGTTTTGAGGAGCTATGTAGGGAGGGATGGATGGTAGCTGTTTTGAGGGAGCTATGTAGGGAGGGATGGATGGTAGCTGTTTTGAGGAGCTATGTAGGGAGGGATGGATGGTAGCTGTTTTGAGGGAGCTATGTAGGGAGGGATGGATGGTAGCTGTTTTGAGGGAGCTATGTAGGGAGGGATGGATGGTAGCTATTTTGAGGAGCTATGTAGGGAGGGATGGATGGTAGCTGTTTTGAGGAGCTACGTAAGGAGGGATGGATGGTAGCTGTTTTGCGGAGCTTTTTAGGGCGGGATGGATGGCAGCTGTTTTGAGGAGCTATGTAAGGAGGGATGGATGGCAGCTGTTTTGAGGAGCTATGTAAGGAGGGATGGATGGTAGCTGTTTTGAGGAGCTATGTAAGGAGGGATGGATGGTAGCTGTTTTGAGGAGCTATGTAGGGAGGGATGGGTGGTAGCTATATTGCCTGTTGAAGCAGGACAGTCAGGTCATGGAGAGAGTGCATATGCCTCCCTTTCCCACTGCTCCTGCCCCTGACATGTGTGCTGTTTTACATCCCTAACATCCCCTAAAGCTTCAATATAAACAGGAAGAAACACTGACTATGACATCAAGACCCTGGCACTCAAGAAAACCCCAATTACTGTAAGTACGTAAAATGGAGTGGAGAAAATATGGTGAGCCAATGAGATATGAGGCATCAGCTGTACTGACGTTAATACTGGGACCACATGGAGGGTCTACCAAATGCTTCTATTCAAAACGGCACAGGGAGGAAGACTGTTTGTACCAACCGTCAGAAGCAGACACACTACTATACGCAGCCATTAGAGCCGCTCCCTACACTCTCCTTATCTCTTGCTTTACATCTCTCCCATCTGTTTGCCTTATTGATTACTTATCCATCAGGGAATGCCATCTTTATAAACTGTTGATCGAGAGCAGAGAATCCATAGATATGTATTATGTGGGGAAATCAATGGGGTCACACAGCCACAGCCCCCGGGCCTCTCCCAACAGCTAAAGAGGAACATATCACAGCCCCCGGGCCTCTCCCAACAGCTAAACAGGAACATATCACAGCCCCTGGGCCTCTCCCAACAGCTAAACAGGAACATATCACAGCCCCTGGGCCTCTCCCAACAGCTAAAGAGGAACATATCACAGCCCCCGGGCCTCTCCCAACAGCTAAACAGGAACATATCACAGCCCCCGGGCCTCTCCCAACAGCTAAACAGGAACATATCACAGCCCCTGGGCCTCTCCCAACAGCTAAAGAGGAACATATCACAGCCCCCGGGCCTCTCCCAACAGCTAAACAGGAACATATCACAGCCCCCGGGTCTCTCCCAACAGCTAAAGAGGAACATATCACAGCCCCCGGGCCTCTCCCAACAGCTAAAGAGGAACATGTCACAGCCCCCGGGTCTCTCCCAACAGCTAAAGAGGAACATATCACAGCCCCCGGGTCTCTCCCAACAGCTAAAGAGGAACATATCACAGCCCCCGGGTCTCTCCCAACAGCTAAACAGGAACATATCACAGCCCCCGGGCCTCTCCCAACAGCTAAACAGGAACATATCACAGCCCCCGGGCCTCTCCCAACAGCTAAACAGGAACATATCACAGCCCCCGGGCCTCTCCCAACAGCTAAACAGGAACATATCACAGCCCCCGGGCCTCTCCCAACAGCTAAAGAGGAACATATCACAGCCCCCGGGCCTCTCCCAACAGCTAAACAGGAACATATCACAGCCCCCGGGCCTCTCCCAACAGCTAAACAGGAACATATCACAGCCCCCGGGCCTCTCCCAACAGCTAAAGAGGAACATATCACAGCCCCTGGGCCTCTCCCAACAGCTAAAGAGGAACATATCACAGCCCCTGGGCCTCTCCCAACAGCTACAGAGGAACATATCACAGCCCCTGGGCCTCTCCCAACAGCTACAGAGGAACATATCACAGCCCCTGGGCCTCTCCCAACAGCTACAGAGGAACATATCACAGCCCCCGGGCCTCTCCCAACAGCTACAGAGGAACATATCACAGCCCCTGGGCCTCTCCCAACAGCTAAAGAGGAACATGTCACAGCCCCTGGGCCTCTCCCAACAGCTAAAGAGGAACATATCACAGCTCCTGGGCCTCTCCCAACAGCTAAACAGGAACATATCACAGCCCCCGGGCCTCTCCCAACAGCTAAAGAGGAACATATCACAGCCCCCGGGCCTCTCCCAACAGCTAAACAGGAACATATCACAGCCCCCGGGCCTCTCCCAACAGCTAAACAGGAACATATCACAGCTCCTGGGCCTCTCCCAACAGCTAAACAGGAACATATCACAGCCCCCGGGCCTCTCCCAACAGCTAAACAGGAACATATCACAGCCCCCGGGCCTCTCCCAACAGCTAAACAGGAACATATCACAGCCCCCGGGCCTCTCCCAACAGCTAAACAGGAACATATCACAGCCCCCGGGCCTCTCCCAACAGCTAAAGAGGAACATATCACAGCCCCTGGGCCTCTCCCAACAGCTAAAGAGGAACATATCACAGCCCCTGGGCCTCTCCCAACAGCTACAGAGGAACATATCACAGCCCCTGGGCCTCTCCCAACAGCTACAGAGGAACATATCACAGCCCCTGGGCCTCTCCCAACAGCTACAGAGGAACATATCACAGCCCCCGGGCCTCTCCCAACAGCTACAGAGGAACATATCACAGCCCCTGGGCCTCTCCCAACAGCTAAAGAGGAACATGTCACAGCCCCTGGGCCTCTCCCAACAGCTAAAGAGGAACATATCACAGCTCCTGGGCCTCTCCCAACAGCTAAACAGGAACATATCACAGCCCCCGGGCCTCTCCCAACAGCTAAAGAGGAACATATCACAGCCCCCGGGCCTCTCCCAACAGCTAAAGAGGAACATATCACAGCCCCCGGGCCTCTCCCAACAGCTAAACAGGAACATATCACAGCCCCCGGGCCTCTCCCAACAGCTAAACAGGAACATATCACAGCTCCTGGGCCTCTCCCAACAGCTAAACAGGAACATATCACAGCCCCCGGGCCTCTCCCAACAGCTAAACAGGAACATATCACAGCCCCTGGGCCTCTCCCAACAGCTAAACAGGAACATATCACAGCCCCCGGGCCTCTCCCAACAGCTAAACAGGAACATATCACAGCCCCTGGGCCTCTCCCAACAGCTAAAGAGGAACATATCACAGCCCCCGGGCCTCTCGCAACAGCTAAAGAGGAACATATCACAGTCCAGGGCCTCTCCCAACAGCTAAAGAGGAACATATCACAGCCCCTGGGCCTCTCCCAACAGCTAAAGAGGAACATATCACAGCCCCCGGGCCTCTCCCAACAGCTAAAGAGGAACATATCACAGCCCCCGGGCCTCTCCCAACAGCTAAAGAGGAACATATCACAGCCCCCGGGCCTCTCCCAACAGCTAAAGAGGAACATATCACAGCCCCCGGGCCTCTCCCAACAGCTAAAGAGGAACATATCACAGTAGTGACACATCGCTCAGCGCTGCCATGACAGGCTCATAACATGCCACTGTTGTTCCCCTGCCTGGAAACAAGATACATTTTTGGTGAGATACATTTAGAGAGAAAAAAATATTGATTTTTACAGACATATTTTTTCTGAGATAGTTTAGTGTGTTGTTTGGCAGTCCCTTGTCTCGAACAGAAGTGGGAGAGTGTTTTCAAACTGTTGTTGTTTTGCAATAGGATGTAAAATACCATGTCGTTCTTCAAAAACTCTTTAAGCCCATTGCACATGCCTTGCTTCTGTGGATATTATGATGAGGAGATGACAGTATGAAAAGGCCACCTGATGAAGGCTGTTCATTCCTGTGTACGTAAGCATGCATGTACTCATGTGCAGGCTACTCAAGATTTTATATCACTGCACAACACCAACCAGACTGCAAGACAAACATCTTCTGTACAGATTCACTTCATTGCTGCTTTACTGAGAAGAGAGGAAGCACAGTGCAAAACATGATTTAAAGTATCCCTGACATTTTTTCACAGCAATTTCAATCTTCTATCCAGCACTGTATTTCTCTCCAAAATATCATTTTGGCTCTCCTTTTATGATTGCCTCTTCCTTCCTTCGAAATTGCTAGTTTCCCTGTTTTATGATAGTATTTGTTGGGACAAGCAGGTCAAAACATGGGACTATTTTTCAAGCCAGAAATGCAATATAAATAAGAGATGAGAGAGAACATGTAAATCAGAATCCCTGGTAACCAATTAAAATTTAGATAACTATTGTAATGGTTACCACAGATTGGCACATTCACAGTCGCTATGCTACAGTATAAGGAAGAGGGAACAGATGATGGATGATCAACTGCAGTCTCTCCAAATGATGTAAACAACGCTTACACTTGTCAGCATAAGTTCACTTCACAGCTCACTCCTTATCCAGACTGAGGATTGTGACGCTGACTCAATAGCGAGGCAGCATCTGGAAATCCACCAAATTCAGGTATTTGGCTCCTGCTCCGGAGCTCTTAGCCAAGTCGTTTATTCACTCCCAGTGAGCTGAATCAATCACCATGTTACATAAATGAGACAAGAGAGGGAATCAGTCCCTTCTAAAAGAGAGTTAAAGAGTAAATAAGCCATTGACTCTATACTGATGTATACCTGAGGGATGATTGTGAATGGTGCCCTACTTATTTTGTTTCCTCAAAACCTACAGTATTTGCATTCACTTACAATAGTGTCTCCCAAAAGTACTGGAGTGCACTTCAGTGTCAGATCACAGACAAACGGAGGGCAGACAAAAAGAGAGAGAGAGAGGCAGAAATTTGGAGCGACACAGAGGGAAAGAGACAAAAATGATAGACAGAGACACAATGGAGAATTAAAAAGGAGAGAGAGAAAGAGAGAGAAATACTTTTTAAAGTTGAATATTTACTGTTCATTTTTATTGTTGATTTCACTTTGGTTTATTATCTATTCCACTTGCTTTGGCAAGGTAAACATACATTTCCTATGCCAATAAAGTCCTTCAATTTCAAATTTAAATTGAGAGAGAGAGAGAGAGGGAGAGAGAGAGAGAGAGAGAGAGGGAGAGAGAGAGAGAGAGAGAGAGAGAGAGAGGGAGAGAGAGAGAGAGAGGGAGAGAGAGAGAGAGAGGGAGAGAGAGAGCGAGAGAGAGGGAGAGAGAGAGAGAGAGAGAGAGAGAGAGAGAGAGAGAGAGAGAGGGAGAGAGAGAGAGAGAGAGAAAGAGAGCATGAGAGAGAGGGAGAGAGAGAGAGAGAGAGAGAGAGAGAGAGAGAGAGAGAGAACAGATAAATATATAGGAGAGAGAAGAGAGGGAGAAATGAAAATATAGTTAGGGGGAGAAAGCATAGGAGAGACATGAGAGAGTTTAAGTGAGGGAGAGAGAGGAGAGGTAGAGAGAAGGTAAGGCATACCATGTTTTCCAGGTGAGCATTTAAGTGCTAGACTTGTTGATGTGATGGAGTCAGCAGCAGAAAGACAGACAGAACTCAATGAATGAAAGATACATTGTACTGTGGGACTAGAGAGAGAGAGAGAGAGAGAGAGAGAGAGAGAGAGAGAGAGAGAGAGAGAGACAGACAGACAGACAGACAGCAGCTGTTAAGGTGGGAATAAAAGCCTCCCACTCCATGCTAGGAGATCAACTGTCACTAGGGCAGGCAGACAGACAGAGACAGACAGACAGACAGACAGACAGACAGAAAGGATATGGAGTCATGTTAAATGAGTTGCAGATATCGGGCAGCGCCGAGCAGTCGGGAGGGAGAGACCGAGGGGAGGGGTAGAGAAATAGTAAGCAGGGAGGGAGAGTGAGTGAGTGAGAGAGAGATGGAGGGAGAGAGAGAATCAAAGGATAAATCCTTACTACATAATGATTAGGACTCACAAGCCCTTCCTGTGACATGGAGTGTAGAAGCCAGGATTACGACGGGACAGAGTAAAGAGGCTACAGGCAACACAGGGGGAAGGAGGGACACAGGTGCAAGAAGAGGAAGGGGGACACGGGAACAACAAGTGCATTGAACACGGCCACTAAAGGTTTCAGGGATCCATGCAACAACCTGCATCAAGAGCGATTTGGAAGCTCACCGTCTGACCTGCTGCTGCTGTCCTCTGTCTGGGCCATCTGTCTGTGGGCGTTGGAGCTAGCAGACCCAAGCCCAGCATCTGGACAGCACTGTGTCTTACTTAATGGAGGGGCCAGCGTGCTGCTGGAGAGCAGGGGGAGCAACCGGAGGCTCAGGTTATCCTGCAGACATGAATTCAATGAGAAATTAACATATAGTCGATGAGTGTGTCATCAAAAAGATGGAGTACATCTGTTTATTTCAACTGGGCGAGACAGCAGTGGACAGTAAGAGAAGGAAGAGGGCGTCGGGCGCAGTCTTGACTGTCGGAAGACGTGAAGAATTTCACTGAATCGACCACTTGTCGATTTTTTATGGCTTTAACTCTGCGTCATTGGGCCACTTCTGAGATATTTTCTCTTGGCCAGGAAGTGGATACAGATTAGATGTGTTATCAGAGGTGAGAGGCTGCTGAAGACCAGCCAAGACACGGAAATTGTACACATACACACACACACACACACACACACACACACACACACACACACACACACACACACACACACACACACACACACACACACACACACACACACCTATTCGGTATGCTTCATAACAATGAGTACATATATACGCTCTCTGCCCTATTGAGCACACACATACTCACATACAGACACAGCCCACCTCGCACAACGCTCTGGGACTTGCTGTTACCGTAACAAACCTCTCTGGGGCTAGCTGTTCCAACTTCTATCCTCACGCCTTACACTGGAAATTAGCCTGTCACTACGGCCGTGGACTGCCTCATTCTGTTTATTAGTTGTTCCTTCTTTCCTCTGGCACCTGCTTTCTTCAATCACCCTCTATCACTCTATCCCCCCCCCCCACCTCCCTTACCAGCAAGAGATAATGTGACCTTCTGCCAAAGTGCTGGAAACCATGCCACGGTCGCAGCGGGCTCCTCTGTTGCTACTGAAATAGACTCCAACAAGTGCCGAAAGGAAGGGAGCGGGGGAGTGAGGGAAGGGAGACAAGGGAAAACAGAGAAGCAGGACAGCTGAAGCCACGGAATGAGCCGGTGGGAGCCAGGGCTGGATGCGGATTGCCAACACAGGTAATGGATCACCTTCCCTTTCCCTTCCCCTACCACTGTCTAGCCTAGAGCTGTACCCAGACCCACCGCACTTTACTGTCTCAGACTGCCTGCTTGTACCGGACAGAGAGGGGTCGGCTGGATAGAAATAATTCCAAAAACAAATGTGATTGCAACGGGCTGCTGTCAATATTGTAATGTATCTCAGAAGTGAGGAGGCTGCTGCTTTGTCACAGGTGCTACATGTGTTTGTTTTGCGGTGTAAATAGCAGACCCATCCTCCTCCCACTCAAGTCAGATGAAATGTAATGTATGCTTGGAAGTTGGAACTAAATAAACAGTTTACTATGAACTGTGGGGACTAGATCACAGGACCTGTGTAAGGCGTCAAAGGACTGGCTGTTGGCTGTGTGACCGTGTGGCAGTATGACTGTACCTGTGTGTCTGTGGCTGTGCTTTAATTCACAGTGTCACAGAGGATTTGCCAAAGTTGATTGATTCATCTATAAACAGGAAAAACAGAACAGCTGAGAAGAACTGCAGTTGTACACTGCATGCTGAAACTGCCAGAGAAATTGAATTGCCACTGAGAAGTGACTTTGGTCCTGTGGGACAGGGGAGTGAATGAGACTTCTGTAATTATACTAGCATCCATCCCAGTGCTTTAGTTTCATGAATACAGAGCAGTTCCTTGACGTTCTGTAGACAAACTCTACCTGTCAATTGTCTTCTGTTATGGCACTCCCACCCTGCGTTTGTATTTCAACTGAAGGAAGAAGAGAAAGATGAAGAATGAAATAATGAATGAATGAAAGAAAGAGAGAGAAAGAGGGAGAGAGAAGAGAAAGACAGAGAGGGAGAGAGAGAGAAATATGTATTAGAAAGTGCCTTGATGGCATAGTTTGTGAGGACAGTGTCTATCATTCAGCCCTGTCTTGAAGGGCATTTCAAAAGTGTACTCCGGTGTGGACACAGTTATCAATCCCAAATGTTCTATCTCTGTTTCTCAACCTCCTACACAGGATATGTTCAGTCACTTTCATTTGAGACACATGTCAAATTGTTCACAATTTGCTTGTTAAATTGATTGTTGAAATGTGATTGTTAAACGGACCACGTTATTCAAACTACAATGACCGTATCCACAACAACATTCAAGGTCAGACCCCAAGCAGGGAGAACTTGTCAACGTGGATATCCATATACACTGTATGGACCCCGTTAGGGTTTCCTGTAAGACAGTGGCACTGCTCTGAAAAAAGACATTAAGAAAAAAAGATCAACCGCCCGGTTTTATCATTTTTGGGGGAGGCATTTCACCTCAGTGCTTCCGAGACCATTTCCTAATACCTGTGGTATTTTTAGACCAGCTAGAGTGTGTGTGAGCCTGGTTCTAACCAAGGCAGATTGTCTAGTTCCATGCATGGCCAAGCATTACCTGCCTAACAGGTTGGAGATTTGTATGCCAACATAGTACATTGGCATTATGCATTACTGTGTCTACCTTTTCTCTGTGAGTTTCACTTGGGAGAGAAAAATGTGTGAGCAGAATTAAATAATGTATTATAAACAGTAGACAGCTTAGCACCGGTTGTTCCAGTGAAAAATGGCTGTTCATTATGTTATTCCTTCCATATCGTGGTTTCCCTGATGAGATGTATAGTGAATAAGGGTGTGTGTGTGTGTGTGTGTGTCTGTGTGTGTGTGTGTGCGCGTGTGCATGTGTGTGTGTGTGTGTGTGTGTGTGTGTGTGTGTGTGTGTGTGTGTGTGTGTGTGTTGGGGGGAGAGGGTTAGCAGATGAGATCGTCCCATCGTCGTTGGTAGCAAGGCTCTGTGTGACAGGGGAACAGATGCATTGATCCCTGGGTATGCTGGCTCTCCTCTTCTAGAACTGGTCCATCACACAGCATGGAATAGACACACACACACACAGATGCACACACACGTGCGTGCTTACACACACACACACACACACACAAGCACTCACTCACACACTGACGCTAAAACACACACACACCCACACACACACACACACACACACACACACACACACACACACACACACACACACACACACACACACACACACTATTGCAAAAGCACAAGCACCCACAAGCACCCACACGCACATGCACACATACATACACACACAACACACACACACTTTCTGACTCACCAACGAACAGAGGCACACACACTCATTCGATCCATCCTACCATGGGAGACCAAAATGTACAATACCTCACCTGTCTACTTGTATATTGTTTTTGGAGTCCTTTAAAAAAAAAGGCTTTTAGGGTTGAAAATATCCTGACGTCCCCAACCCTGAGTGACACTATAGAGCAGGGCAACATAGGGTTAAACCCTGAAGGACACGGGACTGGGGGAGGGGCGTACAGTAGGTCACCTAGAGAATAAATCAAATCAGCAATCAAGCCGAGATGTTTTTAACCGATGCTGGGCTTAATCCAGCCTTCCTCCACTACATCACACAGTCGCACTCAACCACTATTACACACACAGCACTGCACACAGAAAGGGTTCGCCAATGTTTACACTTATCTTTCTCTGTAGCTGTGTAGTTTAGTCTCATAGAGCACAAACATGAGGATAATCACAGCATTCTCCACTGGGTGTTTGTCCTGCTTTAATGGTGCGTGCATGTGCACCTAATCTGTGCATATGAAACAGTATAGCTTCCGTCCCTCTCCTCGCCCCTACCTTGGCTCAAACCAGGGACCCTCTGCACACATAGACAACAGCCACCCTCGAAGCATCATCACCCATCGCTCCACAAAAGTAACTACTTCAAAGTCTCAGAGCGAGTGATGTCATAGATTGAAACGCTATTAGTGCGCACCCCGCTAACTAGCTAGCCATTACACATCAGTTACACATACATGCTGAAGGTGAGTCTGTAGGGAGAAAGAAAAAGTTGGTTCCAGTCTAAAACAACTGTCCTCATTGGTCAGTTGTGAAATGTGCACTCTGGTCTGAGCCAAACTAGGAGACCACGCACCAAGTCCCATTAGCTGGCTGTTTGTTCCCTCCCATCCCAGTGTGTCTCCAATGACATCCAGAGCTCTTGTCTCAGGGTTAGCTGCTGCTTCGTCAGCTGTCCAGCCTGCCCCACGACACTCAGAGCTGATCAACTTAATGAAATGGTAGAGCTATCAGTCCTCACCCCATCCTCACCCAGTCTCCCCCTGTCCCTCCACACAGCAACACTTCCCTCAACTCTGAGTGGAGAAAGGGCATGGAGAAGGGGGATAGGAGGGAGGTGGAGACAGAAGGTTGGTAAAATGACAAGGGGCCTTTACACCTGAACAAACAAACAAGACACACATGCATGAGATGCAAATTGATCAAGCCACAGGGACAAGCCAGACAAGCACACACTGAGCAGTAAACAATTTACTGCAGGGGGAAGGTGGCCTCATACCAGAGCAATCGAGCCAACGTCAAAGAAGTAGTAAATTCCACCCAGAACCAACGACGCTGCGTCGTCACGTAATCCTTTTCCAGTGATATATGGCCCTCATAAAGTAGGGAATAATTAGGGCACCATGTTGAGAAACACATGAACTGTAACAGTTATATGTGTTTGCTGCCTGGTGTGTATGTTACAGTATGCCACTGCAGCACTCACGTAGCAGGGGGTAGAGGTCTCCGGTGATATTTTAAAGGGGAATTTAGAGGCTGGCTTCAGTCAGTGTCGTTCTCCTCCAGAAGTTTATTGCCGCTGTACTGCTTCACGGGCAACAGAGACTCCGGTCGGTCCCCATTTGTATTCAGGGTGCAGTGCTGTGTGCACCTTGTCTAACTTCCTGTCGCTGTTGAAAAGGAAAACTGACACAATGTTGCCTGGCTGGGGGAGCAGAGCGGTGTCTTTCTCTCTCTCTCTCTCTCTCTCTCTCTCTATCTCTCTCTCTCTCTCTCTCTCTCCTCTCTCTCTCTCTCTCTCTCTCTCTCTCTCTCTCTCTGACACCCACCTTAGATCGTATGAGTGTGCATCTGTGAGAATGTGTGTGTGCATGTGTGATTTGTAATGGGAAAAAAATGTAGTAGCCTAATTGCCATCTATTCACGCTTGTTGTGTCGTACATAATATTTCACAATTACAACTACAACCTTAAATCCCATTCCTGAGAATTGATGTGCTGTTTATTGCAATTAGATATCGATGCCATGGCTGTCCACGTCAAAATATAAAGAACATCTCTAATTCCATTTGAACAGCTTGGAGTGGGCATGATTCATTTATATGAATCAGGTTTGGGGTTCTGTGATGCAGCCTTGGCAAAGTGAAACCACAAAGTTGGAGTTTGGGCAAAAGAAGTCCCTCAGGGCTCATTCAAAGAACTTAATAAGGGTACATTCAGTTTAGCAGTACCTTCAGTTTGTTTGGCACCAACACTGTCACTTCAATCAATACTTTAGCTCCACTGAAAACGTATAAAAGTCAGATGCTTTACAACTATAGCTTTCATGGGTTTCTGTAGAACAGCATTTGAAACCATGCGTATGAGAAGAATCTGATAGCTTTGACATGGATTTGGCCCAGTTTTGGCATGTCAGAGAGAGAGGCGGAACTTAGTGTTGTCGCTGGTCTCAGCACATGGCAACACAATGTTTAAATCAGCAAACACTCGATGGGATGGTTACCGTATAGTATACTGTATCCCAGAGGTAGATTATAAAACAAAGTGGTATGTTCATACGTGGGTTAGTGAGGGGTCTGTCAGGGCGGATGGGTGGGCAGCAGCCAGCAAGTCAGCTGTCAGAGCAGGATGGTGACATCTGGACCGGGAGGGGATTCTCCCTTCTCCATCGTCAGCCATGGACCTCGGCTTAACCAGGGTTTTATCCTGATCTCTGCTCCACATACCATACGGACACACATGAGGGCCACAGACAGCACGGCCAAAGGCCAGGACTACAACCCAAAGCTTACACCACCATGACCATGTCGACCCAACCGTTTCTTACTTGACACTGTGATTTACAGTGCCTTCAGAAAGCATTCACACCCCCTTGACCATTTCCACATTTTGCTGTGTTACAAAGTGGGATTAAAATAGATTTAATTGGAATTTTACTGACTAAGATCTTCACAAAATACTCTGTTATGTCAAAGTGGAAGAACATTTTAAAGTTTTTTTTTATGAATGGAAAATTAAACACTAACATATCTTGATTAGAAAATTATTCAACCTCCTGAGTCAATACAGGTTAGAATCACCTTTGGCAGCGATTATTTCCCATTATTTCCCATTATTCTTAAAGGAATTCTTCAAGCTCTGTCAAGTTGGTTTTTGATCATTGCTAGACAGCCATTTTCAGGTCTTGCCATAGAATTTCAAGACAATTTAATTCAAAACTGTAACTAGGCCACTCAGGAAAATTCAATGCCGTCTTGGTAAGCAACTCCAGTGTATATTTGGCCTTGTGTTTTAGGTAATGCTGAAAGGTGAATTTGTCTCCCAGTGTCTTTTGGAAAGCAGACTGAACCAAGTTCTTCTCTAGAATTTTGCCAGTGCTTAGCTCTATTCCGTTTATTTATCCTAAAAAACTCTCTAGTCCTTTCCAATGACAAGCATACACCTAACATTATGCAGCCACCACCATGCTTGAACATATGAAGAGTGGTACTCAGTGATGTGTTGTGTTGGATTTGCCCTAAAGATAACGCTTCCTGTTCAGGACAAAAAGTTCATTTCTTTGCCACATTTTTTGCAGTATTACTTTAGAACCTTATTGCAAACAGGATGCATGGAACCTTGAGGAACACCAAAATTTACAGTTGATTTGTCAGAGGACAAACCATCCACAGAGACAAACTGATATCATAAGATCTAAACCAGGCCAGAACCAGGCCAGAACTTGTCCGTGTAGACCAATTTGGGTTTCCAATCTCTCCAAAAGAATGTGGTGATCGATGGTATCAAAAGCAGCACTAAGGTCTAGGAGAATGAGGACAGATGCAGAGCCTCAGACTGACGCCATTAAAAGGTAATTTACCACCTTCGCAAGTGCAGTCTCAGTGCTATGATGGGGTCTAAAACCAGACTGAAGCGTTTCGTATACATTGTTTGTCTTCAGGAAGGCAGTGAGTTGCTGCGCAATAGCTTTTTCTAAAATGTTTGAGAGGAATGGGAGATTCGATATAGGCCGATAGTTTTTTATATTTTCTGGGTCAAGGTTTGGCTTTTTCAAGAGAGGCTTTATTACTGCCACTTTTAGTGAGTTTGGTACACATCCGGTGGATCGATAGCGGTTTATTATGTTCAACATAGGAGGGCCAAGCACAGGAAGCAGCTCTTTCAGTAATTTAGTTGGAATAAGGTCCAGTATGCAGCTTGAAGGTTTAGAGGCCATGATTATTTTCATCATTGTGTCAAGAGATATGGTACTAAAACACTTGAGTGTCTCCCTTAATCCTAGGCCCTGGCAGAGGTGTGCAGACTCAGGACAACTGAGGTTTGGAGGAATACGCAGATTTAAAGAGGAGTCCGTAATATGCTTTCTAATGATCATGATCTTTTCCTCAAAGAAGTTTATGAATTTATCACTGCTGAAGTGAAAGCCATCCTCTCTTGGGGAATGCTGCTTTTTAGTTAGCTTTGCCACAGTATCAAAAATAGATTTTGGATTGTTCTTGTTTTCCTCAATTAAGTTGGAAAAATAGGATGATCGAGCAGCAGTGAGGGCTCTTCGATACTGCACCGTACTGTCTTTCCAAGCTAGTCGGAAGACTTCCAGTTTGGTGTGGTGCCATTTCCTTTCCAATTTTCTGGAAGCTTTTTTCAGAGCTCAGGTATTTTCTGTATACCAGGGAGCTAGTTTCTTATGACAAATGTTTTTTTGTTTTTAGGTGTGTGACTGCATCTAGGGTATTGCGCAAGGTTAAATTGAGTTCCTCAGTTAAGTGGTTAACTGATTTTTTGTCCTCTGACGTTCTTGGGTAGGCGGAGGGAGTCTGGAAGGGCATCAAGGAATCTTTGGGTTTATAGCATGGCTTTTGATGATCCTTCGTTGGGGTCTGAGCAGATTATTTGTTGCAATTGCAAACTTAATAAAATGGTGGTCCGACAGTCCAGGATTATGAGGAAAAACAATAAGATCCACAACATTTATTCCACGGGACAAAACTAGGTCCAGAGTATGACTGTGGCAGTGAGTAGGTTTGGAGAAATGTTGGACAAAACCCAATAAGTCAATGATGGTTCCGAAAGCCTTTTGGAGTGGGTCTGTTGACTTTTCCATGTGAATATTAAAGTCACCAAAAATGAGAATATTATCTGCCATGACTACAAGGTCCGATAGGAATTCAGGGAACTCAGTAAGGAACGCTGTATATGGCCCAGGAGGCCTGTAAACAAGAACCCTGGCTAACAATTTGAATCAGCAATACAAAATTGGGTTTAATTATTTATTTACTAAATACCTAACCAATCAAACAGAACTACAGATACAAAGAATTAATTATACCTGGATAATTCTTTACGTCATAAAGGAAAACGTCCCTGGGAACAGATTTGACAGCTTGTTACACAAAGGAAAAGGGTCTGGGTTGAGTGAAAGAGCGGGAAGACAGGAACAAAGGCGAAGCTGTGCTATCGTAAATACAGTATCTTATGCATTCTAAATTAAGAAAAGGAAAATACAATCAAATTTACTCTGAGCTGTGCTTCAGTAGGTTGGTGATAGATGGAAGACCTTGTTGCCAAACCGAGTCCTCTGTCTTTTGAAGAATGTCTCTGGTGGTCACTTGGATAAGTTGTAGTAACGTCGTTGTGTGGTAGATGGGATACTCTGTCTGTTCCTTTCTAACCTGCGTTTGCAGCTGCGGTCGCTAACTCAACGGCTAGGAGGTATCACTTCTGTTGTGAATAAGAGTTAAAAGTTCATACCATTCGCTACCAAAGCTCATGCTGATGTTGGCTTCGTTCTGTAGTTTTATCTGAACCATTCTGACATAGGATCGTCATCCTACCTCATTGGAACAGGAAGTTCTGTTGTCGTTAAGGGCTTATATAGGAAGGGAGAGGAGGGTGTGTTTGAAAAGTTTTATAGCCCTTGTCCCTGATTGAGCAGCCCTATCTTATGAAAATCCAAATCTCAAATTTTAGAAGCTAAAATCACATTTCATCCCATCACAAATAATTTCATATTCAATCTGATAACTCTGATGTGTAGACTTTCCACTGTAGAGTTTGTCATCTTATCATTGATGAGAATGTCTCAGATGACAACCGAACTGACATCATATCCATTAAGTACCGCTGCATATATTCAATTGTTCGGATTACCAGAATATAGTTCATTTCCCCTCACATACTGATGTTCCCAGAATCTCTATGTTAACCAAGTTTTTTTTTAATGTAACCTCAGTAGGTTAGAGAAGGGAAACGGGGGGGGGGGAAGAGGTATTTATGACTGTCATAAACCTATCCCCCAGGCCAACGTCATGACACTTCCTAATGGGTCTGGCAATGATGTCAAATTGGTTCTATATGACCTGTCTGTTTGTGAGGGCAACAAATGTGTTGTGTGCACTTTCAATATAGTATGAGACCTTAACCCATTACTCCTGTGCTGCAGCTGCATGAAGATGACATGAAAATGTAGTAGTCCTGCATTATTACCCATCTGCTAAGTTATTAACAACCTGCCTGTCATTGTACCACTGACACACAGAGACAGGACATCTGTTAAGTTATTAACAACCTGCCTGTCATTGTACCACTGACACACAGAGACAGGACATAACCTGCTGGCCTTTGCCCTACTAACACCACAGAGACAGGACACACTGTAAATGTCCAAATCCATTCTACCATACACACCCTCAAATCCAAAAGCATAATCTTCAATCAGAAATCAGCAGGTTGTGGGCGACCCAATGCTCCCCACTTCTTTTGTTGTGTTTTCACTTTGAATGAAAACAAGGGGGTTGAGCCCTGAGTCATCTTGGGCTGGCCTTCTAGGCTAGGAGTGTCTTTGTGTTAATCCTGTTAACTCGAATGACCCTGCTGCCCCAGAGCTGGAGAGAAAGTGAAAGTCACTTGCAACCTAACATTACAGCCGCCAGAAACAAACCAGGTGAAGCAGGTGAAGCCAACAAGCATCATTCTCGGTTCTTGGATCTGAATCAACTCGACCCCAAAAGAGACAAAGAGGCGAGAAAAAGAAGGCTCATGACCAATCCATAAACTCCAGAAAAATGTGAATACATTTTGAAAGGTGGAATAGTGACTCCCAGATGGCCACCGTTGTCATGGTGGGTAATGTTAGGTAAGAGTTGGGTTACATGTTTAGCCTGCTAACTATGTTAGCTGCTAACCTTAGAGTGTTCAATGTTCAAGCTAGCTAACAAGGCTACTTAGCAAGCTAACTAACATCTTCTGTATCTAGACCGTTTTGTACTCAAAGGAATCTAACGATGGCATCATGTAGCTACACTGCATAAATCCTACAAGATGCCCAATGCCTTTATTTCAGCTAGATATGCAGATTGTTTCGCATGTAGATGATAATGCTAGTTAGCTAGGTGGTGAACAGGATTTTTGGCCCAGGACCCCCCCAAAAAATGCATCTAGCTATATATTTGGTACGGTAACATCACACAAACATGTATTTCTCAGGGAGATATGGGTGGGGACGGTCTGATTTAGAGGGTGCTGTATGCATTTTCTGTTATGCTTTGTGATTCAATAATAATTTTGTTGGTAATCAACCAAAATAGTTAGCTATATTTGCCTGTTCCGCATATTGCCTGTCTAGATACAGCTTTGATTCTTCCTTAGTGTTAACTACCCACCAGAACGACTGAATGGAAAACTAGTGTGGTCAGTCAAGTAAACAATGGCACATCTGCATGACATATTGGTGTACTATTGGCCATCATGTCACAGAATGGTACATTAGCATGACACATGTTTACATGGTTACAGCACCACATCAAGGACACTTTTGTGACACTGACTTATTTGAGAATTGAACCTCTGTGGCAGGGCCGTATGGATGCATTGCCGTCATACTTGCTCTGATAACCTCCTAGTAGGGTGTGAAAGGTGGGAACCGGGAGTAGCACATAACAGTTTGTGGCCTGGAGGTGTGGGACCTAACAACATGGTCGTCATTCAAAACTGCTGTGTGGCAAGTACTTGCCTCCCGTGATCCGCTGCGGCAACATATAGGCTTTTTGCCTGGGAGCTGGGAGATAGCTGTATATGTCCTACCTTGCATGTGTGTTTTATTGTTTAAAGTGTTCAGTTGTCATTGTAATTGTCCCATTTCTTTGTATGAAAACTTCTTTTTTTTTTATGATGAATTATGGGGATTTTAACATAACAGAGATGTATTTATGTGGTCAGTCTTTTATCATGCAACAAACAGTCCAAGTCATCCATGATTCTGTTACTACGGCAGTGTAGATGCTGATGGGAGAAAAAAATCATATCACTGACATGTATTGGGCTTCCGAGTGGCGCAGCAGTCTAAGGCACTGCATCACTGCCTCACTACAGACACCCTGGTTTGAATCCAGGCTGTATCACAACCGGCCGTGATTTGGAGTCCCATAGGGTGGCGCACAATTGGCCCAGTATTGTCCGGGTTGGGTGGTATAGGCCGTCATTGTAAATACTAATTTGTTCTTAACTGACTTAAAATAAAGTATTGGAATCACTTACTGTATTAGTTCAAGTGTCAATGGCCTTTCCAAACCAAGTTTTCATAGTATTAATTCTAACCCAATGTAATTGTATATTAATTTCTCAAGATTCAGCAGGAAAAATACTCTAACAAGCATAATGTCTGCCATTCTGTATGAACAGAAGTTCCCCACCAAGCCATTTGCACTGATGTTCCTGGAGAAACTCTTATTAGTAGTGAGACAGGAGGGACGAGTCAGTCTTTGGAGGTTGTTGGCACTGTGTGGGAAATCATCAAATGAATTGTTACTTCAATAGTATACAGTAAAATGCAATGTCATATTCCCGTACACCCCACTGTATCCTGTATATATGCCAAATAAACTCTGATTTAGATTTCATAACAATTTTTAAATGGAATTTGAGTTAATTATAGTGAGCACGTATGCACCGTTTATGAATTTAACCATTAATGAATTGATGCTTGGTAACATATTGGCCATGGTCTAACCTGAGAGAGAGGAGGTAGGTAATACTGGCCATGGTCTAACCTGAGAGAGAGGAGGTAGGTAATACTGGCCATGGTCTAACCTGAGAGAGAGGAGGTTGGTAATACTGGCTATGGTCTAACCTGAGAGAGAGAAGGTAGGTAATACTGGCCATGGTCTAACCTGAGAGAGAGGAGGTAGGTAATACTGGCCATGGTCTAACCTGAGAGAGAGGAGGTAGGTAATACTGGCCATGGTCTAACCTGAGAGAGAGGAGGTAGGTAATACTGGCCATGGTCTAACCTGAGAGAGAGGAGGTAGGTAATACTGGCCATGGTCTAACCTGAGAGAGAGGAGGTAGGTAATACTGGCCATGGTCTAACCTGAGAGAGAGAGGAGGTAGGTAATACTGGCCATGGTCTAACCTGAGAGAGAGGAGGTAGGTAATACTGGCCATGGTCTAACCTGAGAGAGAGAGGAGGTAGGTAATACTGGCCATGGTCTAACCTGAGAGAGAGGAGGAAGGTAATACTGGCCATGGTCTAACCTGAGAGAGAGGAGGTAGGTAATACTGGCCATGGTCTCACCAGAGAGAGAGAGGAGGTAGGTAATACTGGCCATGGTCTAACCTGAGAGAGAGGAGGTAGGTAATACTGGCCATGGTCTAACCTGAGAGAGAGGAGGTAGGTAATACTGGCCATGGTCTAACCTGAGAGAGAGGAGGTAGGTAATACTGGCCATGGTCTAACCTGAGAGAGAGGAGGTAGGTAATACTGGCCATGGTCTAACCTGAGAGAGAGGAGGTAGGTAATACTGGCCATGGTCTAACCTGAGAGAGAGGAGGTAGGTAATACTGGCAATGGTCTAACCTGAGAGAGAGGATGTAGGTAATACTGGCAATGGTCTCACCAGAGAGAGAGGATGTAGGTAATACTGGCAATGGTCTCACCAGAGAGAGAGAGGAGGCAGGTAATACACTGGCCATAGTCTCACCTGGGAGAGAGAACCTAGGTAATATATTCTCAATGATCTCACCTGAGAAATAGGAAGTAGGTAATAATATACTGGCCATGGTCTCACCTGAGAGAGAGGATGTAGGTAATAATATACTGATCATGGTCTTACCTGAGAGAGAGAATGTAGGTAATAATATACTGGCCATAGTCTCACCTGAGAGAGAGAATGTAGGTAATAATATACTGACCATAGTATCACCTGAGAGAGAGAATGTAGGTAATAATGCACTGGCCATAGTATCACCTGAGAAAGAGGATGTAGGTAATAATATACTGGCCATAGTCTGACCTTAGACAGAGGATGTAGGTAATAATAGACTAGCCATAGTCTCACCTGAGAGAGAGAATGTAGGTAGTAATATACTGGCCATGGTCTCACCTGAGAGAGAGGATGAAGGTAATAATATACTGGCCATAGTCACACCTGAGAGAGAGGATGTAGGTAATAATATACTGGCCATGGTCTCACCTGAGAGAGAGGATGTAGGTAATAATATACTGGCCAGGGTCTCACCTGAGAGAGAGGATGAAGGTAATAATATACTGGCCATAGTCACACCTGAGAGAGAGGATGTAGGTAATAATATACTGGCCATAGTCTCACCTCAGAGAGAGGATGTAGGTAATAATATACTGGCCATGGTCTCACCTGAGAGAGAGGATGTAGGTAATAATATACTGGCCATAGTCTCACCTGAGAAAGGATGTAGGTAATAATATACGGGCCATGGTCTCACCTGAGAGAGAGGATGAAGGTAATAATATACTGGCCATTATCTCACCTGAGAAAGAGGATGTAGGTAATAATATACTGGCCATTATCTCACCTGAGAAAGAGGATGTAGGTAATAATATACTGGCCATGGTCTCACCTGAGAAAGAGGATGTAGGTAATAATATACTGGCCATGGTCTCACCTGAGAAAGAGGATGTAGGTAATAATATACTGGCCATGGTCTCACCTGAGAAAGAGGATGTAGGTAATAATATACTGGTGTCACGCCTTGGTCTTAGTAGTTTGTGTTTTCTTTAATTATTTGTTCAGGCCAGGGTGTGACATGGGGTTATTGTATTGTCTTATTGTTTTTTTTGTAGGCATTGCGATTGTGGTTGATTAGGGGTGTGTCTAGTATAGGCTTGGCTGCCTGAGGCGGTTCTCAATCAGAGTCAGGTGATTCTCGTTGTCTCGGATTGGGAACCGTATTTAGGTAGCCTGAGTTTCACTTTGTATTTCGTGGGTGATTGTTCCTGTCTCTGTGTAGTGTTCACCAGATAGGCTGTATATAGTTTCACGTTCTGTTTGTTGTTTTGTATTATATAGTTATTTTCATTAAAGATCATGATTAACCACCACGCTGCATTTCGGTCCGACTCTCTTTCGACAAACGAAGAACGCCGTTACAACTGGCCATAGTATCACCTGAGAGAGAGGATGTAAGTAATAATATACTGGCCATAGTATCACCTGAGAGAGAGAATGTAGGTAATAATATACTGGCCATAGTATCACCTGAGAAAGAGGATGTAGGTAATAATATACTGGCCATAGTATCATCTCAGAGAGAGGATGTAGGTAATAATATACTGGCCATGGTCTCACCTGAGAGAGAGGATGTAGGTAAGATGTAGGTAAAAATATACTGGCCATGGTCTCACCTGAGAGAGAGGATGAAGGTAATAATGTACTGGCCATGGTCTCACCTGAGAGAGAGGATGTAGGTAATAATATACTGGCCATAGTCACACCTGAGAGAGAGGATGTAGGTAATAATATACTGGCCATAGTCTCACCTGAGAAAGAGGATGTAGGTAATAATAAACTGGCCATGGTCTCATCTGAGAGAGAGGATGTAGGTAATCATTTTTGGCAATAGTATCACCTGAGAAAGACGATGTAGGTAATAATATACTGGCCATAGTCACACCTGAGAGAGAGGATGTAAGTAATAATATACTGGCCATAGTATCACCTGAGAAAGAGAATGTAGGTAATAATATACTGGCCATAGTATCACCTGAGAAAGAGGATGTAGGTAATAATATACTGGCCATAGTATCACCTGAGAGCGAGGATGTAGGTAATAATATACTGGCCATAGTATCACCTGAGAAAGAGGATGTAGGTAATAATATACTGGCCATAGTATCACCTGAGAGCGAGGATGTAGGTAATAATATACTGGCCATGGTCTCACCTGAGAGAGAGGATGTAGGTAAGATGTAGGTAAAAATATACTGGCCATGGTCTCACCTGAGAGAGAGGATGAAGGTAATAATGTACTGGCCATGGTCTCACCTGAGAGAGAGGATGTAGGTAATAATATACTGGCCATGGTCTCACCTGAGAGAGAAGATGTAGGTAAGATGTAGGTAATAATATACTGGCCATAGTATCACCTGAGAGAGAGGATGTAAGTAATAATATACTGGCCATAGTATCACCTGAGAGAGAGAATGTAGGTAATAATATACTGGCCATAGTCTCACCTGAGAAAGAGGATGTAGGTAATAATAAACTGGCCATGGTCTTACCTGAGAGAGAGGATGTAGGTAATAATTTTTGGCAATAGTATCACCTGAGAAAGACGATGTAGGTAATAATATACTGGCCATAGTCACACCTGAGAGAGAGGATGTAAGTAATAATATACTGGCCATAGTATCACCTGAGAGAGAGAATGTAGGTAATAATATACTGGCCATAGTATCACCTGAGAAAGAGGATGTAGGTAATAATATACTGGCCATAGTATAACCTGAGAAAGAGGATGTAGGTAATAATATACTGGCCATAGTATCATCTCAGAGAGAGGATGTAGGTAATAATATACTGGCCATGGTCTCACCTGAGAGAGAGGATGTAGGTAAGATGTAGGTAAAACTATACTGGCCATGGTCTCACCTGAGAGAGAGGATGAAGGTAATAATGTACTGGCCATGGTCTCACCTGAGAGAGAGGATGTAGGTAATAATATACTGGCCATAGTCACACCTGAGAGAGAGGATGTAGGTAATAATATACTGGCCATAGTCTCACCTGAGAAAGAGGATGTAGGTAATAATAAACTGGCCATGGTCTCACCTGAGAGAGGATGTAGGTAATACTATACTGACCATAGTCCCACCTGAGAAAAGGATGTAGGTAATAATATACTGACCATAGTCTCACCTGAGAGAGAGGATGTAGGTAATAATATACTGGCCATGGTCTCATCTGAGAGAGAGGATGTAGGTAATAATATACTGGCCATGGTCTCACCTGAGAAAGAGGATGTAGGTAATAATATACTGGCCATAGTATCACCTGAGAAAGAGGATGTAGGTAATAATATACTGGCCATAGTCTCACCTGAGAGAGGGGATTTAGGTAATAATATACTGACCATAGTATCACCTGAGAGAGAATGTAGGGAAGATGTAGGTAATAATATACTGGCCATAGTATCACCTGAGAGAGAGGATGTAGGTAATAATATACTGGCCATGGTCTCACCTGAGAGAGGGGATTTAGGTAACAATATACTGACCATAGTATCACCTGAGAGAGAGAATGTAGGGAAGATGTAGGTAATAATATACTGGCCATAGTCACACCTGAGAGAGAGAATGTAGGTAATAATATACTGGCCATAGTCTCACCTGAGAGAGAGGATGTAGGTAATAATATACTGGCCATTGTCTCACCTGAGAGAGGGGATTTAGGTAATAATATACTGACCATAGTATCACCTGATAGAGAGAATGTGGGTAAGATGTAGGTAATAATATACTGGCCATAGTATCACCTGAGAGAGAGAATGTAGGTAATAATATACTGGCCGTAGTATAACCTGAGAGAGAGGATGTAGATAATAATATACTGGTCATGGTCTCACCTGAGAGAGAAGATGTAGGTAAGATGTAGGTAATAATATACTGGCCATGGTCTCACCTGAGAGAGAGGATGTAGGTAATAATATACTGGCCATAGTCTCACCTGATAGAGAGGATGTAGGTAATAATATACTGGCAATGGTCTCACCTGAGAGAGGGGATTTAGGTAATAATATACTCACCATAGTATCACCTGAGAGAGAGAATGTAGGGAAGATGTAGGTAATAATATACTGGCCATAGTCTCACCTGAGAGAGAGGATGTAGATAATAATATACTGGCCATGGTCTCACCTGAGAGAGAGGATGTAGGTAAGATGTAGGTAATAATATACTGACCATAGTCTCACCTGAGAGAGAGGATGTAGGTAATAATATACTGGCCATGGTCTCACCTGAGAGAGAGGATGTAGGTAATAATATACTGGCCATGGTCTCACCTGAGAAAGAGGATGTAGGTAATAATATACTGGCCATAGTCTCACCTGAGAGAGGGGATTTAGGTAATAATATACTGACCATAGTATCACCTGAGAGAGAGAATGTAGGGAAGATGTAGGTAATAATATACTGGCCATAGTATCACCTGAGAGAGAGGATGTAGGTAATAATACACTGGCCATGGTCTCACCTGAGAGAGGGGATTTAGGTAATAATATACTGACCATAGTATCACCTGAGAGAGAGAATGTAGGGAAGATGTAGGTAATAATATACTGGCCATAGTCACACCTGAGAGAGAGAATGTAGGTAATAATATACTGGCCATTGTCTAACCTGAGAGAGAGGATGTAGGTAATAATATACTGGCCATAGTCTCACCTGATAGAGAGGATGTAGGTAATAATATACTGGCAATGGACTCACCTGAGAGAGGGGATTTAGGTAATAATATACTGGCCATGGTCTCACATGAGAGAGAGGATGTAGGTAAGATGTAGGTAATAATATACTGACCATAGTCTCACCTGAGAGAGAGGATGTAGGTAATAATATACTGGCCATGGTCTCACCTGAGAGAGAGAATGTAGGGAAGATGTAGGTAATAATATACTGGCCATAGTCTCACCTGAGAGAGAGGATGTAGATAATAATATACTGGCCATGGTCTCACCTGAGAGAGAGGATGTAGGTAAGATGTAGGTAATAATATACTGACCATAGTCTCACCTGAGAGAGAGGATGTAGGTAATAATATACTGGCCATGGTCTCACCTGAGAGAGAGGATGTAGGTAATAATATACTGGCCATGGTCTCACCTGAGAAAGAGGATGTAGGTAATAATATACTGGCCATAGTCTCACCTGAGAGAGGGGATTTAGGTAATAATATACTGACCATAGTATCACCTGAGAGAGAGAATGTAGGGAAGATGTAGGTAATAATATACTGGCCATAGTATCACCTGAGAGAGAGGATGTAGGTAATAATACACTGGCCATGGTCTCACCTGAGAGAGGGGATTTAGGTAATAATATACTGACCATAGTATCACCTGAGAGAGAGAATGTAGGGAAGATGTAGGTAATAATATACTGGCCATAGTCACACCTGAGAGAGAGAATGTAGGTAATAATATACTGGCCATTGTCTAACCTGAGAGAGAGGATGTAGGTAATAATATACTGGCCATAGTCTCACCTGATAGAGAGGATGTAGGTAATAATATACTGGCAATGGACTCACCTGAGAGAGGGGATATAGGTAATAATATACTGGCCATGGTCTCACATGAGAGAGAGGATGTAGGTAAGATGTAGGTAATAATATACTGACCATAGTCTCACCTGAGAGAGAGGATGTAGGTAATAATATACTGGCCATGGTCTCACCTGAGAGAGAGGATGTAGGTAATACTATACTGACCATAGTCCCACCTGAGAAAAGGATGTAGGTAATAATATACTGACCATAGTCTCACCTGAGAGAGAGGATGTAGGTAATAATATACTGGCCATGGTCTCACCTGAGAGAGAGGATGTAGGTAATAATATACTGGCCATGGTCTCACCTGAGAAAGAGGATGTAGGTAATAATATACTGGCCATAGTATCACCTGAGAAAGAGGATGTAGGTAATAATATACTGGCCATAGTATCATCTGAGAAAGAGGATGTAGGTAATAATATACTGGCCATAGTCTCACCTGAGAGAGAGAATGTAGGGAAGATGTAGGTAATAATATACTGGCCATAGTATCACCTGAGAGAGAGAGGATGTAGGTAATAATATACTGGCCATGGTCTCACCTGAGAGAGGGGATTTAGGTAATAATATACTGACCATAGTATCACCTGAGAGAGAGAATGTAGGGAAGATGTAGGTAATAATATACTGGCCATAGTCACACCTGAGAGAGAGAATGTAGGTAATAATATACTGGCCATAGTCTCACCTGAGAGAGAGGATGTAGGTAATAATATACTGGCCATTGTCTCACCTGAGAGAGGGGATTTAGGTAATAATATACTGACCATAGTATCACCTGAGAGAGAGAATGTAGGGAAGATGTAGGTAATAATATACTGGCCATAGTCTCACCTGAGAGAGAGGATGTAGATAATAATATACTGGCCATGGTCTCACCTGAGAGAGAGGATGTAGGTAAGATGTAGGTAATAATATACTGACCATAGTCTCACCTGAGAGAGAGGATGTAGGTAATAATATACTGGCCATAGTCTCTCCTGAGAAAGGATTTAGGTAATAATATACTGGCCATAGTCTCTCCTGAGAAAGGATTTAGGTAATAATATACTGGCCATAGTCTCTCCTGAGAAAGGATTTAGGTAATAATATACTGGCCATAGTCTCCCCATGAGAGAGAATGTAGGTAATAATATACTAGCCATAGTCTCTCCTGAGAAAGGATTTAGGTAATAATATACTGACCAAAGTCTCCCCATGAGAGAGAGAATGTAGGTAATAATATACTGGCCATAGTCTCTCCTGAGAAAGGATTTAGGTAATAATATACTGGCCATAGTCTCACCTGAGAAAGGATTTAGGTAATAATATACTGGCCATAGTCTCACCTGTGAGAGAGGATGTAGGTAATAATAAACTGGCCATAGTCTCTCCTGAGAGAGAGGATGTAGGTAATAATATACTGGCCATAGTCACACCTGAGAGAGAGGATGTAGGTAATAATATACTGGCCATGGTCACACCTGAGAGAGAGAATGTAGGTAATAATATACTGGCCATAGTATCACCTGAGAAAGAGGATGTAGGTAATAATATACTGGCCATAGTCACACCTGAGAGAGAGGATGTAGGTAATAATATACTGGCCATGGTCTCACCTGAGAGAGAGAATGTAGGTAATAATATACTGGCCATAGTCAAACCTGAGAGAGAGGATGTAGGTAGTAATATACTGGTCATAGTATCACCTGAAGGAGAGGATGTAGGTAAGATGTAGGTACTAATATACTGGCCATAGTATCACCTGAGAGAGGATGTGGGTAAGATGTAGGTAATAATATACTGGCCATAGTATCACCTGATAGAGAGAATGTGGGTAAGATGTAGGTAATAATATACTGGCCATAGTATCACCTGAGAGAGAGAATGTAGGTAATAATATACTGGCCGTAGTATCACCTGAGAGAGAGGATGTAGGTAATAATATACTGGCAATGGACTCACCTGAGAGAGGGGATTTAGGTAATAATATACTGGCCATGGTCTCACATGAGAGAGAGGATGTAGGTAAGATGTAGGTAATAATATACTGACCATAGTCTCACCTGAGAGAGAGGATGTAGGTAATAATATACTGGCCATGGTCTCACCTGAGAGAGAGGATGTAGGTAATACTATACTGACCATAGTCCCACCTGAGAAAAGGATGTAGGTAATAATATACTGACCATAGTCTCACCTGAGAGAGAGGATGTAGGTAATAATATACTGGCCATGGTCTCACCTGAGAGAGAGGATGTAGGTAATAATATACTGGCCATGGTCTCACCTGAGAAAGAGGATGTAGGTAATAATATACTGGCCATAGTATCACCTGAGAAAGAGGATGTAGGTAATAATATACTGGCCATAGTATCATCTGAGAAAGAGGATGTAGGTAATAATATACTGGCCATAGTCTCACCTGAGAGAGAGAATGTAGGGAAGATGTAGGTAATAATATACTGGCCATAGTATCACCTGAGAGAGAGAGGATGTAGGTAATAATATACTGGCCATGGTCTCACCTGAGAGAGGGGATTTAGGTAATAATATACTGACCATAGTATCACCTGAGAGAGAGAATGTAGGGAAGATGTAGGTAATAATATACTGGCCATAGTCACACCTGAGAGAGAGAATGTAGGTAATAATATACTGGCCATAGTCTCACCTGAGAGAGAGGATGTAGGTAATAATATACTGGCCATTGTCTCACCTGAGAGAGGGGATTTAGGTAATAATATACTGACCATAGTATCACCTGAGAGAGAGAATGTAGGGAAGATGTAGGTAATAATATACTGGCCATAGTCTCACCTGAGAGAGAGGATGTAGATAATAATATACTGGCCATGGTCTCACCTGAGAGAGAGGATGTAGGTAAGATGTAGGTAATAATATACTGACCATAGTCTCACCTGAGAGAGAGGATGTAGGTAATAATATACTGGCCATAGTCTCTCCTGAGAAAGGATTTAGGTAATAATATACTGGCCATAGTCTCTCCTGAGAAAGGATTTAGGTAATAATATACTGGCCATAGTCTCTCCTGAGAAAGGATTTAGGTAATAATATACTGGCCATAGTCTCCCCATGAGAGAGAATGTAGGTAATAATATACTAGCCATAGTCTCTCCTGAGAAAGGATTTAGGTAATAATATACTGACCAAAGTCTCCCCATGAGAGAGAGAATGTAGGTAATAATATACTGGCCATAGTCTCTCCTGAGAAAGGATTTAGGTAATAATATACTGGCCATAGTCTCACCTGTGAGAGAGGATGTAGGTAATAATAAACTGGCCATAGTCTCTCCTGAGAGAGAGGATGTAGGTAATAATATACTGGCCATAGTCACACCTGAGAGAGAGGATGTAGGTAATAATATACTGGCCATGGTCACACCTGAGAGAGAGAATGTAGGTAATAATATACTGGCCATAGTATCACCTGAGAAAGAGGATGTAGGTAATAATATACTGGCCATAGTCACACCTGAGAGAGAGGATGTAGGTAATAATATACTGGCCATGGTCTCACCTGAGAGAGAGAATGTAGGTAATAATATACTGGCCATAGTCAAACCTGAGAGAGAGGATGTAGGTAGTAATATACTGGTCATAGTATCACCTGAAGGAGAGGATGTAGGTAAGATGTAGGTACTAATATACTGGCCATAGTATCACCTGAGAGAGGATGTGGGTAAGATGTAGGTAATAATATACTGGCCATAGTATCACCTGATAGAGAGAATGTGGGTAAGATGTAGGTAATAATATACTGGCCATAGTATCACCTGAGAGAGAGAATGTAGGTAATAATATACTGGCCGTAGTATCACCTGAGAGAGAGGATGTAGGTAATAATATACTGGCAATGGACTCACCTGAGAGAGGGGATTTAGGTAATAATATACTGGCCATGGTCTCACATGAGAGAGAGGATGTAGGTAAGATGTAGGTAATAATATACTGACCATAGTCTCACCTGAGAGAGAGGATGTAGGTAATAATATACTGGCCATGGTCTCACCTGAGAGAGAGGATGTAGGTAATACTATACTGACCATAGTCCCACCTGAGAAAAGGATGTAGGTAATAATATACTGACCATAGTCTCACCTGAGAGAGAGGATGTAGGTAATAATATACTGGCCATGGTCTCACCTGAGAGAGAGGATGTAGGTAATAATATACTGGCCATGGTCTCACCTGAGAAAGAGGATGTAGGTAATAATATACTGGCCATAGTATCACCTGAGAAAGAGGATGTAGGTAATAATATACTGGCCATAGTATCATCTGAGAAAGAGGATGTAGGTAATAATATACTGGCCATAGTCTCACCTGAGAGAGAGAATGTAGGGAAGATGTAGGTAATAATATACTGGCCATAGTATCACCTGAGAGAGAGAGGATGTAGGTAATAATATACTGGCCATGGTCTCACCTGAGAGAGGGGATTTAGGTAATAATATACTGACCATAGTATCACCTGAGAGAGAGAATGTAGTGAAGATGTAGGTAATAATATACTGGCCATAGTCACACCTGAGAGAGAGAATGTAGGTAATAATATACTGGCCATAGTCTCACCTGAGAGAGAGGATGTAGGTAATAATATACTGGCCATTGTCTCACCTGAGAGAGGGGATTTAGGTAATAATATACTGACCATAGTATCACCTGAGAGAGAGAATGTAGGGAAGATGTAGGTAATAATATACTGGCCATAGTCTCACCTGAGAGAGAGGATGTAGATAATAATATACTGGCCATGGTCTCACCTGAGAGAGAGGATGTAGGTAAGATGTAGGTAATAATATACTGACCATAGTCTCACCTGAGAGAGAGGATGTAGGTAATAATATACTGGCCATAGTCTCTCCTGAGAAAGGATTTAGGTAATAATATACTGGCCATAGTCTCTCCTGAGAAAGGATTTAGGTAATAATATACTGGCCATAGTCTCTCCTGAGAAAAGATTTAGGTAATAATATACTGGCCATAGTCTCCCCATGAGAGAGAATGTAGGTAATAATATACTAGCCATAGTCTCTCCTGAGAAAGGATTTAGGTAATAATATACTGACCAAAGTCTCCCCATGAGAGAGAGAATGTAGGTAATAATATACTGGCCATAGTCTCTCCTGAGAAAGGATTTAGGTAATAATATACTGGCCATAGTGTCACCTGAGAGAGAGGATGTAGGTAATCATATACTGGCCATAGTCTCACCTGAGAGAGAGGATGTAGGTAATAATATACTGGCCATAGTCTCACCTGAGAAAGGATTTAGGTAATAATATACTGGCCATAGTCTCACCTGTGAGAGAGGATGTAGGTAATAATAAACTGGCCATAGTCTCTCCTGAGAGAGAGGATGTAGGTAATAATATACTGGCCATAGTCACACCTGAGAGAGAGGATGTAGGTAATAATATACTGGCCATGGTCACACCTGAGAGAGAGAATGTAGGTAATAATATACTGGCCATAGTATCACCTGAGAAAGAGGATGTAGGTAATAATATACTGGCCATAGTCACACCTGAGAGAGAGGATGTAGGTAATAATATACTGGCCATGGTCTCACCTGAGAGAGAGAATGTAGGTAATAATATACTGGCCATAGTCAAACCTGAGAGAGAGGATGTAGGTAGTAATATACTGGTCATAGTATCACCTGAAGGAGAGGATGTAGGTAAGATGTAGGTACTAATATACTGGCCATAGTATCACCTGAGAGAGGATGTGGGTAAGATGTAGGTAATAATATACTGGCCATAGTATCACCTGATAGAGAGAATGTGGGTAAGATGTAGGTAATAATATACTGGCCATAGTATCACCTGAGAGAGAGAATGTAGGTAATAATATACTGGCCGTAGTATCACCTGAGAGAGAGGATGTAGATAATAATATACTGGTCATGGTCTCACCTGAGAGAGAAGATGTAGGTAAGATGTAGGTAATAATATACTGGCCATGGTCTCACCTGAGAGAGAGGATGAAAGTAATAATATAATGGCCATAGTCTCAACTGAGAGAGAGGATGTAGGTAATAATATACTGGCCATAGTCTCACCTGATAGAGATGATGTAGGTAATAATATACTGGCCATGGTCTCACCTGAGAGAGGGGATTTAGGTAATAATATACTCACCATAGTATCACCTGAGAGAGAGAATGTAGGGAAGATGTAGGTAATAATATACTGGCCATAGTCTCACCTGAGAGAGAGGATGTAGGTAATAATATACTGGCCATAGTCACACCTGAGAGAGAGGATGTAGGTAATAATATACTGGCCATAGTCTCACCTGAGAAAGGATTTAGGTAATAATATACTGGCCATAGTCTCACCTGTGAGAGAGGATGTAGGTAAAAAATATACTGGCCATAGTCTCACCTGAGAAAGAGGATGTAGGTAATAATATACTGGCCATAGTAACACCTGAGAGAGAGGATGTAGGTAAGATGTAGGTAATAATATACTGGCCATGGTCTCACCTGAGAGAGAGGATGTAAGTAATAATATACTGGCCATAGTCAAACCTGAGAGAGAGGATGTCGGTAGTAATATACTGGTCATAGTATCACCTGAAGGAGAAGATGTAGGTAAGATGTAGGTACTAATATACTGGCCATAGTCACACCTGAGAGAGACAATGTAGCTAATAATATACTGCCCATAGTATCACCTGAGAGTGAGAGAATGTAGGTAATAATATACTAGCCATAGTCTCACCTGAGAAAGAGGATGTAGGTAATAATATACTGGCCATAGTCTCTCCTGAGAAAGGATTTAGGTAATAATATACTGGCCATAGTCTCTCCTGAGAAAGGATTTAGGTAATAATATACTGGCCATAGTCTCTCCTGAGAAAGGATTTAGGTAATAATATACTGGCCATAGTCTCCCCATGAGAGAGAATGTAGGTAATAATATACTAGCCATAGTCTCTCCTGAGAAAGGATTTAGGTAATAATATACTGACCAAAGTCTCCCCATGAGAGAGAGAATGTAGGTAATAATATACTGGCCATAGTCTCTCCTGAGAAAGGATTTAGGTAATAATATACTGGCCATAGTGTCACCTGAGAGAGAGGATGTAGGTAATAATATACTGGCCATAGTCTCACCTGAGAGAGAGGATGTAGGTAATAATATACTGGCCATAGTCTCACCTGAGAAAGGATTTAGGTAATAATATACTGGCCATAGTCTCACCTGTGAGAGAGGATGTAGGTAATAATATACTGGCCATAGTCTCACCTGAGAAAGAGGATGTAGGTAATAATATACTGGCCATAGTCACACCTGAGAGAGAGGATGTAGGTAATAATATACTGGCCATGGTCACACCTGAGAGAGAGAATGTTGGTAATAATATACTGGCCATAGTATCACCTGAGAAAGAGGATGTAGGTAATAATATACTGGCCATAGTCACACCTGAGAGAGAGGATGTAGGTAATAATATACTGGCCATAGTATCACCTGAGAAAGAGGATGTAGGTAATAATATACTGGCCATGGTCTCACCTGAGAGAGAGAATGTAGGTAATAATATACTGGCCATAGTCAAACCTGAGAGAGAGGATGTAGGTAGTAATATACTGGTCATAGTATCACCTGAAGGAGAGGATGTAGTTAAGATGTAGGTACTAATATACTGGCCATAGTCACACCTGAGAGAGACAATGTAGCTAATAATATACTGCCCATAGTATCACCTGAGAGAGAGAATGTAGGTAATAATATACTGGCCATATTCACACCTGAGAGAGAGGATGTAGGTAGTAATATACTGGTCATAGTATCACCTGAAGGAGAGGATGTAGGTAAGATGTAGGTACTAATATACTGGCCATAGTAACACCTGAGAGAGACAATGTAGCTAATAATATAGTGCCCATAGTATCACCTGAGAGAGAGAATGTAGGTAATAATATACTGGCCATGGTCTCACCTGACAGAGGATGTAGGTAATAATATACTAACCATGGTCTCACCTGAGAGAGAGGATGTAGGTAATAATATACTGGCCATAGTATCACCTGAGAGAGAGGATGTAAGTAATAATATACTGGCCATGGTCTCACCTGAGAAAGAGGATGTAGGTAATAATATACTGGCCATAGTATCACCTGAGAGAGAGGATGTAGGTAATAATATACTAACCATGGTCTCACCTGAGAAAGAGGATGTAGATAATAATATACTGGCCATAGTCTCACCTGAGAGAGAGGATGTAGGTAATAATATACTGGCCATAGTCACACCTGAGAGAGAGGATGTAGGTAATAATATACTGGCCATAGTATCACCTGAGAGAGAGAATGTAGGTAATAATATACTGGCCATAGTCTCTCCTGAGAAAGGATTTAGGTAATAATATACAGGCCATAGTGTCACCTGAGAGAGAGGATGTAGGTAATAATATACTGGCCATAGTCTCACCTGAGAGAGAGGATGTAGGTAATAATATACTGGCCATAGTCTCACCTGAGAAAGGATTTAGGTAATAATATACTGGCCATAGTCTCACCTGTGAGAGAGGATGTAGGTAATAATATACTGGCCATAGTCTCACCTGAGAAAGAGGATGTAGGTAATAATATACTGGCCATAGTCACACCTGAGAGAGAGGATGTAGGTAATAATATACTGGCCATGGTCACACCTGAGAGAGAGAATGTTGGTAATAATATACTGGCCATAGTATCACCTGAGAAAGAGGATGTAGGTAATAATATACTGGCCATAGTCACACCTGAGAGAGAGGATGTAGGTAATAATATACTGGCCATAGTATCACCTGAGAAAGAGGATGTAGGTAATAATATACTGGCCATGGTCTCACCTGAGAGAGAGAATGTAGGTAATAATATACTGGCCATAGTCAAACCTGAGAGAGAGGATGTAGGTAGTAATATACTGGTCATAGTATCACCTGAAGGAGAGGATGTAGTTAAGATGTAGGTACTAATATACTGGCCATAGTCACACCTGAGAGAGACAATGTAGCTAATAATATACTGCCCATAGTATCACCTGAGAGAGAGAATGTAGGTAATAATATACTGGCCATATTCACACCTGAGAGAGAGGATGTAGGTAGTAATATACTGGTCATAGTATCACCTGAAGGAGAGGATGTAGGTAATAATATACTGGCCATAGTCTCACCTGAGAGAGAGGATGTAGGTAATAATATACTGGCCATAGTCTCACCTGAGAGAGAGGATGTAGGTAATAATATACTGGCCATAGTCACACCTGAGAGAGAGGATGTAGCTAATAATATACTGCCCATAGTATCACCTGAGAGAGAGAATGTAGGTAATAATATACTGGCCATGGTCTCACCTGACAGAGGATGTAGGTAATAATATACTAACCATGGTCTCACCTGAGAGAGAGGATGTAGGTAATAATATACTGGCCATAGTCTCACCTGAGAGAGAGGATGTAGGTAATAATATACTGGCCATAGTCTCACCTGAGAAAGGATTTAGGTAATAATATACTGGCCATAGTCTCACCTGTGAGAGAGGATGTAGGTAATAATATACTGGCCATAGTCTCAACTGAGAAAGAGGATGTAGGTAATAATATACTGGCCATAGTCACACCTGAGAGAGAGGATGTAGGTAATAATATACTGGCCATGGTCACACCTGAGAGAGAGAATGTTGGTAATAATATACTGGCCATAGTATCACCTGAGAAAGAGGATGTAGGTAATAATATACTGGCCATAGTCACACCTGAGAGAGAGGATGTAGGTAATAATATACTGGCCATAGTATCACCTGAGAAAGAGGATGTAGGTAATAATATACTGGCCATGGTCTCACCTGAGAGAGAGAATGTAGGTAATAATATACTGGCCATAGTCAAACCTGAGAGAGAGGATGTAGGTAGTAATATACTGGTCATAGTATCACCTGAAGGAGAGGATGTAGTTAAGATGTAGGTACTAATATACTGGCCATAGTCACACCTGAGAGAGACAATGTAGCTAATAATATACTGCCCATAGTATCACCTGAGAGAGAGAATGTAGGTAATAATATACTGGCCATATTCACACCTGAGAGAGAGGATGTAGGTAGTAATATACTGGTCATAGTATCACCTGAAGGAGAGGATGTAGGTAATAATATACTGGCCATAGTCTCACCTGAGAGAGAGGATGTAGGTAATAATATACTGGCCATAGTCACACCTGAGAGAGAGGATGTAGGTAATAATATACTGGCCATGGTCACACCTGAGAGAGAGAATGTTGGTAATAATATACTGGCCATAGTATCACCTGAGAAAGAGGATGTAGGTAATAATATACTGGCCATAGTCACACCTGAGAGAGAGGATGTAGGTAATAATATACTGGCCATAGTATCACCTGAGAAAGAGGATGTAGGTAATAATATACTGGCCATGGTCTCACCTGAGAGAGAGAATGTAGGTAATAATATACTGGCCATAGTCAAACCTGAGAGAGAGGATGTAGGTAGTAATATACTGGTCATAGTATCACCTGAGAGAGAGGATGTAGGTAATAATATACTGGCCATATTCACACCTGAGAGAGAGGATGTAGGTAGTAATATACTGGTCATAGTATCACCTGAAGGAGAGGATGTAGGTAATAATATACTGGCCATAGTCTCACCTGAGAGAGAGGATGTAGGTAATAATATACTGGCCATAGTCTCACCTGAGAGAGAGGATGTAGGTAATAATATACTGGCCATAGTCACACCTGAGAGAGAGGATGTAGCTAATAATATACTGCCCATAGTATCACCTGAGAGAGAGAATGTAGGTAATAATATACTGGCCATGGTCTCACCTGACAGAGGATGTAGGTAATAATATACTAACCATGGTCTCACCTGAGAGAGAGGATGTAGGTAATAATATACTGGCCATAGTATCACCTGAGAGAGAGGATGTAAGTAATAATATACTGGCCATGGTCTCACCTGAGAAAGAGGATGTAGGTAATAATATACTGGCCATAGTATCACCTGAGAGAGAGGATGTAGGTAATAATATACTAACCATGGTCTCACCTGAGAAAGAGGATGTAGATAATAATATACTGGCCATAGTCTCACCTGAGAGAGAGGATGTAGGTAATAATATACTGGCCATAGTCACACCTGAGAGAGAGGATGTAGGTAATAATATACTGGCCATAGTATCACCTGAGAGAGAGAATGTAGGTAATAATATACTGGCCATAGTCTCTCCTGAGAAAGGATTTAGGTACTAATATACTGGCCATAGTGTCACCTGAGAGAGAGGATGTAGGTAATAATATACTGGCCATAGTCTCACCTGAGAGAGAGGATGTAGGTAATAATATACTGGCCATAGTCACACCTGAGAGAGAGGATGTAGGTAATAATATACTGGCCATAGTATCACCTGAGAGAGAGAATGTAGGTAATAATATACTGGCCATAGTCTCTCCTGAGAAAGGATTTAGGTAATAATATACAGGCCATAGTGTCACCTGAGAGAGAGGATGTAGGTAATAATATACTGGCCATAGTCTCACCTGAGAGAGAGGATGTAGGTAATAATATACTGGCCATAGTCTCACCTGAGAAAGGATTTAGGTAATAATATACTGGCCATAGTCTCACCTGTGAGAGAGGATGTAGGTAATAATATACTGGCCATAGTCTCACCTGAGAAAGAGGATGTAGGTAATAATATACTGGCCATAGTCACACCTGAGAGAGAGGATGTAGGTAATAATATACTGGCCATGGTCACACCTGAGAGAGAGAATGTTGGTAATAATATACTGGCCATAGTATCACCTGAGAAAGAGGATGTAGGTAATAATATACTGGCCATAGTCATACCTGAGAGAGAGGATGTAGGTAATAATATACTGGCCATAGTATCACCTGAGAAAGAGGATGTAGGTAATAATATACTGGCCATGGTCTCACCTGAGAGAGAGAATGTAGGTAATAATATACTGGCCATAGTCAAACCTGAGAGAGAGGATGTAGGTAGTAATATACTGGTCATAGTATCACCTGAAGGAGAGGATGTAGTTAAGATGTAGGTACTAATATACTGGCCATAGTCACACCTGAGAGAGACAATGTAGCTAATAATATACTGCCCATAGTATCACCTGAGAGAGAGAATGTAGGTAATAATATACTGGCCATATTCACACCTGAGAGAGAGGATGTAGGTAGTAATATACTGGTCATAGTATCACCTGAAGGAGAGGATGTAGGTAATAATATACTGGCCATAGTCTCACCTGAGAGAGAGGATGTAGGTAATAATATACTGGCCATAGTCTCACCTGAGAGAGAGGATGTAGGTAATAATATACTGGCCATAGTCACACCTGAGAGAGAGGATGTAGCTAATAATATACTGCCCATAGTATCACCTGAGAGAGAGAATGTAGGTAATAATATACTGGCCATGGTCTCACCTGACAGAGGATGTAGGTAATAATATACTAACCATGGTCTCACCTGAGAGAGAGGATGTAGGTAATAATATACTGGCCATAGTCTCACCTGAGAGAGAGGATGTAGGTAATAATATACTGGCCATAGTCTCACCTGAGAAAGGATTTAGGTAATAATATACTGGCCATAGTCTCACCTGTGAGAGAGGATGTAGGTAATAATATACTGGCCATAGTCTCACCTGAGAAAGAGGATGTAGGTAATAATATACTGGCCATAGTCACACCTGAGAGAGAGGATGTAGGTAATAATATACTGGCCATGGTCACACCTGAGAGAGAGAATGTTGGTAATAATATACTGGCCATAGTATCACCTGAGAAAGAGGATGTAGGTAATAATATACTGGCCATAGTCACACCTGAGAGAGAGGATGTAGGTAATAATATACTGGCCATAGTATCACCTGAGAAAGAGGATGTAGGTAATAATATACTGGCCATGGTCTCACCTGAGAGAGAGAATGTAGGTAATAATATACTGCCCATAGTCAAACCTGAGAGAGAGGATGTAGGTAGTAATATACTGGTCATAGTATCACCTGAAGGAGAGGATGTAGTTAAGATGTAGGTACTAATATACTGGCCATAGTCACACCTGAGAGAGACAATGTAGCTAATAATATACTGCCCATAGTATCACCTGAGAGAGAGAATGTAGGTAATAATATACTGGCCATATTCACACCTGAGAGAGAGGATGTAGGTAGTAATATACTGGTCATAGTATCACCTGAAGGAGAGGATGTAGGTAATAATATACTGGCCATAGTCTCACCTGAGAGAGAGGATGTAGGTAATAATATACTGGCCATAGTCACACCTGAGAGAGAGGATGTAGGTAATAATATACTGGCCATGGTCACACCTGAGAGAGAGAATGTTGGTCATAATATACTGGCCATAGTATCACCTGAGAAAGAGGATGTAGGTAATAATATACTGGCCATAGTCACACCTGAGAGAGAGGATGTAGGTAATAATATACTGGCCATAGTATCACCTGAGAAAGAGGATGTAGGTAATAATATACTGGCCATGGTCTCACCTGAGAGAGAGAATGTAGGTAATAATATACTGGCCATAGTCAAACCTGAGAGAGAGGATGTAGGTAGTAATATACTGGTCATAGTATCACCTGAAGGAGAGGATGTAGGTAATAATATACTGGCCATATTCACACCTGAGAGAGAGGATGTAGGTAGTAATATACTGGTCATAGTATCACCTGAAGGAGAGGATGTAGGTAATAATATACTGGCCATAGTCTCACCTGAGAGAGAGGATGTAGGTAATAATATACTGGCCATAGTCTCACCTGAGAGAGAGGATGTAGGTAATAATATACTGGCCATAGTCACACCTGAGAGAGAGGATGTAGCTAATAATATACTGCCCATAGTATCACCTGAGAGAGAGGATGTAAGTAATAATATACTGGCCATGGTCTCACCTGAGAAAGAGGATGTAGGTAATAATATACTGGCCATAGTATCACCTGAGAGAGAGGATGTAGGTAATAATATACTAACCATGGTCTCACCTGAGAAAGAGGATGTAGATAATAATATACTGGCCATAGTCTCACCTGAGAGAGAGGATGTAGGTAATAATATACTGGCCATAGTCACACCTGAGAGAGAGGATGTAGGTAATAATATACTGGCCATAGTATCACCTGAGAGAGAGAATGTAGGTAATAATATACTGGCCATAGTCTCTCCTGAGAAAGGATTTAGGTACTAATATACTGGCCATAGTGTCACCTGAGAGAGAGGATGTAGGTAATAATATACTGGCCATAGTATCACCTGAGAGAGAGAATGTAGGTAATAATATACTGGCCATATTCACACCTGAGAGAGAGGATGTAGGTAGTAATATACTGGTCATAGTATCACCTGAAGGAGAGGATGTAGGTAATAATATACTGGCCATAGTCTCACCTGAGAGAGAGGATGTAGGTAATAATATACTGGCCATAGTCTCACCTGAGAGAGAGGATGTAGGTAATAATATACTGGCCATAGTCACACCTGAGAGAGAGGATGTAGGTAATAATATACTGGCCATAGTATCACCTGAGAGAGAGAATGTAGGTAATAATATACTGGCCATAGTCTCTCCTGAGAAAGGATTTAGGTAATAATATACTGGCCATAGTGTCACCTGAGAGAGAGGATGTAGGTAATAATATACTGGCCATAGTCTCACCTGAGAGAGAGGATGTAGGTAATAATATACTGGCCATAGTCTCACCTGAGAAAGGATTTAGGTAATAATATACTGGCCATAGTCTCACCTGTGAGAGAGGATGTAGGTAATAATATACTGGCCATAGTCTCACCTGAGAAAGAGGATGTAGGTAATAATATACTGGCCATAGTCACACCTGAGAGAGAGGATGTAGGTAATAATATACTGGCCATGGTCACACCTGAGAGAGAGAATGTTGGTAATAATATACTGGCCATAGTATCACCTGAGAAAGAGGATGTAGGTAATAATATACTGGCCATAGTCACACCTGAGAGAGAGGATGTAGGTAATAATATACTGGCCATAGTATCACCTGAGAAAGAGGATGTAGGTAATAATATACTGGCCATGGTCTCACCTGAGAGAGAGAATGTAGGTAATAATATACTGGCCATAGTCAAACCTGAGAGAGAGGATGTAGGTAGTAATATACTGGTCATAGTATAACCTGAAGGAGAGGATGTAGTTAAGATGTAGGTACTAATATACTGGCCATAGTCACACCTGAGAGAGACAATGTAGCTAATAATATACTGCCCATAGTATCACCTGAGAGAGAGAATGTAGGTAATAATATACTGGCCATATTCACACCTGAGAGAGAGGATGTAGGTAGTAATATACTGGTCATAGTATCACCTGAAGGAGAGGATGTAGGTAAGATGTAGGTACTAATATACTGGCCATAGTAACACCTGAGAGAGACAATGTAGCTAATAATATACTGCCCATAGTATCACCTGAGAGAGAGGATGTAGGTAATAATATACTGGCCATAGTATCACCTGAGAGAGAGAATGTAGGTAATAATATACTGGCCATAGTCTCTCCTGAGAAAGGATTTAGGTAATAATATACTGGCCATAGTGTCACCTGAGAGAGAGGATGTAGGTAATAATATACTGGCCATAGTCTCACCTGAGAGAGAGGATGTAGGTAATAATATACTGGCCATAGTCTCACCTGAGAAAGGATTTAGGTAATAATATACTGGCCATAGTCTCACCTGTGAGAGAGGATGTAGGTAATAATATACTGGCCATAGTCTCACCTGAGAAAGAGGATGTAGGTAATAATATACTGGCCATAGTCACACCTGAGAGAGAGGATGTAGGTAATAATATACTGGCCATGGTCACACCTGAGAGAGAGAATGTTGGTAATAATATACTGGCCATAGTATCACCTGAGAAAGAGGATGTAGGTAATAATATACTGGCCATAGTCACACCTGAGAGAGAGGATGTAGGTAATAATATACTGGCCATAGTATCACCTGAGAAAGAGGATGTAGGTAATAATATACTGGCCATGGTCTCACCTGAGAGAGAGAATGTAGGTAATAATATACTGGCCATAGTCAAACCTGAGAGAGAGGATGTAGGTAGTAATATACTGGTCATAGTATCACCTGAAGGAGAGGATGTAGTTAAGATGTAGGTACTAATATACTGGCCATAGTCACACCTGAGAGAGACAATGTAGCTAATAATATACTGCCCATAGTATCACCTGAGAGAGAGAATGTAGGTAATAATATACTGGCCATATTCACACCTGAGAGAGAGGATGTAGGTAGTAATATACTGGCCATAGTCTCACCTGTGAGAGAGGATGTAGGTACTAATATACTGGCCATAGTAACACCTGAGAGAGACAATGTAGCTAATAATATACTGCCCATAGTATCACCTGAGAGAGAGAATGTAGGTAATAATATACTGGCCATGGTCTCACCTGACAGAGGATGTAGGTAATAATATACTAACCATGGTCTCACCTGAGAGAGAGGATGTAGGTAATAATATACTGGCCATAGTATCACCTGAGAGAGAGGATGTAAGTAATAATATACTGGCCATGGTCTCACCTGAGAAAGAGGATGTAGGTAATAATATACTGGCCATAGTATCACCTGAGAGAGAGGATGTAGGTAATAATATACTAACCATGGTCTCACCTGAGAAAGAGGATGTAGATAATAATATACTGGCCATAGTCTCACCTGAGAGAGAGGATGTAGGTAATAATATACTGGCCATAGTCACACCTGAGAGAGAGGATGTAGGTAATAATATACTGGCCATAGTATCACCTGAGAGAGAGAATGTAGGTAATAATATACTGGCCATGGTCTCACCTGACAGAGGATGTAGGTAATAATATACTGGCCATAGTATCACCTGAGAGAGAGGATGTAAGTAATAATATACTGGCCATGGTCTCACCTGAGAAAGAGGATGTAGGTAATAATATACTGGCCATAGTATCACCTGAGAGAGAAGATGTAGGTAATAATATACTAACCATGGTCTCACCTGAGAAAGAGGATGTAGGTAATAATATACTGGCCATAGTCTCACCTGAGAGAGAGGATGTAGGTAATAATATACTGGCCATAGTCACACCTGAGAGAGAGGATGTAGGTAATAATATACTGGCCATAGTATCACCTGAGAAAGACGATGTAGGTAATAATATACTGGCCATAGTCACACCTGAGAGAGAGGATGTAGGTAATAATATACTGGCCATAGTCTCACCAGAGAAAGGATTTAGGTAATAATATACTGGCCTTAGTCTCACCTGTGAGAGAGGATGTAGGTAAAAATATACTGGCCATAGTCTCACCTGAGAAAGAGGATGTAGGTAATAATATACTGGCCATAGTATCACCTGAGAGAGAGGATGTAGGTAATAATATACTAACCATGGTCTCACCTGAGAAAGAGGATGTAGGTAATAATATACTGGCCATAGTCTCACCTGAGAGAGAGGATGTAGGTAATAATATACTGGCCATAGTCACACCTGAGAGAGAGGATGTAGGTAATAATATACTGGCCATAGTATCACCTGAGAAAGACGATGTAGGTAATAATATACTGGCCATAGTCACACCTGAGAGAGAGGATGTAGGTAATAATATACTGGCCATAGTCTCACCAGAGAAAGGATTTAGGTAATAATATACTGGCCTTAGTCTCACCTGTGAGAGAGGATGTAGGTAAAAATATACTGGCCATAGTCTCACCTGAGAAAGAGGATGTAGGTAATAATATACTGGCCATAGTAACACCTGAGAGAGAGAGAGGATGTAGGTAAGATGTAAGTAAAAATATACTGGCCATAGTATCACCTGAGAGAGAAGATGTAGGTAATAATATACTGGCCATAGTCTCACCTGAGAAAGAGGATGTAGGTAATAATAATATACTGGCCATTGTCTCACCTGAGAGAGAGGATGTAGGTAAGATGTAAGTAAAAATATACTGGCCATAGTTTCACCTGAGAGAGAAGATGTAGGTAATAATATACTGGCCATAGTCTCACCTGAGAAAGAGGATGTAGGTAATAATAATATACTGGCCATTGTCTCACCTGAGAGAGAGGATGTAGGTAAGATGTAAGTAAAAATATACTGGCCATAGTTTCACCTGAGAGAGAAGATGTAAGTAATAATATACTGGCCATAGTATCACCTGAGAGAGAGGATGTAAGTAATAATATACTGGCCATGGTCTCACCTGAGAGAGAGGATGTAAGTAATAATATACTGGCCATGGTCTCACCTGAGAGAGAGGATGTAGGTAATAATATACTGGCCATAGTCAAACCTGAGAGAGAGGATGTCGGTAGTAATAGACTGGTCATAGTATCACCTGAAGGAGAGGATGTAGGTAAGATGTAGGTACTAATATACTGGCCATAGTCACACCTGAGAGAGAGAATGTAGGTAATAATATACTGGCCGTAGTATCACCTGAGAGAGAGGATGTAGATAATAATATACTGGTCATGGTCTCACCTGAGAGAGAAGATGTAGGTAAGATGTAGGTAATAATATACTGGCCATGGTCTCACCTGAGAGAGAGGATGAAAGTAATAATATAATGGCCATAGTCTTAACTGAGAAAGGATTTAGGTAATAATATACTGGCCATAGTCTCCCCATGAGAGAGAATGTAGGTAATAATATACTAGCCATAGTCTCTCCTGAGAAAGGATTTAGGTAATAATATACTGACCAAAGTCTCCCCATGAGAGAGAGAATGTAGTTAATAATATACTGGCCATAGTCTCTCCTGAGAAAGGATTTAGGTAATAATATACTGGCCATAGTCTCACCTGAGAAAGAGGATGTAGGTAATAATATACTGGCCATAGTCACACCTGATAGAGAGGATGTAGGTAAAAATATACTGGCCATGGTCTCACCTGAGAGAGAGAATGTAGGGAAGATGTAGGTAATAATATACTGGCCATAGTCTCACCTGAGAGAGAGGATGTAGATAATAATATACTGGCCATGGTCTCACCTGAGAGAGAGGATGTAGGTAAGATGTAGGTAATAATATACTGCCCATAGTATCACCTGAGAGAGAGAATGTAGGAAATAATATACTGGCCATAGTCTCACCTGAGAAAGAGGATGTAGGTAATAATATACCGGCCATTGTCTCACCTGAGAGAGTGGATGGAGGTAATAATATACTGGCCATGGTCTCACCTGAGAGACAGGATGTAGGTAAGATGTAAGTAAAACATATACTGGCCATAGTTTCACCTGAGAGAGAAGATGTAGGTAATAATATACTGGCCATGGTCTCACCTGAGAGAGAGGATGTAAGTAAAAATATACTGGCCATAGTATCACCTGAGAGAGAGGATGTAAGTAATAATATACTGGCCATGGTCTCACCTGAGAGAGAGGATGTAAGTAATAATATACTGGCCATGGTATCACCTGAGAGAGAGAATGTAGGGAATAATATACTGGCCATAGTCACACCTGAGAGAGAGGATGTAGGTAATAATATACTGGCCATAGTCACACCTGAGAGAGAGGATGTAGGTAATAATATACTGGCCATAGTATCACCTGAGAAAGAGGATGTAAGTAATAATATACTGGCCATAGTCACACCTGAGAGAGAGGATGTAGGTAATAATATACTGGCCATAGTCTCACCTGAGAAAGGATTTAGGTAATAATATACTGGCCATAGTCTCACCTGTGAGAGAGGATGTAGGTAAAAAATATACTGGCCATAGTCTCACCTGAGAAAGAGGATGTAGGTAATAATATACTGGCCATAGTAACACCTGAGAGAGAGGATGTAGGTAAGATGTAGGTAATAATATACTGGCCATGGTCTCACCTGAGAGAGAGGATGTAAGTAATAATATACTGGCCATAGTCAAACCTGAGAGAGAGGATGTCGGTAGTAATATACTGGTCATAGTATCACCTGAAGGAGAAGATGTAGGTAAGATGTAGGTACTAATATACTGGCCATAGTCACACCTGAGAGAGACAATGTAGCTAATAATATACTGCCCATAGTATCACCTGAGAGAGAGAGAATGTAGGTAATAATATACTGGCCATAGTCTCACCTGAGAAAGAGGATGTAGGTAATAATATACTGGCCATAGTCTCTCCTGAGAAAGGATTTAGGTAATAATATACTGGCCATAGTCTCTCCTGAGAAAGGATTTAGGTAATAATGTACTGGCCATAGTCTCTCCTGAGAAAGGATTTAGGTAATAATATACTGGCCATAGTCTCCCCATGAGAGAGAATGTAGGTAATAATATACTAGCCATAGTCTCTCCTGAGAGAGAGGATGTAGGTAATAATATACTGGCCATAGTCACACCTGAGAGAGAGGATGTAGGTAATAATATACTGGCCATAGTATCACCTGAGAAAGAGGATGTAGGTAATAATATACTGGCCATAGTCACACCTGAGAGAGAGGATGTAGGTAAAAATATACTGGCCATAGTCTCACCTGAGAAAGAGGATGTAGGTAATAATATACTGGCCATAGTAACACCTGAGAGAGAGGATGTAGGTAAGATGTAAGTAAAAATATACTGGCCATAGTATCACCTGAGAGAGAAGATGTAGGTAATAATATACTGGCCATGGTCAAACCTGAGAGAGAGGATGTTGGTAGTAATATACTGGTCATAGTATCACCTGAGAGAGAGAATGTAGGTAATAATATACTGGCCATAGTATCACCTGAGAGAGAGGATGTAGGTAAGATGTAGGTAGTAATATACTGATCATAGTGTCACCTGAGAGAGAGGATGTAGGTAATAATATACTGGCCATAGTATCACCTGAGAGAGAGGATATAGGTAATAATATACTGGCCATAGTATCACCTTAGAGAGAGGATGTAGATAATAATAATATACTGTCCATGGTCACACCGGAGAGAGACAATGTAGGTAATAATATACTTGCCATAGTATCACCTGAGAAAGAGGATTTGGGTAATTATATACTGTCCGTTGTCTCACCTGAGAATGAAGATGTAGGTAATAATATACTGGCCATGGTCTCACCTGAGAGAGAGGATGCAGGTAATAATATACTGGCCATAGTATCACCTGAGAGAGAGGATGTAGGTAATAATATACTAACCATGTTCTCACCTGAGAAAGAGGATGTAGGTAATAATATACTGGCCATAGTCTCACCTGACAGAGGATGTAGGTAATAATATACTAACCATGTTCTCACCTGAGAGAGAGGATGTGGGTAATAATATACTGGCCATGGTCTCACCTGAGAGAGAGGATGTAGGTATTAATATACTGGCCATGGTCTCACCTGAGAGAGAGGATGTGGGTAATAATATACTGGCCATAGTCACACCTGAGAGAGAGGATTTGGGTAATAATATACTGGCCATGGTCTCACCTGAGAGAGAGGATGTGGGTAATAATATACTGGTCATAGTCACACCTGAGAGAGAGGATGTAGGTAATAATATACTGGCCATGGTCTCACCTGAGAGAGAGGATGTGGGTAATAATATACTGGCCATGGTCTCACCTGAGTATACTGAGAGAGAGGATGTGGGTAATAATATACTGGCCATGGTCTCACCTGAGAGAGAGGATGTAGGTAATAATATACTTGCCATGGTCTTTCCTGAGAGAGAGGATGTAGGCAATAATATACTGCCCATAGTATCACCTGAGAGAGAGAATGTAGAGAATAATATACTGGCCATAGTCACACCTGAGAGAGAGGATGTAGGTAATAATATACTGGCCATAGTCACACCTGAGAGAGAGGATGTAGGAAATAATATACTGGCCATAGTATCACCTGAGAAAGAGGATGTAGGTAATAATATACTGGCCATGGTCTCACCTGAGAGAGAGGATGTAGGTAATAATATACTGGCCATAGTATCACCTGAGAGAGAGGATGTAGGTAATAATATACTAACCATGTTCTCACCTGAGAAAGAGGATATAGGTAATAATATACCGGCCATAGTCTCACCTGACAGAGGATGTAGGTAATAATATACTAACCATGTTCTCACCTGAGAAAGAGGATGTAGGTAATAATATACTGGCCATAGTCTCACCTGACGGAGGATGTAGGTAATAATATACTGGCCATGGTCTCACCTGAGAGAGTGGATGTAGGTAAGATGTAGGTAAAAATATACTGGCCATGGTCACACCTGAGAGAGAGGATGTAGGAAATAATATACTGGCCATAGTATCACCTGAGAAAGAGGATGTAGGTAATAATATACTGGCCATAGTCACACCTGAGAGAGAGGATGTAGGTAATAATATACTGGCCATAGTATCACCTGAGAAAGAGGATGTAGGTAATAATATACTGGCCATAGTCACACCTGAGAGAGAGGATGTAGGTAATAATATACTGGCCATAGTCTCACCTGAGAAAGGATTTAGGTAATAATATACTGGCCATAGTCTCACCTGTGAGAGAGGATGTAGGTAATAATATACTGGCCATAGTCAAACCTGAGAGAGAGGATGTCGGTAGTAATAGACTGGTCATAGTATCACCTGAAGGAGAGGATGTAGGTAAGATGTAGGTACTAATATACTGGCCATAGTCACACCTGATAGAGAGAATGTGGGTAAGATGTAGGTAATAATATACTGGCCATAGTATCACCTGAGAGAGAGAATGTAGGTAATAATATACTGGCCGTAGTATCACCTGAGAGAGAGGATGTAGATAATAATATACTGGTCATGGTCTCACCTGAGAGAGAAGATGTAGGTAAGATGTAGGTAATAATATACTGGCCATGGTCTCACCTGAGAGAGAGGATGAAAGTAATAATATAATGGCCATAGTCTTAACTGAGAGAGAGGATGTAGGTAATAATATACTGGCCACAGTCTCACCTGATAGAGAGGATGTAGGTAAAAATATACTGGCCATGGTCTCACCTGAGAGAGGGGATTTAGGTAATAATATACTCACCATAGTATCACCTGAGAGAGAGAATGTAGGGAAGATGTAGGTAATAATATACTGGCCATAGTCTCACCTGAGAGAGAGGATGTAGATAATAATATACTGGCCATGGTCTCACCTGAGAGAGAGGATGTAGGTAAGATGTAGGTAATAATATACTGCCCATAGTATCACCTGAGAGAGAGAATGTAGGAAATAATATACTGGCCATAGTCTCACCTGAGAAAGAGGATGTAGGTAATAATATACCGGCCATTGTCTCACCTGAGAGAGAGGATGGAGGTAATAATATACTGGCCATGGTCTCACCTGAGAGACAGGATGTAGGTAAGATGTAAGTAAAACATATACTGGCCATAGTTTCACCTGAGAGAGAAGATGTAGGTAATAATATACTGGCCATGGTCTCACCTGAGAGAGAGGATGTAAGTAAAAATATACTGGCCATAGTATCACCTGAGAGAGAGGATGTAAGTAATAATATACTGGCCATGGTCTCACCTGAGAGAGAGGATGTAAGTAATAATATACTGGCCATGGTATCACCTGAGAGAGAGAATGTAGGGAATAATATACTGGCCATAGTCACACCTGAGAGAGAGGATGTAGGTAATAATATACTGGCCATAGTCACACCTGAGAGAGAGGATGTAGGTAATAATATACTGGCCATAGTATCACCTGAGAAAGAGGATGTAGGTAATAATATACTGGCCATAGTCACACCTGAGAAAGGATTTAGGTAATAATATACTGGCCATAGTCTCACCTGTGAGAGAGGATGTAGGTAAAAAATATACTGGCCATAGTCTCACCTGAGAAAGAGGATGTAGGTAATAATATACTGGCCATAGTCAAACCTGAGAGAGAGGATGTCGGTAGTAATATACTGGTCATAGTATCACCTGAAGGAGAAGATGTAGGTAAGATGTAGGTACTAATATACTGGCCATAGTCACACCTGAGAGAGAGGATGTAGGTAAGATGTAGGTAATAATATACTGGCCATGGTCTCACCTGAGAGAGAGGATGTAAGTAATAATATACTGGCCATAGTCAAACCTGAGAGAGAGGATGTCGGTAGTAATATACTGGTCATAGTATCACCTGAAGGAGAAGATGTAGGTAAGATGTAGGTACTAATATACTGGCCATAGTCACACCTGAGAGAGACAATGTAGCTAATAATATACTGCCCATAGTATCACCTGAGAGAGAGAGAATGTAGGTAATAATATACTGGCCATAGTCTCACCTGAGAAAGAGGATGTAGGTAATAATATACTGGCCATAGTCTCTCCTGAGAAAGGATTTAGGTAATAATATACTGGCCATAGTCTCTCCTGAGAAAGGATTTAGGTAATAATGTACTGGCCATAGTCTCTCCTGAGAAAGGATTTAGGTAATAATATACTGGCCATAGTCTCCCCATGAGAGAGAATGTAGGTAATAATATACTAGCCATAGTCTCTCCTGAGAGAGAGGATGTAGGTAATAATATACTGGCCATAGTCACACCTGAGAGAGAGGATGTAGGTAATAATATACTGGCCATAGTATCACCTGAGAAAGAGGATGTAGGTAATAATATACTGGCCATAGTCACACCTGAGAGAGAGGATGTAGGTAAAAATATACTGGCCATAGTCTCACCTGAGAAAGAGGATGTAGGTAATAATATACTGGCCATAGTAACACCTGAGAGAGAGGATGTAGGTAAGATGTAAGTAAAAATATACTGGCCATAGTATCACCTGAGAGAGAAGATGTAGGTAATAATATACTGGCCATGGTCAAACCTGAGAGAGAGGATGTTGGTAGTAATATACTGGTCATAGTATCACCTGAGAGAGAGAATGTAGGTAATAATATACTGGCCATAGTATCACCTGAGAGAGAGGATGTAGGTAAGATGTAGGTAGTAATATACTGATCATAGTGTCACCTGAGAGAGAGGATGTAGGTAATAATATACTGGCCATAGTATCACCTGAGAGAGAGGATATAGGTAATAATATACTGGCCATAGTCACACCTGAGAGAGAGGATGTAGGTAATAATATACTGGCCATAGTATCACCTGAGAAAGAGGATGTAGGTAATAATATACTGGCCATAGTCACACCTGAGAGAGAGGATGTAGGTAATAATATACTGGCCATAGTATCACCTGAGAAAGAGGATGTAGGTAATAATATACTGGCCATAGTCACACCTGAGAGAGAGGATGTAGGTAATAATATACTGGCCATAGTATCACCTGAGAAAGAGGATGTAGGTAATAATATACTGGCCATAGTCACACCTGAGAGAGAGGATGTAGGTAATAATATACTGGCCATAGTCTCACCTGAGAAAGGATTTAGGTAATAATATACTGGCCATAGTCTCACCTGTGAGAGAGGATGTAGGTAATAATATACTGGCCATAGTCAAACCTGAGAGAGAGGATGTCGGTAGTAATAGACTGGTCATAGTATCACCTGAAGGAGAGGATGTAGGTAAGATGTAGGTACTAATATACTGGCCATAGTCACACCTGATAGAGAGAATGTGGGTAAGATGTAGGTAATAATATACTGGCCATAGTATCACCTGAGAGAGAGAATGTAGGTAATAATATACTGGCCGTAGTATCACCTGAGAGAGAGGATGTAGATAATAATATACTGGTCATGGTCTCACCTGAGAGAGAAGATGTAGGTAAGATGTAGGTAATAATATACTGGCCATGGTCTCACCTGAGAGAGAGGATGAAAGTAATAATATAATGGCCATAGTCTTAACTGAGAGAGAGGATGTAGGTAATAATATACTGGCCACAGTCTCACCTGATAGAGAGGATGTAGGTAAAAATATACTGGCCATGGTCTCACCTGAGAGAGGGGATTTAGGTAATAATATACTCACCATAGTATCACCTGAGAGAGAGAATGTAGGGAAGATGTAGGTAATAATATACTGGCCATAGTCTCACCTGAGAGAGAGGATGTAGATAATAATATACTGGCCATGGTCTCACCTGAGAGAGAGGATGTAGGTAAGATGTAGGTAATAATATACTGCCCATAGTATCACCTGAGAGAGAGAATGTAGGAAATAATATACTGGCCATAGTCTCACCTGAGAAAGAGGATGTAGGTAATAATATACCGGCCATTGTCTCACCTGAGAGAGAGGATGGAGGTAATAATATACTGGCCATGGTCTCACCTGAGAGACAGGATGTAGGTAAGATGTAAGTAAAACATATACTGGCCATAGTTTCACCTGAGAGAGAAGATGTAGGTAATAATATACTGGCCATGGTCTCACCTGAGAGAGAGGATGTAAGTAAAAATATACTGGCCATAGTATCACCTGAGAGAGAGGATGTAAGTAATAATATACTGGCCATGGTCTCACCTGAGAGAGAGGATGTAAGTAATAATATACTGGCCATGGTATCACCTGAGAGAGAGAATGTAGGGAATAATATACTGGCCATAGTCACACCTGAGAGAGAGGATGTAGGTAATAATATACTGGCCATAGTCACACCTGAGAGAGAGGATGTAGGTAATAATATACTGGCCATAGTATCACCTGAGAAAGAGGATGTAGGTAATAATATACTGGCCATAGTCACACCTGAGAAAGGATTTAGGTAATAATATACTGGCCATAGTCTCACCTGTGAGAGAGGATGTAGGTAAAAAATATACTGGCCATAGTCTCACCTGAGAAAGAGGATGTAGGTAATAATATACTGGCCATAGTCAAACCTGAGAGAGAGGATGTCGGTAGTAATATACTGGTCATAGTATCACCTGAAGGAGAAGATGTAGGTAAGATGTAGGTACTAATATACTGGCCATAGTCACACCTGAGAGAGAGGATGTAGGTAAGATGTAGGTAATAATATACTGGCCATGGTCTCACCTGAGAGAGAGGATGTAAGTAATAATATACTGGCCATAGTCAAACCTGAGAGAGAGGATGTCGGTAGTAATATACTGGTCATAGTATCACCTGAAGGAGAAGATGTAGGTAAGATGTAGGTACTAATATACTGGCCATAGTCACACCTGAGAGAGAGAATGTAGGTAATAATATACTGGCCATAGTATCACCTGAGAGAGAGGATGTAGGTAAGATGTAGGTAGTAATATACTGATCATAGTGTCACCTGAGAGAGAGGATGTAGGTAATAATATACTGGCCATAGTATCACCTGAGAGAGAGGATATAGGTAATAATATACTGGCCATAGTCACACCTGAGAGAGAGGATGTAGGTAATAATATACTGGCCATAGTATCACCTGAGAAAGAGGATGTAGGTAATAATATACTGGCCATAGTCACACCTGAGAGAGAGGATGTAGGTAATAATATACTGGCCATAGTATCACCTGAGAAAGAGGATGTAGGTAATAATATACTGGCCATAGTCACACCTGAGAGAGAGGATGTAGGTAATAATATACTGGCCATAGTATCACCTGAGAAAGAGGATGTAGGTAATAATATACTGGCCATAGTCACACCTGAGAGAGAGGATGTAGGTAATAATATACTGGCCATAGTCTCACCTGAGAAAGGATTTAGGTAATAATATACTGGCCATAGTCTCACCTGTGAGAGAGGATGTAGGTAATAATATACTGGCCATAGTCAAACCTGAGAGAGAGGATGTCGGTAGTAATAGACTGGTCATAGTATCACCTGAAGGAGAGGATGTAGGTAAGATGTAGGTACTAATATACTGGCCATAGTCACACCTGATAGAGAGAATGTGGGTAAGATGTAGGTAATAATATACTGGCCATAGTATCACCTGAGAGAGAGAATGTAGGTAATAATATACTGGCCGTAGTATCACCTGAGAGAGAGGATGTAGATAATAATATACTGGTCATGGTCTCACCTGAGAGAGAAGATGTAGGTAAGATGTAGGTAATAATATACTGGCCATGGTCTCACCTGAGAGAGAGGATGAAAGTAATAATATAATGGCCATAGTCTTAACTGAGAGAGAGGATGTAGGTAATAATATACTGGCCACAGTCTCACCTGATAGAGAGGATGTAGGTAAAAATATACTGGCCATGGTCTCACCTGAGAGAGGGGATTTAGGTAATAATATACTCACCATAGTATCACCTGAGAGAGAGAATGTAGGGAAGATGTAGGTAATAATATACTGGCCATAGTCTCACCTGAGAGAGAGGATGTAGATAATAATATACTGGCCATGGTCTCACCTGAGAGAGAGGATGTAGGTAAGATGTAGGTAATAATATACTGCCCATAGTATCACCTGAGAGAGAGAATGTAGGAAATAATATACTGGCCATAGTCTCACCTGAGAAAGAGGATGTAGGTAATAATATACCGGCCATTGTCTCACCTGAGAGAGAGGATGGAGGTAATAATATACTGGCCATGGTCTCACCTGAGAGACAGGATGTAGGTAAGATGTAAGTAAAACATATACTGGCCATAGTTTCACCTGAGAGAGAAGATGTAGGTAATAATATACTGGCCATGGTCTCACCTGAGAGAGAGGATGTAAGTAAAAATATACTGGCCATAGTATCACCTGAGAGAGAGGATGTAAGTAATAATATACTGGCCATGGTCTCACCTGAGAGAGAGGATGTAAGTAATAATATACTGGCCATGGTATCACCTGAGAGAGAGAATGTAGGGAATAATATACTGGCCATAGTCACACCTGAGAGAGAGGATGTAGGTAATAATATACTGGCCATAGTCACACCTGAGAGAGAGGATGTAGGTAATAATATACTGGCCATAGTATCACCTGAGAAAGAGGATGTAGGTAATAATATACTGGCCATAGTCACACCTGAGAAAGGATTTAGGTAATAATATACTGGCCATAGTCTCACCTGTGAGAGAGGATGTAGGTAAAAAATATACTGGCCATAGTCTCACCTGAGAAAGAGGATGTAGGTAATAATATACTGGCCATAGTCAAACCTGAGAGAGAGGATGTCGGTAGTAATATACTGGTCATAGTATCACCTGAAGGAGAAGATGTAGGTAAGATGTAGGTACTAATATACTGGCCATAGTCACACCTGAGAGAGAGGATGTAGGTAAGATGTAGGTAATAATATACTGGCCATGGTCTCACCTGAGAGAGAGGATGTAAGTAATAATATACTGGCCATAGTCAAACCTGAGAGAGAGGATGTCGGTAGTAATATACTGGTCATAGTATCACCTGAAGGAGAAGATGTAGGTAAGATGTAGGTACTAATATACTGGCCATAGTCACACCTGAGAGAGACAATGTAGCTAATAATATACTGCCCATAGTATCACCTGAGAGAGAGAGAATGTAGGTAATAATATACTGGCCATAGTCTCACCTGAGAAAGAGGATGTAGGTAATAATATACTGGCCATAGTCTCTCCTGAGAAAGGATTTAGGTAATAATATACTGGCCATAGTCTCTCCTGAGAAAGGATTTAGGTAATAATGTACTGGCCATAGTCTCTCCTGAGAAAGGATTTAGGTAATAATATACTGGCCATAGTCTCCCCATGAGAGAGAATGTAGGTAATAATATACTAGCCATAGTCTCTCCTGAGAGAGAGGATGTAGGTAATAATATACTGGCCATAGTCACACCTGAGAGAGAGGATGTAGGTAATAATATACTGGCCATAGTATCACCTGAGAAAGAGGATGTAGGTAATAATATACTGGCCATAGTCACACCTGAGAGAGAGGATGTAGGTAAAAATATACTGGCCATAGTCTCACCTGAGAAAGAGGATGTAGGTAATAATATACTGGCCATAGTAACACCTGAGAGAGAGGATGTAGGTAAGATGTAAGTAAAAATATACTGGCCATAGTATCACCTGAGAGAGAAGATGTAGGTAATAATATACTGGCCATGGTCAAACCTGAGAGAGAGGATGTTGGTAGTAATATACTGGTCATAGTATCACCTGAGAGAGAGAATGTAGGTAATAATATACTGGCCATAGTATCACCTGAGAGAGAGGATGTAGGTAAGATGTAGGTAGTAATATACTGATCATAGTGTCACCTGAGAGAGAGGATGTAGGTAATAATATACTGGCCATAGTATCACCTGAGAGAGAGGATATAGGTAATAATATACTGGCCATAGTATCACCTTAGAGAGAGGATGTAGATAATAATAATATACTGTCCATGGTCACACCGGAGAGAGAGGATGCAGGTAATAATATACTGGCCATAGTATCACCTGAGAGAGAGGATGTAGGTAATAATATACTAACCATGTTCTCACCTGAGAAAGAGGATGTAGGTAATAATATACTGGCCATAGTCTCACCTGACAGAGGATGTAGGTAATAATATACTAACCATGTTCTCACCTGAGAGAGAGGATGTGGGTAATAATATACTGGCCATGGTCTCACCTGAGAGAGAGGATGTAGGTATTAATATACTGGCCATGGTCTCACCTGAGAGAGAGGATGTGGGTAATAATATACTGGCCATAGTCACACCTGAGAGAGAGGATGTGGGTAATAATATACTGGTCATAGTCACACCTGAGAGAGAGGATGTAGGTAATAATATACTGGCCATGGTCTCACCTGAGAGAGAGGATGTGGGTAATAATATACTGGCCATGGTCTCACCTGAGTATACTGAGAGAGAGGATGTGGGTAATAATATACTGGCCATGGTCTCACCTGAGAGAGAGGATGTAGGTAATAATATACTTGCCATGGTCTTTCCTGAGAGAGAGGATGTAGGCAATAATATACTGCCCATAGTATCACCTGAGAGAGAGAATGTAGAGAATAATATACTGGCCATAGTCACACCTGAGAGAGAGGATGTAGGTAATAATATACTGGCCATAGTCACACCTGAGAGAGAGGATGTAGGAAATAATATACTGGCCATAGTATCACCTGAGAAAGAGGATGTAGGTAATAATATACTGGCCATGGTCTCACATGAGAGAGAGGATGTAGGTAATAATATACTGGCCATAGTATCACCTGAGAGAGAGGATGTAGGTAATAATATACTAACCATGTTCTCACCTGAGAAAGAGGATATAGGTAATAATATACCGGCCATAGTCTCACCTGACAGAGGATGTAGGTAATAATATACTAACCATGTTCTCACCTGAGAAAGAGGATGTAGGTAATAATATACTGGCCATAGTCTCACCTGACGGAGGATGTAGGTAATAATATACTGGCCATGGTCTCACCTGAGAGAGTGGATGTAGGTAAGATGTAGGTAGTAATATACTGATCATAGTGTCACCTGAGAGAGAGGATGTAGGTAATAATATACTGGCCATAGTATCACCTGAGAGAGAGAATATAGGTAATAATATACTGGCCATAGTATCACCTTAGAGAGAGGATGTAGATAATAATAATATACTGTCCATGGTCACACCGGAGAGAGACAATGTAGGTAATAATATACTTGCCATAGTATCACCTGAGAAAGAGGATTTGGGTAATTATATACTGTCCGTTGTCTCACCTGAGAATGAAGATGTAGGTAATAATATACTGGCCATGGTCTCACCTGAGAGAGAGGATGCAGGTAATAATATACGGGCCATAGTATCACCTGAGAGAGAGGATGTAGGTAATAATATACTAACCATGTTCTCACCTGAGAAAGAGGATGTAGGTAATAATATACTGGCCATAGTCTCACCTGACAGAGGATGTAGGTAATAATATACTAACCATGTTCTCACCTGAGAGAGAGGATGTGGGTAATAATATACTGGCCATGGTCTCACCTGAGAGAGAGGATGTAGGTATTAATATACTGGCCATGGTCTCACCTGAGAGAGAGGATGTGGGTAATAATACACTGGCCATAGTCACACCTGAGAGAGAGGATGTGGGTAATAATATACTGGCCATGGTCTCACCTGAGAGAGAGGATGTGGGTAATAATATACTGGTCATAGTCACACCTGAGAGAGAGGATGTAGGTAATAATATACTGGCCATGGTCTCACCTGAGAGAGAGGATGTGGGTAATAATATACTGGCCATGGTCTCACCTGAGTATACTGAGAGAGAGGATGTGGGTAATAATATACTGGCCATGGTCTCACCTGAGAGAGAGGATGTAGTTAAGATGTAGGTAAAAATATACTGACCATAGTCTCACCTGAGAGAGAGGATGTAGGTAATAATATACTTGCCATGGTCTTACCTGAGAGAGAGGATGTAGGCAATAATATACTGCCCATAGTATCACCTGAGAGAGAGAATGTAGAGAATAATATACTGGCCATAGTCACACCTGAGAGAGAGGATGTAGGTAATAATATACTGGCCATAGTCACACCTGAGAGAGAGGATGTAGGAAATAATATACTGGCCATAGTATCACCTGAGAAAGAGGATGTAGGTAATAATATACTGGCCATGGTCTCACCTGAGAGAGAGGATGTAGGTAATAATATACTGGCCATAGTATCACCTGAGAGAGAGGATGTAGGTAATAATATACTAACCATGTTCTCACCTGAGAAAGAGGATATAGGTAATAATATACCGGCCATAGTCTCACCTGACAGAGGATGTAGGTAATAATATACTAACCATGTTCTCACCTGAGAAAGAGGATGTAGGTAATAATATACTGGCCATAGTCTCACCTGACGGAGGATGTAGGTAATAATATACTGGCCATGGTCTCACCTGAGAGAGAGGATGTAGGTAAGATGTAGGTAGTAATATACTGATCATAGTATCACCTGAGAGAGAGGATGTAGGTACGATGAGGTACTAATATACTGGCCATAGTCACACCTGAGAGAGACAATGTAGGTAATAATATACTGGCCATAGTATCACCTGAGAAAGAGGATTTAGGTAATTATATACTGTCCATAGTCTCACCTGAGAAAGAGGATGTAGGTAATAATATACTGGCCATGGTCTCACCTGAGAGAGAGAATGTAGGTAATAATATACTGGCCATAGTATCACCTGAGAAAGAGGATGTAGGTAATAATATACTGGCCATAGTATCACCTGAGGAAGAGGATTTAGGGAATTATATACTGTCCATAGTCTCACCTGAGAGAGAGGATGTAGGTAATAATATACTGGCCATGGTCTCACCTGAGAAAGAGGATGTAGGTAATAATATACTGGCCATAGTCTCACCTGAGAGAGAGGATGTAGGTAATAATATACTGGCCATGGTCTCACCTGAGAGAGAGGATATAGGTAATAATATACTGGCCATAGTCACACCTGAGAGAGAGGATGTAGGTAATAATATACGGGCCATAGTATCATCTGAGAAAGAGGATGTAGGTAATAATATACTGGCCATAGTCACACCTGAGAGAGAGGATGTAGGTAATAATATACTGGCCATAGTATCACCTGAGATAGAGAATGTCGGTAATAATATACTGGCCATAGTATCACCTGAGAAAGAGGATGTAGGTTATAATATACTGGCCATAGTCTCACCTCAGAGAGAGGATGTAGGTAATAATATCCTGGCCATAGTCTCACCTGAGAGAAAGGATGTAGGTAATAATATACTGGCCATGGTCTCACCTGAGAGAGGATGTAGGTAATAATATACTGGCCATGGTCTCACCTGAGAGAGAGGATGTGGGTAATAATATACTGGCCATAGTCTCACCTGAGAGAGAGGATGTAGGTATTAATATACTGGCCATGGTCTCACCTGAGAGAGAGGATGTGGGTAATAATGTACTGGCCATGGTCTCACCTGAGAGAGAGGATGTAGGTATTAATATACTGGCCATGGTCTCACCTGAGAGAGAGGATGTGGGTAATAATATACTGGCCATAGTATCACCTGAGAAAGAGGATTTAGGTAATTATATACTGTCCATAGTCTCACCTGAGAGAGAGGATGTAGGTAATAATATACTGGCCATAGTATCACCTGAGAAAGAGGATTTAGGTAATTATATACTGTCCATAGTCTCACCTGAGAAAGAGGATGTAGGTAATAATATACTGGCCATGGTCTCACCTGAGAGAGAGAATGTAGGTAATAATATACTGGCCATAGTATCACCTGAGAAAGAGGATGTAGGTAATAATATACTGGCCATAGTATCACCTGAGGAAGAGGATTTAGGGAATTATATACTGTCCATAGTCTCACCTGAGAGAGAGGATGTAGGTAATAATATACTGGCCATGGTCTCACCTGAGAAAGAGGATGTAGGTAATAATATACTGGCCATAGTCTCACCTGAGAGAGAGGATGTAGGTAATAATATACTGGCCATGGTCTCACCTGAGAGAGAGGATATAGGTAATAATATACTGGCCATAGTCACACCTGAGAGAGAGGATGTAGGTAATAATATACGGGCCATAGTATCATCTGAGAAAGAGGATGTAGGTAATAATATACTGGCCATAGTCACACCTGAGAGAGAGGATGTAGGTAATAATATACTGGCCATAGTATCACCTGAGATAGAGAATGTCGGTAATAATATACTGGCCATAGTATCACCTGAGAAAGAGGATGTAGGTTATAATATACTGGCCATAGTCTCACCTCAGAGAGAGGATGTAGGTAATAATATCCTGGCCATAGTCTCACCTGAGAGAAAGGATGTAGGTAATAATATACTGGCCATGGTCTCACCTGAGAGAGGATGTAGGTAATAATATACTGGCCATGGTCTCACCTGAGAGAGAGGATGTGGGTAATTATATACTGGCCATAGTCTCACCTGAGAGAGAGGATGTAGGTATTAATATACTGGCCATGGTCTCACCTGAGAGAGAGGATGTGGGTAATAATGTACTGGCCATGGTCTCACCTGAGAGAGAGGATGTAGGTATTAATATACTGGCCATGGTCTCACCTGAGAGAGAGGATGTGGGTAATAATATACTGGCCATGGTCTCACCTGAGAGAGAGGATTTGGGTAATAATATACTGGCCATGATCTCACCTGAGAGAGAGGATGTGGGTAATAATATACTGGCCATGGTCTCACCTGAGAGAGAGGATGTAGGTAAGATGTAGGTAAAAATATACTGACCATAGTCTCACCTGAGAGAGAGGATGTAGGTAATAATATACTTGCCATGGTCTTACCTGAGAGAGAGGGTTGGTAATAATATACTGGCCATGGTCTCACCTGAGAGAGAGGATGTAGGTAATAATATACTGGCCATGGTCTCACCTGAGAGAGAGGATGTAGGTAGTCATATACTGGTCATAGTCTCACCTGATAGAGAGGATGTAGGTAATAATATACTGGCCATTGTCTCACTTGAGAGAGAGGATGTAGGTAATAATATACTGGCCATGGTATCACCTGAGAGAGAGGATGTAGGTAATAATGCACTGGCCATGGTATCACCTGAGAGAGAGGATGTAGGTACGATGAGGTACTAATATACTGGCCATAGTCACACCTGAGAGAGACAATGTAGGTAATAATATACTGGCCATAGTATCACCTGAGAAAGAGGATTTAGGTAATTATATACTGTCCATAGTCTCACCTGAGAAAGAGGATGTAGGTAATAATATACTGGCCATGGTCTCACCTGAGAGAGAGAATGTAGGTAATAATATACTGGCCATAGTATCACCTGAGAAAGAGGATGTAGGTAATAATATACTGGCCATAGTATCACCTGAGGAAGAGGATTTAGGGAATTATATACTGTCCATAGTCTCACCTGAGAGAGAGGATGTAGGTAATAATATACTGGCCATGGTCTCACCTGAGAAAGAGGATGTAGGTAATAATATACTGGCCATAGTCTCACCTGAGAGAGAGGATGTAGGTAATAATATACTGGCCATGGTCTCGCCTGAGAGAGAGGATATAGGTAATAATATACTGGCCATAGTCACACCTGAGAGAGAGGATGTAGGTAATAATATACGGGCCATAGTATCATCTGAGAAAGAGGATGTAGGTAATAATATACTGGCCATAGTCACACCTGAGAGAGAGGATGTAGGTAATAATATACTGGCCATAGTATCACCTGAGATAGAGAATGTCGGTAATAATATACTGGCCATAGTATCACCTGAGAAAGAGGATGTAGGTTATAATATACTGGCCATAGTCTCACCTCAGAGAGAGGATGTAGGTAATAATATCCTGGCCATAGTCTCACCTGAGAGAAAGGATGTAGGTAATAATATACTGGCCATGGTCTCACCTGAGAGAGGATGTAGGTAATAATATACTGGCCATGGTCTCACCTGAGAGAGAGGATGTGGGTAATAATATACTGGCCATAGTCTCACCTGAGAGAGAGGATGTAGGTATTAATATACTGGCCATGGTCTCACCTGAGAGAGAGGATGTGGGTAATAATGTACTGGCCATGGTCTCACCTGAGAGAGAGGATGTAGGTATTAATATACTGGCCATGGTCTCACCTGAGAGAGAGGATGTGGGTAATAATATACTGGCCATAGTATCACCTGAGAAAGAGGATTTAGGTAATTATATACTGTCCATAGTCTCACCTGAGAGAGAGGATGTAGGTAATAATATACTGGCCATAGTATCACCTGAGAAAGAGGATTTAGGTAATTATATACTGTCCATAGTCTCACCTGAGAAAGAGGATGTAGGTAATAATATACTGGCCATGGTCTCACCTGAGAGAGAGAATGTAGGTAATAATATACTGGCCATAGTATCACCTGAGAAAGAGGATGTAGGTAATAATATACTGGCCATAGTATCACCTGAGGAAGAGGATTTAGGGAATTATATACTGTCCATAGTCTCACCTGAGAGAGAGGATGTAGGTAATAATATACTGGCCATGGTCTCACCTGAGAAAGAGGATGTAGGTAATAATATACTGGCCATAGTCTCACCTGAGAGAGAGGATGTAGGTAATAATATACTGGCCATGGTCTCACCTGAGAGAGAGGATATAGGTAATAATATACTGGCCATAGTCACACCTGAGAGAGAGGATGTAGGTAATAATATACGGGCCATAGTATCATCTGAGAAAGAGGATGTAGGTAATAATATACTGGCCATAGTCACACCTGAGAGAGAGGATGTAGGTAATAATATACTGGCCATAGTATCACCTGAGATAGAGAATGTCGGTAATAATATACTGGCCATAGTATCACCTGAGAAAGAGGATGTAGGTTATAATATACTGGCCATAGTCTCACCTCAGAGAGAGGATGTAGGTAATAATATCCTGGCCATAGTCTCACCTGAGAGAAAGGATGTAGGTAATAATATACTGGCCATGGTCTCACCTGAGAGAGGATGTAGGTAATAATATACTGGCCATGGTCTCACCTGAGAGAGAGGATGTGGGTAATTATATACTGGCCATAGTCTCACCTGAGAGAGAGGATGTAGGTATTAATATACTGGCCATGGTCTCACCTGAGAGAGAGGATGTGGGTAATAATGTACTGGCCATGGTCTCACCTGAGAGAGAGGATGTAGGTATTAATATACTGGCCATGGTCTCACCTGAGAGAGAGGATGTGGGTAATAATATACTGGCCATGGTCTCACCTGAGAGAGAGGATTTGGGTAATAATATACTGGCCATGATCTCACCTGAGAGAGAGGATGTGGGTAATAATATACTGGCCATGGTCTCACCTGAGAGAGAGGATGTAGGTAAGATGTAGGTAAAAATATACTGACCATAGTCTCACCTGAGAGAGAGGATGTAGGTAATAATATACTTGCCATGGTCTTACCTGAGAGAGAGGGTTGGTAATAATATACTGGCCATGGTCTCACCTGAGAGAGAGGATGTAGGTAATAATATACTGGCCATGGTCTCACCTGAGAGAGAGGATGTAGGTAGTCATATACTGGTCATAGTCTCACCTGATAGAGAGGATGTAGGTAATAATATACTGGCCATTGTCTCACTTGAGAGAGAGGATGTAGGTAATAATATACTGGCCATGGGATCACCTGAGAGAGAGGATGTAGGTAATAATGCACTGGCCATGGTATCACCTGAGAGAGAGGATATAGGTAATAATATACTGACATGGTCTCACCTGAGAGAGAGGGTAGGTAATATTCTAACTATGTAGTCCTTCTAACGAGCGTAATGTCTGCCATTCTGTATTAACAAAAGTTTCCTACCAAGCCCTTAGCACTGATGCTCCTGTAGATATTCTTGCTTGATTGGTAGTGGGACAGGAGGGACAAGTCTGTCTGTGGCCAATAGTGACCATATTATGGCCAATAGTCCACCAATACGTCATGAATATTAACTATTCTTTATTTGACTGACCATGATGGATATTCATTCAGACGTTTTGGTGGGTAGTTCACACTAAGTAGGAATCAATGCTGTATATAGGTAGGCAATGTGCTGAACAGGCAAACATAGATAACTATTTTGGTCAATTTCAAGCAAAACAATTATTGAATCACAAAGCATAACAGAAAATGCATACAGCATTTCTTACCTTGGTCAATTAACAACAAAACAATTATTGAATTACAAAGCACAGCATAAGTATCTCCCTGAAAATACATGTTTGTGTGATGTTACTTTACCAAATGTTATGCATACATGCATTTTTTGGGGTGTACCTGGGCCGAAAATGCTGTTGACCACCTAGCTAGCTAGCTAGTTATTTACAAATGAAACACTATCATGTCAACAATCTGCATATCTTGCTTTTGCTAGCTAATGTTAGTCAGTTGAAATAAAGGCATTGGGGGTTTGTGCAGTGTAGGTTTATGATACCATTGTTAGATTCCTTTGAGTACAAAACAGACCAAATACAGAAGATGTTAGCTAGCTAGCTAAGTAGCCTTGTTAGCTAGCTTGAACATTGAACACACTAAGTTTAGCAGCTAATGTAGCTAGCAGGCTAAACACGCAACCCAACACTTACTGACTGGTAAGTCAGTGGAGGCTGCTGAGGGGAGGACTGCTCATAATAATGGCTGGAACGGTGCGAATGAAATGGCATCAAACACATTGTATTGTACATTGTAACACATATATTTGATACCATTCCACCTATTCCGCTCCAGCCATTACCACGAGCCAATCCTTCCCCTTTAAGGTGCCACCAACCTCCTGTGTTACCAGTCCATGAGAACGGTGACCATTTCAGCGTCACTGTTCCACCTTTCAAAATGTATTCAAATCAAATCAAATTGTATTGGTCACATACACATATTTATCAGATGTTATTGCAGGTGTAGCGAAATGCTTGTGTTCCTAGCTCCAACAGTGCAGTAGTATCTAACATTGCAGTAGTATCTAAAAATGATTCACAACAATAAACACAAATCTACAAGTAAAATAATGGAATTAAGAAATATATAAATATTAGATTGAGCAATGTCGGAGTGGCATTGACTAAAATACAGTAGAATAGAATACAGTATATACATGTGAGATGAGTAAAGCAGTATGTCAACATTATTAAAGTGACTAGTGTTCCATTATTAAAGTGGCCAGTGATTCCAAGTCTATGTATATAGGGCAGCACCCTCTAAGGTGCAATGTTGCGTAACCGGGTGGAAGCCGGCTAGTGATGGCTATCTAACAGTCTGATGGCCTTAAGATAGAATTTGTTTTTCCACTCTCTCGGTCCCAGCTTTGATGCACCTGTACTGACCTCGCCTTCTGGATGATAGCGGGGTGAACAGGCCATGGCTGGGTTTGTTAATGTCCTTGATGATGTTTTTGGCCTTCCTGTGACCTCGGGTGCTGTAGGTGTCCTGGAGGGCAGGTAGTTTGCCCCCGGTGATACGTTGGGTAGACCTCACCACCATCTAGAGAGCCCTGCGGTTGTGGGCGGTGCAGTTGCCATACCGAGCGGCGATACAGCTCGACAGGATGCTCTCAATTGGACAGGATGCTCTCATCTGTAAAAGTTTGTTTTAGAGGCCAAGCCAAATTCCTTCAGCCTCCTGAGGTTGAAGAGGCACTGTTGTGCCTTCACCACACTGTCTGTGTGGGTGGACCATTTCAGATCATCAGTGATGTGTACACCGAGGAATCACCTTCTCCACTGCAGTCCCGTCGATGTGGATAGGGGTATGCTCCACGATCAACTCCTTTGTTTTGTTGATGTTGAGTGAGAGGTCATTTTCCTGGCACTACTCTCCCAGGGCCCTAACCTCCCTGCTGGCTGTCTCGTCATTGTTGGTAATCAGGCCTACTACTGTTGTGTCATCTGCAAACTTGATGATTGAGTTGGAGGCGTGCGTGGCCATGCAGTCATGGGTGAACAGGGAGTGCTGAGGATCAGCAAAGTGGAGGTGTTGTTTCCTACCTTCACCACCTGGGGGCAGCCCGTCAGGAAGTCCAGGACCCAGTTGCACAAGGCAGGGTTCAGACCCAGGGCCCTGAGCTTAATGATGAGCTTAGAGGGCACTATGGTGTTGAATGCTGAGCTACAGTCAATGAACAGCAGTTCCAATGTTTTTCCGGTTTATGGATTGGTCTTGAGCAGTCTTTTTCTCACTTCTTTTTATTTTTTGGGGTCGAGTTGATTCAGATCCAAGAACATAGAATTATGTTTGTTTGCTTCATCTGCTGTGTTTGTTTCTGGAAGTGATAACTTTAGGTTGTAAATGACTTCCTCTCCAGCTCTGGGGCAGCAGGGCCATTCAAGTAGCAAAAAGACACAGCTAGCCTAGAAGGCCAGCCCAAGGCGGCTCAGGGCTCGACACCCTTGTTTCGTTCAAAGTGAAAACACTACACAAGAGGTGAGGTGGCATAGGGTCGCCCACAACCTGTGGATTTCTGATTTAAAGCACAGGCATGTTAGGAGAAACCTATCTCCAAAAATCTCCCCCCATGCAGAGACGGTCAGAGAGATCATTACTCTCAGATTAATCAGGTTTTCATTCCATGGCGGATCAATCACTTGTCATGTACACTTAATGCAACAGCATGTATGAATTATGTCCAGCACGCTCGTGGCTTACGAAAGCAAAGCAGAGCAGGGATCTTGATTTGGATGGTGACATAAACTAATATCTTTGAGTGTATCCGTTTGATGTGATTTTCTTCCCCGGGGTCATGGGGTGGGAGATAAATCAGAGGCTGCTGGGATTGGAAACATGCAGACTGGGAGATCAGTGTATGGAAGCAGGTAGGGTAGAGGGAACATGGGGCTGAATATTGGACAGTAGGATACATTTTTACTATGACAGCCAATAGCTCCAGTTTATTATGAGGACATGATATGGAGAATGATCTCATCAGGACTAAAGAAGTAAATCTACAGGGAGGTGTCAGGGATATGACAGGTTGACAGGCCCTGTCCGCGCTCCGCTAGGGCCCACGATGATCAAGTCACCAGACGACAGACATAGAGTCACAGCTGAGAGGGACTCACCTTGCACTGCATCCAATATTGTGGTGACACCTGGCATTGGGATGTAAAATTGAGTTGAATATTGATCTAGATAAAATGTGACAACAATACAAGCCATTACGTCTTGTTGGAGTGGAAAAGCAGGTGCATGTGTCTGACTTGAGACATGGCAGATATGTCAAAGTCACATCCTTCCAGATGAGGCAATGTATCTAAAGGCTAAGTTGTCTTTAAGAGAAAATATTAACTCTCAAACCACCATGTTGTTCTGTTAGTGGAGCTAGAATATAAACACTGTGAGTGTGGCTACTCTAGTAGTCTGTTTTTATCAGTGTGCATTATTGTCACAAAGCTGCTTCCCCCACTTGTTCTATTTTGGTCACCATCTGCAAAGGCAGGAAACAAATGTCACATAACAGTAATACTTCTGTGAACTAAACTATTGACTATACCAAGTCAAAATATTCTCAGAGTGCTTTGTTCTATCCTTGTATAGCTGACAGTAGTATCAGGAGTTTAGGTAATATTATACGATGTGCACTATAGCATTTATTGAATGTTGTCTAAAGTATAGAAAAAAGAGGCAGAGGCTTTTGACACTAAGGATTATAGATCCAGCTTGATATTACATTACTTTACATCACAATGAGGGAGCCATGTTATTGGCAATGGACTAGTTAAGTGTTCCCCAGATGGTGGATCGGGACCCAGGCTGGGTCGCAGCTACAGTATATCCTCCTGGGTCGCAGCTACAGTATATCCTCCTGGGTTGCAGCTATATCCTCCTGGGTCGCAGCTAAAGCCTGGGTTCTGGCTACATGTATCGTTTTGTTTATCAGATGGTCCACAAAGCTCTTTAGATAGAGCCGAGCTAAACAGAGTCTGGAAACCACGGTAGCAGTGAGGGCCAATGAATAGGAGTTGAGAGGATACTCATTGGTTAACAGTAAAAGTCTAATTGATTCTAATTTACTCGACAATGCATGACTGGAAGAAGCCGATTCACTGTTTTCACAAAAGCATTTTATTATTCCTATTTAAGTGTATTCAAAATGCTCATGAATTACCAGATTAGTTGAAAGGTAATGGATTTGGGGGGGGATTAGAATGACAGTATTTTATCTTCATGGCTTAGCTAAACCCATAATCACAGGTGAATGGGAAATGAACTGTGACCATAACGATCGGATGAATTAGTTGGCGGTCTTTGCATTAGCGAAGGTAAAATTGTCAATTACACTGTGTAGGGTTAAACTAATCCTTAATACCGAACACATGCATAATATATGGGAATGAAAAGGAGATTTATACTGATTAGACTTGAAAGGGTTTATTATAAAGGAATTCGAATAGGATTTAATGTAAGTATGTCTTTTTCATGTTAACCCATTGTTGAGTACCTATAAATGATAAAGTTTCCTTACTCAAGTCTAAAATGTGATAGGTATTAAACATTGGGCTGGTCTGCTGATGTTTCATTGATGAAAAGCAAGAGAAGAGGTAAAGTTACCAGCAGAGAGCCACGAGGCACCAGCATGCATCCAAGGCTTGGAGCATATTGATCAAACTGTGCCCAGGATGAGACAGGTGTAAGTCTTAGCAGCAGTTTCATGCACTGAATAAGAAATGACCCCTTACGTCAACAGTGACGAGCACAACAACCCCCCACCCCACAACCAGATGTACTTACTGTACCACTATGGTCTTAAGATATTGAGCAGGGCTGGGAATTGGGCATGAGGAGAGTGCAGTCATGTCTGAGCAGAGGCTCCTGAACAGATGTGATAATAGTAACACTGTAAGCAAATAAATGTGTCATCTCAGCTGACTTTCAACCAATCACCTTTAGGACAAAGGAATAGCTGAAAAGGTGTACAACTAAAATAATTTAATTTCTCAGGCCAGTCCAGACAAAACAAAACACATCTGGCAGGTGTTATTACAATAACACATGTAACCCCTTGACCCCTGTTATTTAGTCACATGTGTTACAGTAGAGACAGTTCTCCCACAGACTACATAAGAGAAGTGGGACAGAGACAGAAATAATTCGCTTCTCTGGTTTGATAAGGAAACAGCAGAGGACAACTGATATTCTAGGGGTACTGCTTTAACCAACTCACCCACTAGAGGGAGCTAAGCAATTCCTCATTGTAAACCCATCTGGTCTGAAAGCCAAGGTGAAGATCTTGAAGGATTCTGTTAGGACTGTCTGCCATTAAACAGAGATAGAATATCAACTGTCACATAGTTAGATCTGGTATCTGTTTTGCTCTTTCATCTCCCTCTCCCTAACACTTTTAGCTGGATGACAGTTTTAAAAAGGCATGGCATAATCTTTGCGGTCGCACCAGGGATTTGCTCAGTAGTAACGGTGCATGGGGAAACGGTCTGAGCCCTTCTAAGTGCCAGACTGGAACAGTGGCAGAAGCTTTGATCTAATCTGGTCTGTGTGCCCTCGCGCCAGCCAGTGGTGACTTGGGCAGAGTCAAGTGAGAGAGAGAGGTCGCTAAGCTGAACACATCCCCACTGATAGGAGGCTGGGAGCTGGAGCTGTGAAAACTTGAGCAGGCAACTAACACATATCAAATCCAGGCACTGAAAAATGGGGACTTGCAGATTCACAGAGATTACAACTCTAGAGAGCAAAGAATTTGACATGGCAGTGCATTCCAAAATCCAACCCCAGATTACAGAGGTCATAGCGTAGAAGACAAATGAACTCTTGTCTGTGTAGATTGGGGAAAATCTCCTTCAGCCACATCTTCTCCCAATGCCTTCATGTCTCACAGTAATGACTGTTTGCATACTTAGAGTATCATAGATATATCGCAATAGAGTTTGCTTATGTTCATGTTCACTAGTTTCACAGTGGGATTTTGTTTGTTTCTACTGACTCAACATGACACAAAAGTCATAAAACAAGCTTTTCATGACTGCATCATGACGTAAACAGCAACCTGTCTCTTTCCCATGGTCCCAAACTACAGTATTTACCACTCATCTGTTCCAACCAGGCTTAAGAACCAAATAAATTGTGATCTGAAAAAAAAAACTGTGTAAATGATGTACCCAGACGTGCATTTTCTATTACAATATCCCTGACTAAAATAAATATCCACAGTGAGTTTTGATCCCTAACATTGGAATAAAGCCTCAAGCCATTCTACGAGTTTGGGGGTGGATTTAGCTCCATGTAGCACAGTAATAAAAGCCTCTTTCCTGTGTTTTGGAGACTTTGGGTTGTGACCAAGCTACAGAACGACTGCAATGTTCAACAACTTTGAACAGGTTTCATGACTATATTGCCCAGCGTTATTGCAAATCACAGTGGTGTGAGTTCCACTTTTGTTGTCAGCAAGGTCAAATTGGGCTAGATGGTCAAATCAATGTTTCCACTGTGCTGTAATTACCTCCCGATAGCTGTGTCTCTGTTTGGAATACACCTTGGTAATAGGGGGCATATCGACAAACATAAGTCATCTGATTAAGTCGATGATGACTCATTGGCTGTTGTGTTTAATTCCACAACCCCATTTTACCACAGTAATCCCCCATGTAGGTGACCTTCAGACATCCACCTCAGCTGTTTCACTGCCTTGATTAAACATGTGGAAGGTCAAGCTCTTTTAATGAGATCCTCCTCAAAGACTAAAATGTTCTATCATACAATGGCCGGATAAGACGTGGGTAATGTCATTGAAGGAAAGCAATACATTCCTGCTCTGTGTTCTGAACAATTTAAGGGATTATCAATCAGCCTGCATGATCATGATCAATGACAGAAATATTGCCTATTTCTACGACAGAGGAAACTCAGCAATGATGTCATAAAAGGAAAATATGTATGTCAATCAACACAACAAATCCATTATGTTTTTGATATGGTCAATATCTAGCAACTTTCATAATGCCTTTCCATTCTCAGCAGCCGTACCATCATTGGTATTCTAGGCTGCTCCACTACTAATGACAATCTATAATGGTCCTTTCTCAGCCATGTGCTGCTGATAAGGTCCCTGACCAGCAGTGTGATGCAGAAATCCTCTACGGTCCTCTGGGAGGCAGCTTTTCAGATTGGAGACTATATTACCACGTAGTCCAACCAATTACTCCATGGGAACATCACCGCCACTTTACTGGTACACTCCATCTACACTAACACAAGCCCCTCGTCCCATTCCCTCTGTCAGGCAGGGGTTGAGGAATGGGGACTGCAGTGGGTCCCCAGCTATCCTACATGTCTTGATAGGGAGACACAATCATGCCGTGGGCCATGACACCCGCCAAGGAATACTGAGAATTACATTGTAATCACCCCACTGTGATTCAAACACATGCTAAATCAGGTCCCCTTGACATGATACCACACACACACGCACACACTCACACACACTCACACACACCACACAGTGTCAGGCCCGCAGGCGGCAGTGTGACAGATAACTCATAGAGGATGACTCTGTCTGACAGAGGGACACAGTATCTGACCAGACATTAAATGGATTGTTGAATGTAATGCTGTAGGATCTAACTCCATTCAACTGCATTGTGAAATAGATAGTTTTTTTCTACTTTGCCCTACAGCTATAAATATCTGGAAGATCAAAACAAGCTAAAGAGTTTCTGGTCGATTTGATCATTTATTCATTACCTAGAACATGAATGTAGGATTTATGATTTCAAACTAAAAGTGAATCCCTTAACAAACTTTGTTACTGTCCCTGTGTCACTGTACTTCGGGAAAATTGCATTGAAGTCTATTAGCAATGCAGTGTTTTTAAACACTGATCTATTCATTTCAAAGGCTCATCTAAGGAAAAACTGTCATCCAAGTTAAGTTACATTAGGTTTTTTCCGTAAACAATGCCTTAGAAATACAGCATGTAGCTGCCGTTAAAATCAGCCTCCATGGCCAAAACCAGGTCTCCACCTATTCACAGCACATAATACCCATGCATTCAGACGTTTTGCCGATTAAGTTGGAATAGCTCTGCAGCATTATTTCAGAGGGGGGAAAAACGTCACGAGAGATAAATGGTAAATCCTTGTTCTCCATTTGTTGCATTAAACAGTAGGCACCATCTGCTGTATTCAACTGCAGAGTACAACAGTAGTGGGGCCGCAGCTGCCATCCGCAGGCACAGCAACCTGCTCACTGCCTTGTGTTGCACGCCAAGCACTCACACAAAAAATAGTACCCTGGGTCTCTCATCATCCACCTGACCCAACCCACCACTCATGGCCGCTTACATAGAGACACACCTGCACATGAAGCACATGACTCACAGATTAAGCTAAAATGTCTCTAAACTACAGGCAGTTGGTTTGGTTGGCTTGCCTGGAGGGATTACTAAGCATTATCACATTGCTCAAATGACACTAAACGGTCCCATGTATTTCATACAAATGTCTTTACCCATCTCTCTTCTCTCCTCCTCTCATCCCCACCCTCGTCCCCTCTCTCAGGCAGTAGGTGACTGAGATGGGCATTCATCTAGGCCACTTGAGCGACTCCCCGTGGTGGTGGCCGCTACTGCTGCTGTTGCTGCTCTGCACTGCCCCCTGGTGCCAAGGTCGGCCTTTCGCAACGCCCTTGCCAGCAGTCAACGTGGCGGTGGTGTTCAGTGGCTCGGCCTACCAGCAGGAGATCAAGGGGCGTCTCAGCAGGGAGAACTTCATGGACCTGCCCTTGGAGGTGAATCCCATCACAGTGCTGGTAAACAACACCAACCCTCGGGCCCTGCTCACACGCATCTGTGACACACTGGCGGCCAATCGCGTACATGGTGTGGTGTTTGAAGACAACATCGGCTCGGAAGCCGTGGCACAGATCCTGGACTTCATTGCCCTGCAGACGGCCGTGCCCATCGTGGGCATCAGCGGGGGCTCCGCCATGGTCCTGCCACACAAGGTCAGTGACCAGGATTGGGCCGGGGGACACTTGGTGTCTAGGCTGCCGGAGGAACATGCTTAAGTTCATCTTCTTTTTATTTTTGAAATAACCTTGAAGGCCACATTATTTGTTTCCCCAAACTGCTGTAGAGCTTAACTGATGTGTGGTTTATGACTACATAGTCTCATTACATGATAGGTTTTAAACCCTTTATATTCTAGTGACTGTGAAATAAAGAACTGGGAAAGACCCCTGGCACAACTCACAGTACAAATAATAAAACCAAAACAACAATCTCAACAACACAGGTCCCCCAAGGTGAGCAAAGCACTCAGATCTTGAAAGCTCTCCACCACACACACACACACACACAGGCCAACCGTCATTAGTCTGGTGATTATCAGAGTCATAATGAACATTAGCAGACACACATTTCCATTTCCAGGTGACTTACAGCACATGATTATAAACTCACTGAATGTTAATGCTGCCCATACAGACACTGTGGGTTTTTTGTGTCTGGCGGTCTTAGGCCAGAAAGACTGAAACAACAAGATAAGGTGTTAAACCAGGTAGCAGAGGGATGTCCAAATACTGCATCTAATACACTCATTAAAATATGAAGGTCAAAATCAAAACCTGTTAGCCTCTGCCACTTCATCCTTGTTCTATTTTTAAACTTCTGGTCCCACCAGACACAAAGATGTTAAACTAGAGAAATCTATTTGTATTTGCTGGTAACAAATTTATAGTTTACAGTTGGAACCCTCATGTCAATAGAGTTATGCAATGATTTGAAATGTTGTATTACCTGGCATCATGCACTGGAGTTTGGCACCAGTAAATTATCAGAGGGATGTTTGTGATACAGATTAGACTGCCGTTAAATTGCTTTTAGAGTAAAGCCTCATAGGTTTAGGAGCAATGATCCCTCTCCCAGAGTGTTACACAAAGGGCTCAGCCACAGAGAGAAACTTTAATTAGACTGAGCATCACAATACTAGTCACAGAGACAGAGAATGCACGTTATGAGCATCACAATACTAGTCACAGAGACAGAGAATGCACGTTATGAGCCTCACAATACTACTCACAGAGACAGAGAATGCAAGATATGAGCATCACAATACTACTCACAGAGACAGAGAATGCACGTTATGAGCATCACAATACTACTCACAGAGACAGAGAATGCACGTTATGAGCATCACAATACTACTCACAGAGACAGAGAATGCACATTATTAGCATCATATTACAACTCACAGAGACAGAGAATGCACATTATGAGCATCACATCTTTATTGGTTCTATGCAAATTGATGTAGGCTGAGGATACAGAGGACTGGTGGGACATAGCTCGCCAATCCACTGACCATAAACAAAGCGTTTATTCAGCGGGGGAAAATGGAGGGTGATAAAGCAGGCTGGCTGACCTCGGCCGGTCAGAGCAAGAAGAGAATACTGCTGTATTGTAATCTTTAATCAATTCTAGTAATTTCAGCTCCAGTAGCTGGCTGTTTGAGTATGCGGCACACAGGGAACTGAGTAGCGGAAAATATGAGGTCTGCCCACCACCCTCGATTTCCATCAGTTAATCCACAGCTCAAATAGGATTTTCTCTCCCTCATGTTTGTGAGATTTTCATAATAAACGTGAGAAACGTGTTCCTCCACAACAGGAGACGGCCAGGGCCATGGACTCACAGTACCTTGATTACGCATTCACATTCATACAAATCCTCATGGGGTTGCAGTTCAATAGAGAGCTGGTTAAAAAATGGATGCATTCCAACTCAATTGAATTTAAATACATTTTTCTAAACAACAAATTGATTCATTGATTCAATCTTTACTTTGTGTGTGGCCGAGATGACTGCGAGGGAAAGTGTATTTGTTAGAAGTAACCCAGGGTCCATCAACAAAACAGTAATCAATATAGGAAACGCTCACAAAATGTGTTTGTGTAGGCCTTCCGGGTGGCGCAGTGGTTAAGGGCGCTGTACTGCAGTGCCAGCTGTGCCATCAGAGACTCTGGGTTCGCGCCCAGGCTCTGTCGTAACCGGCCATGACCGGGAGGTCCATGGGGCGAAGCACAATTGGCCTAGCATCATCTGGGTTAGGGAGGGCTTGGCTGGTAGGGATGTCCTTGTCTCATCGTGCACCAGTGACTCCTGTGGTGAGCTGGGCACAGTGCGTGCTAACCAAGGTTGCCAAGTGCACGGTGTTTCCTCTGGCACATTGGTGCGGCTGGCTTCTGGGTTGGATGCGCGCTGTGTTAAGAAGCATTGCGGCTTGGTTGGGTTGTGTATCGGAGGACGCATGACTTTCAACCTTCGTCTCTCCTGAGCCCGAAAGGAAGTTGTAGCGATGAGACAAGATATTAGCTACTAGAAACAATTGGATACTATGAAAAAGGGGTAAAAAAATAAGAATAATGATATGTTTGTGTGCTTACGCACTAGAAATTAATATTCATGACTTCATTTAAAATGTGATGGCACTTAAATGTCACCACTTCAGATGCAGCCATTTATATGAACCTTTAAGATACCTTTAAATGAGCTTTTCAATGAGCCTGAGCGATTGTTCACCATTGATTGATTGGTGGAACGCCGTCCAAGCTGGTCGACAAGCCAACTCAATCACTTAAAATGTTGTCTCTGAGAAAGCCTGGAGTTTGATCTCGCTCAAAGAGGAAGGCGAAAATGAACAGAGAACAGATTCCTATCCTGAGGAGATTTTGCTCAATTAGCATGTTGATTAGCTAAATTACAATAACCCATGAGAAACCTATTATTCCCTTTTTTTTCTCGCAATTAGAAAAAGTTAAAACAATCATTGGATAATCAATAGCCTAGCAGACACAAAGAATCCAATCAATGGAATGTATGTGGGTGAGGACAAACAGGGTTTACAAGAAGTATGGGACAAATTCAGACAAGCCCAACTGTCTGTCTGCAGCCATCAAACAGAGAGAGAGCTTCCTTAACAGAGGATTATAATCTAGCTGTGAGGCATGTAGCCATAGATCACCTTCTGATGGAATTTAAATAAAATCTGCCTCACCATTGCCAATCAATCATGGCTAACACGCCTGCCTGGAATGTTAAAACGCAAGGGGGGCTTTGGTGCATTCATTCCCACTGGGGATTTACAACCAGGGGTGACTGGTAGCTGCTATGTACGACATGATGGTAAAGATGCTTCATGATGGTAAAGGAGCCTTATCCTCCTCTTCCTTCTCAGGATGAAATACATATGTAGGATCTTCATTTGACCAGTTTCTCACAGCTGGAAAATAATCCTGCAGCAACAGGAAATTATTATTATTGTGTGAGAGAGAAATGATTGTGTGGGAGTGAACATGTAATGGATAATTACAAACAAGGACAGCGTCTTGACAGGGGAAAACATAACAACATCAATGCTGACACAGGGAACAAACTGAGGAGCAGACAGATATAGAGGGGCAATCAACAAAGTAATGGAGTCCGGGTGATTCCACGTAATGATGGTGACAGGTGTGCGTAATGGAGCGCCAGAGAGGGGAAGCGGGGGCAGGCGTGATAGGAAACCATGTGTTTGGTGTATTTGATACCATTCCAACCATTACATATTACCACATTATTAGCCCGTCCTCCCCAAAGAAGGTGTCACCAACCTCCTGTGATACAAACAACGGTACCCAAATTGTGATTTGATATGTATTATGTTACATGTGATTTTTGACTAAACCGTGTTTTAACATGATTCACAAGGGGAATAGCAGGGTATCAAATGTCTAACCACAACACACTTGCAGCAAAGCCCAATAGACGGAGACAGTAGTAGTCCCAGGTAGACAAGACAACCTTCAGACTGTGTCTGTCCAGCCGTCTCACTTCACACACCTTCTATTATTGGGGACCAAATCTTCATTTGAGATTTATGGATGTAACCAACATTTTTTTATTACATCTTAGATCTCCCATTGACATTAACGCATAATTTATGCATACGTTTAAATGTATCTTAAGTTAGGATTGGGTCCAGAGTCTCTTTGCTTCAGTGGTCCGGCGAGGTGTGGGAAGCAGGGCGAGCAGCAGCAGCAGACCTCGTTTCTTAAAGCAGGAAGGGGAGCCTGAGGCCCATCCCTAAAGTAGAGCAACCTCTTTCTCTCTTCCTTTCTTCACATCCTAAACCTACTTGTGTCCCTCTCTACCTCGTTGCTTTGCATCCTGGGGCCAGTGACACAGATACAGTACGAAGTGTCTAGACAGGGCTAAATAGGCTGGGATGGTTTTCAGAGGAACTGTATGGGAATCATAAGAAAATCACTTAATATATGTTTTGTCCTGGTTTTCTGCAAGTCAAAGGCATATAATACTAGATCATTTGGCATGAGAATTACCGAGTACAATACAATTCAGACAGACTAATGAATTTGTGCTCACTTTAGTGTTACAATGTAGTATAAATGCCTTCAACATTGATATAATAACACTCAAACGTACAGTATGATTGTAATTCAGTGTTATGTGTTACTGCATTTGGATCTCCTCTATCGTTGTGAGGAAGGACAAATGACTACGGCGGTGTACGTCTGTTCCTCGGCCCTGTGAGCAGGGTCCCTGTGACGTCAGCACATAGGACGAGCACATGACGACAGTGCCAGGGCACATCACGCTGGGAGTTGCAGGCGGACATATGCCGCAGCAAAGATCCATGTCCAGAAGTCACTCACCATCGGAGAGAGAGAGCGAGGGAGAGAGAGAGAGGGGGAGGGGGAGAGAGAGAGAGAGAGAGAGAGAGGGAGAGAGGGAGAGGGGGAGAGAGAGAGAGAGAGAGAGAGAGAGAGAGAGAGAGCGAGAGAGAGAGAGAGTGAGAGCAGGCTGCGATGTGCTCCTCTTGCACTAAGGGAGGAAGAATAGAGAAAGAGAGAACAAGACAGAGAACAAGGGAGAGCACGTTGGCCTCTTTCTCTCCACCGGCCCTTCTGGAAGGGCTACTTGCTGCCGGCCTCCCTCCCTCAGATATATTTTGCAACTTCTGAATCATCTCCAACACAGTACAGACCCCCTGCTCTAATCTCTCACAATTTCAGGTGTCCGTCCTTGCAGTTGCAACATGTTTTATTGAAAAGTCTCATTTCTTTTCCTTTGTTCTTTTTAAACCATTCCATCTCCATCAATAATTAGCGACAGCTCTTTGTTTCTGTGAGAGTCCTTCAAATGCCCACCATTGGTCCAGATTTTAAAAAAATCAGTAGCCTAAATGTTGTGTGTAGAGAGCATTGTATTCTGACAAGAAAATCGGATGTATTGGGGATCTTGACCACTGACCAGTGGTCCTATAAAATCATCTGTGCAGTGATATATATGGCTTTATCTCTCATCCGGCGCCGACAGAGATGGCCGCCTCGCTTCGCGTTCCTAGGAAACTACGCAGTATTTTGTTTCTTTTATGTGTTATTTCTTACATTGTTACCCCAGGAAATCTTAGCTTTTATTACATACAGTCGGGAGGAACTATTGGATATAAGAGCAACGTCAACTCACCAACATTACGACCAGGAATACGACTTTCCCGAAGCGGATCCTCTGTTTGGCCCACCACCCAGGACAATGGATCGGATCCCAGCCGGCGACCCAAAACAACGGCGTGGCAGAAGGGGCAGATGGAGCGGGATTCTGGTCAGACTCCGTAGACGGGCACATCGCGCACCGCTCCCGAGCATACTACTCGCCAATGTCCAGTCTCTTGACAACAAGGTTGATGAAATCCGAGCAAGGGTTGCCTTCCAGAGAGACATCAGAGACTGTAACGTTCTTTGTTTCACGAAACATGACTCACTCGAGACACGTTATCGGAGTCGGTACAGCCACCTGTTTTCTTCATGCATCTTGCTGACAGAAACAAGCATATCTCTGGTAAGAAGAAGGGCGGGGTGTATGCCTTATGACTAATGTATGCCTCCTGACAACCTCAGGAGGCTGAAGAAATTCGGCTTGTCACCAAAAACACTCACATACTTTTACAGATGCACAATCGTGAGCATCCTGTCGGGCGGTATCACCGCCTGGTATGGCAACTGCTCCGCTCATAACAGTAAGGCGCTCCAGAGGGTAGTGAGGTCTGCACAACGCATCACCGGGGGCAAACTACCTGCCCCCCAGGACACCTACACCACCCGATGTCACAGGAAGGCCAAAAAGATCATCAAGGACAACAACCACCCGAGCCACTGCCTGTTCACCCCGCTATCATCCAGAAGGCGAGGTCAGTACAGGTGCATCAAAGCAGGGACCAAGGGACTGAAAAACAGCTTCTATCTCAAGGCCATCAGACTGTCACTAACATTGAGTGGCTGCTGCCAACATCCTGACTCAACTCTAGCCACTTTAATAATTGAAAAATGGATGTAATAAATGTATCACTAGCCATTACCCTACATTACCCTACATTACTCATCTCATATGTATATACTGTACTCTATACCATCTACTGCATCTTGCCATCTTGATGTAATAAATGTCCCCGATTCAACCCCTTTGTAAACCATTCAGCTGCTAGTCTGTTACTCACAAAGCACTCAAGCAAAGAGCCAGTTGGCTAATATAAAACATACAATTAGGGAGAAGACATGAGATATGTGTTTTTGTTACAGTATACAAAGACACATCACTCTATCTTGTTGTTTGTAAGCAGATTACAGAAGACAACTGACCACTGACCAGACTCCACAGTTTGGGACTAAGGTTCTATCTGCATTTCTGCAGATAGTACTCTAAATACCCCAAATCATGGTGTTCAGTTCAAAAGAATACTATAAATAAATTGCTGACACCATTCAAACCAATAAGGGGGTGGAACTTTAAAGCCATTTATCTCAGAATCATATTTTTTGCAGATAGAACCTTGTAGTCCTAAATTCTCACAGTGCCAGTGGAAGCTAAGCTGTTAACTAGATGCCTTTTAATCTTCTTTATGAAATGTACACACTTACAGAACAGAGGCACAATGGGACATCAGTCTATAGTCACAACCCTTTCATGGAAACAACAACACCATATACTAATCACCATCAACATAAAGAAACAAACATCTGGCAAACATCTGGCCCTACACCTATAGGAGAAAGTAGTATTGATAATGGACACCTGTTTCCAACCAGATTCTCTTAAATCGCCCCAAGCCATGTGATTCGGACAGTATTATCTAACAGAATGTATCATCAGATATGGGTTGTGTCCTGATGCATCATGGTTGAGTGCTCCCAAGTGGCACAGCAGTCTAAGGCACTGTATATCAGTGCTCGAGGTGTCACTACAGACCCTGGTTTGATTCCAGGCTGTATCACAACTGGCTGTGATTGGGAGTCCCATAGGGAGGTGCACAATTGGCCCAGTGTTGTCCGGGGTAGGCTGTCATTGTAAATAAGAATTTGTTCTTAACTGACTTGCCTAGGTATATAAATAAAACGAGCTTAGGCCTATGGCTGTCCGCTGTCCATGCTCAGGGCTCATTTGGACTAAAGTACAGTTCTAATTGAGTGGTTGCTACCACACTTCTCTAGATAGAACCTTAGGGTGTTTTTGGCTGAGAGTCACAGTGTGATCGTGTACACATACTACACACAGGCACATATACACACACACAAACACACACACATGGCCTGGAGGAAAATGATTTTACGCTGTGCCAGATGAATACTCGTGGCATACAAGTGGTGAAAAAAGGCTACATGCACAGAAAGAAGGCAGTGACTTTAACAGATTTGCTGTGGGACACGGAGAGGAGTTAGAACATTTGTAGATGTATATTGGCAACCTGCTCCTTTACTAACATGCATAACACCATTGCTCTTGCTAAGCTAATGTTGCAAGATGTTTTATTGTTCCTTCTACTGTATCACATCTACAGTACCTCCAAGGTATTATAGGAGGAGGTATTTTGTATATGGAAAAGGGTAGAACACAAATTGCTAAATGTAAACAGATTGCTAAATAGAAACAGAGAGGATGTGATATTCAGAGCAATGAGAACGGTCAGTGGAGACACTCAGAGGAATAGACCAGTATGATGTCTGACATCAGGAGACACACAGATGGTTCTAACCTACTTTAGACTTCTCTGAAGGACAACGAGGAGACAAAATGAAACAGCAGAACAAGAGAACAGAGTAGTCCTGGTCTCTGGATACCTGGCTTTCTGTAACCCCAAACCTCAACACGCTTCATGACCATGACAGAGACAGGGCACAGTCCCCTAGAGAAGGAAAGGGACAGGTAAGGTCCAGTTTGAGTGAAGCAGTGACTTCTGGGTACTTCTCTGATAGCATCAAGGAAAAATGGCACACTGTGCCTTCAGAAAGTATTCACACCTCTTGACTTTTTCCCATATTTTGTTGTGTTACAAAGTGGGATTAAAATGGATTTAACTGTAATGTTTTTGTCAACAATCTACACAAAAAACATATATATATATATATCTTGATTAGAGCATGTTAGAATCACCTTTGACAGCAATTACAGCTGTGAGTCTTTCTGGGTAAGTCTCTAAAAGTGTTCCACTCCTGGATTGTGCAACATTTTCCATGATTCTTTTCAAAATTATTCAAGCTCAGTCAAGTTGGTGGTTGATCATTGCTAGACAAGCATTTTCAGGTCTTGTCATAAATGTTCAAGTAGATTTAAGTCAAAACTGTAACTCAGCCACTCAGGAACATTCACTGCCTTCTTGGTTAGCAACTCCAGTGTATTTTTGGCCTTATGTGTAAGGTTATTGTCCTGCTGAATGGTGAATTAATCTCCCAGTGTCTGGTGGAAAGCAGACTGCACCATGTGTTCCTCTAGGATTTTGCCTGTGCTTAGCTCCATTCAGCTTATTTTTTATCCTGAAAAACTCCCCAGTCCTTAACTATTTCAAGCATACCCATAACATGATGCAGCCACCATTATGTTTGAAAATATGGAGAGTGGTACTCAGTAATGTGTTATATTGGATTTGCCCCAAACCTAACACTTTGTATTCAGGACAAAAGTTAATTGCTTTGCCACATTTTCTTGAAGTATTATTTTAGTGCCTTGTTGTAAACAAGATGCATGTTTTGGAATATTTTTATTCGGTCAAGGCTTACTTTTTTCATCCTGTCAATTAGGTTAGTATTATGGAGTAACTAAAATTTCTAATACTGAACGTTTTCTCCTATCACAGCCATTAAACTCTGTAAATGTTTTTCTTTCCTTCCTTCTTTTCTTTCCAAAACACTTGATAACTTTCTCGTTATCTCTATCAAAATTATTTTCTAGACCCTAATCAGTCAGGCGTCAAGATGGGTCCCTCAACCGAGACTGCTCTTTTCTGCGTCACGGAGACTCTCCGCACTACCAAAGCTGACTCTCTCTCCTCTGTTCTCATCCCCCTAGATCTATACGCTGTCTTTGACACCGTGAACCATCAGATCCTCCTCTTCACCCTCTCAGGGCTGGGCGTCTCAAGCTCTGCATATTCTTGGATTGCATCCTTCCTGGCAGGCTGCTCCTACCAGGTGACATAGAGAGCACAACTTACTCTCACCACTGGTGTCCCCTAGGGCTTGGTTTTAGGCCCTCTCCTCTTCTCTCTATACACCAAGTCACTCGGCTCCATCATATCATCACATATCATCTCCTATCATTGCTATGCGGATGACATTCAACTACTTTTCTCCTTCCCCCCTTCTGACACCCAGGTGGCGACGCGCATCTCTGCGTGCCTGGCAGATATCTGAACATCGGCCCACCATCTCAAGCTTAACCTCGACAAGAGGGAGCTGCTCTTCCTTCCGGGGAAGGCCTGCCCGCTCAAAGACCTCTCCATCACAGTTGACAACTCTAGTGTTGCCCTCCTAGAGCGCAACAAACCTTGGTGTGACCCTGGACAACACCCTGTCGTTCTCTGCAAACATCAAAGCAGCGACTCACTCTTGACGTCTACAACATCCGTAGAGTACGACCCTACCTCATGCAGGAAGCGCTGCAGGTCTACAACATCCGGAGAGTACGACCCTAACTCACGCAGGAAGCGGTGCAGGTCTACAACATCCATAGAGTCCGACCCTACCTCACGCAGGAGGCGCTGCAGGTCTACAACATCCGTAGAGTATGACCCTACCACACGCAGAAAGCGCTGCAGGTCCTAATCCAGGCACATGGCAACTCGCTATTGGCTGGGCTCCCCGCTTGTGCCATCAAACCACTGAAACTTATCCAGAACGCTGCAGCTCGCCTGGTTTTCAACCTTCCCAAGTTCTCCCATGTCACCCCGCCCCTCCGCACACTCCACTGGCTTCCAGTTGAAGCTTTCATCCACTACAAGACCATGGTGCTTACCAACGGAACAGCAAGGGGAACTGCAACTCCCTACCGTCAGGCTGTGCACAAACCCTACACCCCAACCCGAGCACTCCGTTCTGCCACCCCAGGTCTCTTGGCCCTCCCACCCCTGCCCAGTCCAAGCTCTTCTCTGTCCTGGCACCCCAATGGAGGAACCAGCTTCCCCCTGAGTCCCTGCCCATCTTCCAAAAACATCTGAAACCCTACCTCTTCAAACAGATCTTAAATAATCCTCCTCCTCCCCCTCCTTTACCCATTTACCAATAGGTGCCCTTCATTGCGAGGCATTGGAAATCCTCCCTGGTCTTTGTGGTTGAATCTGTGTTTGAAATTCACTGCTCGACTGAGGAACCTTAAAGATAATTGTATGTGTGGGGTACATAGATGAGGTAGTTATTTAAAAGTCATGTTAAACACTATTTTGCACACAGAGTGAAGCCATGAAACTTATTATGTGACTTGTTAAGCACATTTTTACTCCTGAACTTATTTAGGCTAGCCATAACAAAGGGGTTGAATAATTGTCTCTAGAAATTTCAACTTTCATTTTTTATTCATTTGTAAACATTTCAAAAAACATAATTCCACTTTGACATTATGGGGTATTGTGTATACAGTACATCAGTGACAAAAAAAACTCAATTTAATCCATTTTAAATTCAGGCTCTAACATAATGAAATGTGGAACAAGTCAAACGGTGTGAACACTTTCTGAAGGAACTGCATGGGTAAATGGCATAATATCAAGAAACTGAGCCTCACCAAAATCATTCTCACTTAGAAGGAGCAAATAAATTGAATCATCAAATCTACTTTATAGATTTATTTGGGGTGATAAAGAAAATTATACACTTTTTATTTATTATAAAGTTGTCGTTTATGCAACGTAATTTAAAAAGTGAAAGTCTTAATGATCAACCAGTGAAACAGTCAAATCTCTGGAATTGATGTAACTTTTTATTACACTTATCATTACAATTCACTGGGGTTGCACATGATTTATGATGCTATTTGTTTTACAAAGCAATTATGGTGCAATGATTTCTATGAGCAGCGTGCTTAATTCAAAACCAATAAACAATCATTACCTTCTCTTAGAGTCAAGACATATCAATGGCATCCAACCCGAAAATGTACTGTATGGGTCATAAGCAGTTTTAAAAACAATGATTCTGTTATTTTCTAGTATGAAACACAAGAATAAAACCCTGCCCTGTGTCAGCCCATAACCTTCCCAGGATGCAGAAACATGTTATGCCAAGACCATTACTGAAATAAATATTTCAACAAGATTGATGGAAAAAAACATATTATTCTGTTCCCTGAACATACTAAAACAAGATAAACGCTCTTACAAACACACACAGACAAGAAACAGCTCTGATCTTCCTGAAAATTCCTGGATCACTTTAGTTAATGCAACACAGCATTTTCATACTCCTTTCTCCAAGGTCAAAGAGGAGAGACATCTTGAGAAAAGTGAGATAAAAAGAGAAAACAGGGGCTGGGCTCAGTGACAGTGAGCTCAGTGATAGTGCCAAGTATATATGAGGGCCAATGTTGCTGTGGCAAGTGGGAGACACATGGGTTAAAGTGATGAATGGTGCCTGGGCTACAGGGAGAGCAACACCAAACAGAATCACTTACTATAGAGTACTGCCTCTCAGCCCAGAGACTACACACCACTTCTGGGTGGGCTGGCTGGTGGTCAGGAGCTGGATGGTGTGGACGGAGCACACAGACACACTGTCAAGCTACTCTCAGGATTCTACTGTCGTTTCTTGATTATTATTTAATTTTTTACATATGACTGGCTGAATTACATAAAACACAATCATATAATTACCACTAAGCAGGCTATTAAGAAAGTCATTGCATTAGATCATTAGGTTTTAATTGTGCTTGTTAGATAAATTGAGCAAATTGATTGAGCTTAAATTAACTATCCAAAAAGGGCTGTTATTTGTTCTCACTCTGCTGTCTGTGTCTCTCTGCAGGGCGACGGCTCCACGTTCCTCCAGCTGGGCTCCTCCATTGAGCAGCAGATAAACGGCATGTTCAAGGTGATGGAGGAGTACAACTGGGACAGCTTCGTGGTCATCACCAGTCTGTACCCGGGCTACGAGGTCTATGTGGACTATGTCAAGACCTTCACTGACACCAGCTACTTCATGTGGGAACTGCAGGACGTGCTGACCTTCGACATGTCTGCCGACGGCATGAACGACATCCGGGCACGGCGCCTGCTGCAGCAGATCGACGCCCAGGTACTGCTGGTATACTGCTCCCACGAGGAGGCCCAGTACCTTTTCAGTATGGCCGGAGAGGTCGGCCTGCTGGGGCCTGGCTACATCTGGATCCTCCCTAGCCTTGCCGTGGGGAACCCAGACATGCCCCCACCATACAGCTTCCCTGTGGGCCTCATCAGCATCATCACCGACCGCTGGCGGATGAGCCTGAGGAAGAGGGTGCGGGATGGGGTGGCCATCGTGGTCAAAGGGGTGCAGAGCTTCCACAAACAGAGGGGCTTCATCCCTGAGGGCCAGAACGACTGCCACAGCCCTGTTAGGGCATCTTCTAATGATACACTGTTCAGGTGAGTGGAGATGGGGGGATGGAAGGGGGGCATACTGACATACTGTAGGTTGGAGATTGTTCATTGCAATAAGAGAAGCCAACCAAATTGGAGTGATTAAGTGATACAGTTGAAGTCAGAAGTTTACATACAACTTAGCCAAATACATTTTTTTTTTTATTCACAATTCCTGACATTTAATCCTAGTAAAAGTGTCTGTCTTAGGTCAGTTAGGATCACCACTTTATTTTAAGAATGTGAAATGTCAGAATAATAGCAGAGAGAATGATTTATTTCAGCTTTTATTTCTTTCATCACATTCCCAGTGGGTCAGACGTTTACATACACTCAATTAGTATTTGGTAGCGGTGCCTTTAAATTGTTTAACTTGGTTCAAACGTATCGGGTAGCCTTCCACAAACTTCCCACAATAAGTTGGGTGAATTTTGGCACATTCCTCCTGACAGAGCTGGTGTAACTGAGTCAGGTTTGTAGGCCTCCTTGCTTACCCACAAATTTTCTATAGGATTGAGGTCAGGGCTTTGTGATGGCCACTCCAATACCTTGACTTTGTTGTACTTAAGCCATTTTGCCACAACTTTGGATGTATGCATGGGGTCATTGTCCATTTGGAAGACCCATTTGCGACCAAGCTTTAACTTCCTGGCTGATGTCTTCAAATGTTGCTTCTATATATCCACATAATTTTCCATTCTCATGATGCCATCTATTTTGTGAAGTGCACCAGTCCCTCCTGCAGCAAAGCACCCCCACAACATTATGCTGCCACCCCTGTGCTTCACAGTTGGGATGGTGTTCTTCGGCTTGCAAGCCTCCCCTTTTTCCTCCAAACATAACGATGGTCATTATGGCCAAACAGTCCTATTTTTGTTTCATCAGACAAGAGGATATTTCTCCAAAAAGTACGATCTTTGTCCCCATGTGCAGTTGCAAACCTGTCTGACTTTTTTCTGGTGGTTTTGAAGCAGTGGCTTCTTCTTTGCCTTTCAGGTTATGTCGATATAGGACTCGTTTTGCTTTGGATATAGATACTTTTGTACCTGTTTCCTCCAGCATCTTCACAAGGTCCTTTGCTGTTATTCTGGGATTAATTTGCACTTTTTGCACCAAAGTACGTTCATCTCTAGGAGACAGAACACGTCTCCTTCCTGAGCGGTGTGACGGCTGCATAGTCCCATGGTGTTTATACTTGCGTACTATTGTTTGTACAGATGAACGTGGTACCTTCAGGCATTTGGAAATTGCTCCCAAGGATGAACCAGACTTGTGGAGGTCTACAATTGTTTTTCTTAGGTCTTGGCTGATTTCTTTTGATTTTCCCATGATGTCTTGCAAAGAGGCACTGAGTTTGAAATATTTAATGACTCAAGTGTATATAAACTTTCGACATCAACTGTAACTGTAGCAGATTGAGAAGGACTGACTTGAAACAGAGAGAGAGACTTGGCAACATCAGTTAACAGTTGCTCAACAGTCATTTAGCTGTGGCTTTCCATCAGCTTAATGTTGTGGTTGGGGGCAACATGGTACTCTCCCTGTCACTCTCTTAACCCCTGCCTGCCAACTCATCCATCCTACCTCTGTCCCATCACCTCACTGTTGGAAGCACTGGCATCACAGAGAGATGATGTGGCCTGTCATACCTGCCCAGCCCAGCCCAAAAGAGCAATCTTGCGCCATCTGTGCCAGGGAACATGGAGCAAATCCTATTTGGTTCCAGAACATTTTTAATCAGCCAAAGGGAGGCTCGGCTTCTTTAGGGACAACAGATTTAGCGTCAGCATTTGGCACTAGCCAAGGTCATTGAGACTGGACTGGGAGGATTGGAGAGTTTCCAGGCAGGGTACAGGGTGGTATTCTTAATACGTTTTTGTGGACCAGGATCGTAATATGAAATCTGACACAGTTCAGTGGTATTAAAACATCACTTTCTCCTCAGAAGTAATTTTCTCTTTTCTGAAAGTGGCTAGCATGAGGGAAAGATAACTTCTCTTTTTGTAAATCAAAATCCTTCATGAAAAAGGAGAACCGTCTGGGCAGCTGTATTTCAGCCTTTGATTTGAGTCATGCTGCTGTTTCCAACCCCTACGATTATCCACTTTAAAGACAAAAACAATCCTGAGTGGAATTGCAATGACCAAAGTTGGTAATATGAGGGTCCGGCAGGCAGAACATAGCCTGGTATAGCACTCTCCGTCTGCTCTCCACTCTTTTATTTCCCTCCCTGGCACAATATTGTTCTTTCTCTCAGGCCTCCCTATTCAAAGGGAGCAGTGCCTCGCTCTCTCCTCAGCGGTCAATAGACTCAACACCTCATTTAATTAGGTATCTTTTTAATGAGCTTTTGATTATAAATCACTCCGCCTGTTAATAAGATTATCACAGATTACCAGATTAAACAAGCCTTTCACATGGATTAGACAGGGGGCCCGTTCATTACCCAGCATGCTTTCATCACCTCTGCTGGACTGAGAGAGAGAGGGAGGAGAGGTGAGAGAGCAGCCTCACAGTGCGTGATGACAGGGAGTTCACAACATGTCGATAGCTATGTGCAAAACAATCAGCAGGTAGTGCTTTAGAAATAGGATGAAACCATCGGAAGATTGGATTAATGGACATTAACGAGTATTAGTATAATGTTGTAATGAGTATTTAACTCTTTGATTGATTTCCCTTGTTTTCAGGCACATGTTAAACGTAACATGGGAACACAACGACTTCTCGTTCAACCCTGAAGGGTACCTGATCAACCCGGCTATGGTCATCATCACCTTAGATCGAGAGAGACAGTGGGATAAGGTGAGACATTACACGTCATTATATTCCTCCCAATCAGTAAAACTAGGGTTAGTCTTTGTGTTATCTGATTACAAGTTAATAGGGCTATATAACCTGCTCATTACGAAAAGGAAAAACTCCAAAAAGTGTTATTAACAACACATGAATTACTGCCTCATTCATTGTGTATTTTCATGAACTATCACTGACAGGCATTGACTTGGGCATATTGTGGGCTGTTACATTTCCTTTGCATCACCTGTTACAAAATACAGACTGTCCCCTTTATAGGTTAGCATTTTGCTCTAACTGCCTCCTACCAATCACAGTGTCCTAACCGGTCACCCGGTGTCTCTCCACACCACAGGCCTAGTGTGATTACGCGTCTGACTGATCTCCCTATAAACACCAGCTATTCAAATGAGCCTGCCTAGCATTCCACTACCTCAGAGCCACCGACTCTTAGTGAACAGAACCTTGTCTCACATATTCATCCCACCTTCAGAACACACCTTCCCTCTACCTGTAATGCCCAGTAGGGAGTAGACACTGAAGGGAGGTGGAGGTCAGATTTCTTCCTTAAATGCATTCAGTGGTTGAATGGAGGTTGATGTGTATCAGAGCATGTTGGGCCAAACCACATCTCTGGGTAAACAGCTCCGGGCCTTCTCCAGCTTATTACTTGCCATCGATGTTCTCTCAAGGTTGGTTCCTATTAATTTCGGGTATGTTATTGAAACTAAGGCATATGCCTCTGTAATTGGAGGGTCTGCCACGCGCTGTACTGAAGGCTATCAGATGTGTGGTTGGTCAGAGAGAGAGAGAGAGAGTAGTAGTCTATTGACAGCTTGTGCCAATGGAAAGGTTGCAGTTAAAAATACAACAGAAAATGAATGTGCTGTAGCTGCTGCAGTGTAGTGAGTCCACCGTGAGGATGAGAATTCAACAAGCTTACTGCTGGACGTGATCTAAAAGACTCATCTTTAAACTCTGTTACTGGACATTTCTGAGCTACTCAATGACCTGTAGTGATACTTCAAAAGAATAACAAGAACTTACACTGAGTGCACAAGACATTAGGAACACTGCTCTTTCCATGACATAGACTGACAGGTGAATCCAGGTGAAAGCTATGATCCCTTATTGCTGTCACTTCAATCAGTGTAGATGAAGGGGAGGAGACAGGTTAAAGAATACTTTTTTACCCTTGAGACAATTGAGACATGGATTGTGTATTTGTGCCATTCAGAGGGTGAATGGACAAAATATTGCAGTGCCTTTGAACAGGGTGTGTTAGTAGGTGCCAGGCGCACTGGTTTGAGCGTGTCAAGAACTGCAACACTGCTGGGTTTTTCACACTCAACAGTTTCCCATGTGTATCAGGATGATCCACCACCCAAAGGACATCCAGCTAACTAAGTATCAGAGTCAACAAGGGCCAGAATTCCTATGGAACGCTTAGTAGAGTCCATGCCCCAACGAATTGAGGCTCAAAGAAGAAGAGAAGGAGAAGTAGAGAAGAGAAGAAGAAGAGGAAGAAGAAGAAGAAGAAGAAGAAGAAGAAGAGGAAGAAGAAGAAGAAGAAGAAGAAGAAGAAAATGAGAAGAAAGAGAGGAGAAGAAGAGGAGAAGAGAAGGAGAAGAGGAGGAAAAGAAGAAGAAGAAGAAGAAGAAGAAGAAGAAAATGAGAAGAAAGAGAGGAGAAGAAGAGGAGAAGAGAAGGAGAAGAGGAGGAGAATAAGAAAAGAAGAGGAAGATAAGGAGAAGAGAAGAAGAAGAGGAGAAGAGGAGGAGAAGAAGAAAAGGAGAAGAAGAGGAGAAGAGAAGGAGAAGAGGAGGAGAATAAGAAAAGAAGAGGAAGATAAGGAGAAGAGAAGAAGAAGAGGAGAAGAGGAGGAGAAGAAGAAGAGAAGGAGAAGAAGAGGAGAAGAAGAGAAGAAGAAGAACAAGAGGAGAAAAAGAGAATAAGGATAAGAAGAAGTAGAAGAAGACAAGCAGAAGAAGTCTGGGGATCTAGACAGGCTATAGGTATTTGAGATCTTGGCTTCCTCTCTCATCTCCAATATGTTACAAAGGCAAACTGACAAGTCTGTTCTTTGACACAAACAAAGAGGTTTGGCTCTGTAAAGCCATTAAAAAGAGTGAGGGGACACTCTTATGCTCTCTTTTACCATTGTGATCCATTGACAAGGCCCATAAACTAGGGGAAAAGAAGACAAGAGGATTAATCAATAGTCCGGCAGGAGAGACAGGAATAACTAAGCATACCAGTAAAACAGAGGATATTCAAATAGTTGTATTTTGTTGTCCTTTGTGACATCTGACAATAATGACTGCAATAATCAGATAACTTTCAGTATTAGTAGGAGAGATTATTATGAAGCAAAGGCATTTGTCAGTGGTATGGGTTGGCCCCCTGATAAAACGTTTAGAACAGCCAATCCAAAGTAAGCAGAATTATGCAGTCTTTGACTGCTGTAAAATAATGGATTTTTTATTAAATGTAACCTTTATTTAACTAGGCAATTCAGTTAAGAACAAATTCTTATTTTCAATGGCGGCCTACACCATACATTCTAAAAAGGTATTGACCAGTATTCTGCCATTGTAGAGGCTACACCATACATTCTAAAAAGGTATTGACCAGTATTCTGCCATTGTAGAGGCTACACCATACATTCTAAAAAGGTATTGACCAGTATTCTGCCATTGTAGAGGCTACACCATACATTCTAAAAAGGTATTGACCAGTATTCTGCCATTGTAGAGGCTACACCATACATTCTAAAAAGGTATTGACCAGTATTCTGCCATTGTAGAGGCTACACCATACATTCTAAAAAGGTATTGACCAGTATTCTGCCATTGTAGAGGCTACACCATACATTCTAAAAAGGTATTGACCAGTATTCTGCCATTGTAGAGGCTACACCATACATTCTAAAAAGGTATTGACCAGTATTCTGCCATTGTAGAGGCTACACCATACATTCTAAAAAGGTATTGACCAGTATTCTGCCATTGTAGAGGCTACACCATACATTCTAAAAAGGTATTGACCAGTATTCTGCCATTGTAGAGGCTACACCATACATTCTAAAAGGCATTGACCAGTATTCTGCCATTGTAGAGGTAGTTGATTGAACACAAACATGTTGTTAATGTGAGCAATGAAATGGTTTTACTCTGCAGTCTTTTGTTGCTGATACGTGTGACAATCCGCCAATATATTGACAGAAACATAAAAGTTGGTCAATATGCTCTATGTGCAAACACAGTAACAATGAATACAATTATCAACACAGTAACAATGAATACAATTATCAACACAGTTCACGATCCATTTTAATGTCGCTCCGTAATAATTAGGAGGCATAAAAAACAATGAACACAAAAACATTCTGGAGAGAATACTTATTCGACTCTTTGTTTAACCTTAAACAACTCTTAATTATGGAACTTCACTGATTAAAAGCACAATATGTGTGCCATTAAGAACGGTTAAATCATCATCACTATGTAAAAGTTTACAACCTCATTCTCAACACATAAAACCATAGAGAACAATAATAGAAGTGTTACTGCTTTGGGCTCTGTGAAAGCCACAGTTTAATTACTGTGCGTGATCACTTTAATTACTGTGTGTGATCGCAATGAAGCAGAGAAGTGCTGTTCAGCATACCTAACTACTTCCTCACCACTGAGATGGACAACTGTGTTTGGTAATGGAGGAAAGAACAGATAAAGAGTTTGGTCCTCTGTGACCGGCTGATCCTCACAGCTTAAGTACAGATGTTCAGAGTGAGACAAGACAAACCTCTCTAACTTAGTGCAAGGAGACGTCACAGGTGGTGCAACTACACAGTGTGTGCCTCAGGATTGTTGAGGTCTATTTAAAATGGTCAAAGATCTTGTCTTTCTGCATCCTGATATATATTTGATCGACTATATGTTTTCCTTGTGGAAATGAGAGAATCCATCACTTAGCATTCAACAGTAAAATATATTTCCTTTTTTTCTATAATAAAACACACAGGAAAATTGATAACAAAAAATGCAGACCTGGAAATAACATTTCCTCGACTTAATCTATCCTGGCATTTCCCACACGGCTGCATGGAAATCTCTGAGGAGTAGTTTGAGATGTGATTGTATTGCAGGTTTGAATACCGATAAGCTAAAGTATGACTCATGCCTGTTATTTTCCCTTCTCTCTCTCCTCTTCCAGGTGGGGAACTATGAGATGGGGATCCTGCAGATGAGATACCCGGTGTGGCCTCGCTACGGCACCTATCTGGAGCCCGTATCAGATAACAGACACTTGACTGTGGCCACACTGGAGGAACGTCCCTTTGTCATAGTGGAGGCTGTCGACCCCATGACTGGGACCTGTGTCAGCAACACTGTGCCCTGCCGCCGCCAGTCCAACAAGACAGAGACGTGAGTGGAACAATATTCCTCTCTGATATTAATGACGACAAACTTTTTCTGATGAGAAGAATGAAACAGAGCATAAAAGTGTAGCGTACTACTATGGTGATGTACATCCATTATCCTGTTTCACCATTACCTGTTGTCAGGGGCGATTTTAGCATGTATATCTTGGTGGGGCAAACTCCCCAAAAACATTTTAGATGCATGTCAGCAAAGCCACTACACAACACAAAACAACACAAAATAATACATGAATTGCACTGTAACGGTGACAAACAGTGCCCACAAACTGTTCGAATCAAATCCAATTGTATTGGTCACATGGTTAGCAGATGTTAATGTGAGCGTAGCAAAATGCTTGTGCTTCTAGATCCAACAGTGCAGTAATTTAAGCAAGTAATCTAACAATTCCCCAACAACTACCTAATACACACAAATCTAAAGGGGTGAATGAGAATATGTACATGTAAGTATATGGATGAGCGATGGCCGAGCGGCATAGGCGAGTAGCAGTAGATGGAACAAAATACAGTATATACATGTGATATGAGTTATGTAAGATATGTAAACATTATTAGTGGCATTATTTAAAGTGACTAGTGATCCATTTATTAAAGTGTCCAGTGATTGGGTCTCAATACAGTATATACACATGATATGAGTAATGTAAGATATGTAGACATTATTAAAGTGGCATTATTTAGTGTGGCATTGGGGCCTACATAAACCTGTTCAGCACCATTGGGTGAATCCTTAACACTGCTACACCTGGCTATCAGCGGAGCTTTGTCTGGCAGCGAAACAGTTAATTCAGCCTCGTTTACTGCCTTTAAAAAAAACATAGCTGATATGGCTGACTTGCTTAAAACAAAAATGTGGTTCTACTGACAATTGAGATGTACAAACTATGGCATAAGCGGACGACAAGTGGATAAGAGGCAATCCGTAATTTCGATTAAGAGAATAATGAGCGATCTAGGATGGACATAGTCAATATAACTATTTGTTCACCACTTTTGAAATGTACAGTGACAGAATTCAGAATATGGGTCGTTCTTACAGTATTCTCCCTGTATACCAAGTCAGAACCATAGGATAAATAAAGGGGGCATATAAACAGATAATGAAAGCTCTTACAATATTCAATTATTATATTTCTCTAAAACAGACTATAGGCTACATGTGCATCACCAAGTCAGAACAGTATGTGGGGAAAGGGACCAAATTATTATGGTGAGGCACATGGGCTACTAACAGATTACTTCACAACATAGACTAGTATTACTTTCTTAGCTACAGTATACATATCTCCCTGGCATATTACATCATTTATGCAGCAGCATACAATACATTTTGGACTCAACTTCTTGTGCTGTGCTCACTTTAACAGGAAGGTGAAGCCGCAATCTTTGTGGGCAAAGTTTGTAATCTAACTTTGTCATCAAAGTCTGGCATTCTCTGGATTTATGGTCCTTTCAAGACAATTGGGAACTCTGAAATAAACAAGGTCGAATCATGAAGTCAATGATCTTCAGGTCAGAGCTCTAGAAAGAGGCCAGAGTTCCGAGTTGGATGACCGTTCAAAACGTATTTTCCCAGTCAGAGCTAATTTTTTTCAGAGTTCCCAGTTCCCAGTTGTTTCAGAGTTCCCAGCATGACCAATGTATTCAACCATTTCTGGCTCATGGCATGTGAGTTTTTATCCTTTAAGCTTGGAAAAGAGACCCTTAAACCCAGACTTGGACCACACACCCACTCCACTGAATAGCAGGCTCGTGATTGCTTTGCAATGCTTGCAGTTATCCACTGATTTCTTCCAAACCCCTCATTGTTGAATTTGTGTTTACCAACTTGTTGTGTAATGTTTATGTCCAATGGCCAATAATTTGCCAGTAGACTGTTGACGTAATTCATGATGATGACTGCTTGTCTAGCTTGCTAGATGCTAGGTGTGGCTCTCCCCCACCTTCTCTGAATGACGGGTTGCCACTACTTGTTAAACGTAAACTGAGCTAAGAACTACCACAGACACCATATTAATGACAGCTCCAACATGTAGAACATGCTGTGGTTGATTCATTTGGACTGTAACTTGGAGAGTGCCATCAGGTGTGAATAGGATGAACAGTCTCTTCCCCTACCGTTAGCCCAGCCATGAGTCCTTATCATACAATGGGGTGAGATCTTCAATAAAGCAGACAGCCAGAGTGAGACATCACAGTAATCACAGTGTGACCCAATAAGGGAAATATATGTGCTGCTTGCTGGGATATCAATTAGATGGGCCGATTAGGCCGCCTCATCAATCCTGGACACCTAGAGACTGATAGTGATGTTCATTTGTGAATGGATATGGGGAAAGGAAACATTATCCATTACTGACAATGGTTGTTAATGAGAAGAGGGGATGAGCTCAGATCAGTGAAAATCTTCTTGGGAAGCAGACCCAATCTTTTTTTAGCTTGCACTGACCAAAACACCCCATTATTATAATCTGCATAGTTCTAGTGTGTTTTGTCTTGACTTAGATTGCAGTTTGCCATGTTGAACAAGGAAACATTTTTCTTGAGTTCATATGGGAGAAATTGGCTAAACCAAGTGAGCAACTAAATGATGCAGTTAGTGGGTTGAGATAGAGGCCCAATGATTGATAATGGTAAAACACCAACAGCCATGCCCCCAAAGGCCAGCCCTGGGGGCTGATGCTAATAATGGACCCCAGGGCTGTGGTGTTTTTTTTATCCTGGCCGCCAGTCAAATTTCCTGGCCGGCAGAACAGGGAGCTAGAGGACCTGGCATTCTCATTTATTAAGGGCCATCAGTGGCCTCTCTCAGAAACCGCTTCCATGCCCCAAGACTCCCGCCGAGGCCCGTATCGCCCATAACTCACACCTACACGACTCGTCCGAGCTGGGTGCCAGCGCCACGAGCCATCCGTCAGGCGGGAGTATTTCTGGGCCCTCTGTTCCAATCCCTCAAGCCCTCAGCAGACGAGAGAAACGAGGAAGCCTGCGTACCGGACCATCTGTGCGGCTTCGCATGGAGACAAGCTTATTCCTCCTTGAAGAGACAAAACAAACAGTCACTCTGTTCACTCTGCTCCACTGTGGTCAGACTGATAAAACTTATGTGTCAGGTTGTCCAGAGAGACAAGTCCTATTCTTCTGTAAAGCTCTTTGTAATGTTGTTCACTTCACTAGCTTGTTGCAGACCCTTACAGTGACCACACGTCAGTGCATTAGCCTCTTGCCATTGCTGGTGATCCCTCGGTAAACAGTAGCGTTGACGTTAGACGATGATGTCATCATATAACCATTTTGCCTAATGAGAACGAGATGATAATAGGTTGATTTGATTTAAACTGAGACTTGGTTCAGCAGTGGGTGAGCCCCCCCCCGAGCCACACATTGGCAGGAACAATGCACAGCACCGTGGTACAATTAAGTTTGTTTCAAAGGTGAATGTTTCAAGGGATTCCTGCTGGATATAGGGACCCAAAACAACTGTGCCTTTGGATTTCCTTCAGACAACAAGCAGATACCCATTTACACAAATAATTGTTTTTGTGATGACAACCACACACACACATTTGTAGCAAACACACAAACATGTGAACAAACATGTGCACACACACACCACAAGCACACAAACACACACCACACACCACAAACAGACACACAAACACACACATATTTTCTTATATTCCCAAACCTGTTTGGATGCAATCAGAAGCCCACTTAACCTACCAGCAGTGATCCCTGGCAGCTGGTGAGACAGGGGATGTTGGGACCTGTCTGTTTACTCTGCGATGTCTCACACCACCCGCTCGTTTCCTCCAAACACTTCAGTTGTTTCCTTTTGTTGCGGCTGCAGCTCTGCGCCTCCATCGGCTGTCTGCGCGTCTCATTGCCCCTCGCCCTCCTACTCTTCCCTGTGTCTGAGGGCTGAGGGCACACTCCATTAGTCTGAAGATCTGAGGGAGGTTAAGGGTGATGTGTCATTAGTGCTCTCTGCATCTCATCATGGTTCACCCTCCCTAGGTGCCACTGTCGGTGAGCTATGGAATGAGCCCCTCCCCTTTCTGACTGTCTGTTTTCTCCTTCGCTCTATATTAGAGGTTTCTAACATCCTCGAACTGCTGCAACATCAATGTGGTCCCTTGAAAAAAGTCAAATATGTCAACGTTGTGCGCCTCCAAGAGACATTGTGTGCCCCTAAGAGACGCTGGGGACCCCCAACAGTCAATGTTTAATTTGAACCCTGTTCAAGTCTCCAACACACTGTTAATGACGTCACTATGTTTTCCACCCACATATTCCAACGAAGCTCCTATAATCTAGTTAGTGTGAAACTGGAGGACATTTTCCTAATCACGTTCCTGGTAATCCTGTTGATAATTTAGAGGAATGGATTATACCGCTGTCCATTTAGTTCCCCTGGATTCTCTCTCTCTCTCTCTCTCTCTCTCTCTCTCTCTGTCTCTCTCTCTCTCTCTCTGTCTGTCTGTCTCTCTCTCTCTCTCTCTCTCTCTCTCTCTCTCTCTCTCTCTCTCTGTCTCTCTCTCTGTCTCTGTCTCTGTCTCTGTCTCTCTCTCTCTCTCTCTGTCTCTCTCTGTCTCTCTCTGTCTGTCTCTCTCTCTCTCTCTCTGTCTCTCTCTCTGTCTCTCTCTCTCTCTCTCTCTCCCTCTCTCTCTCTCTCTCTCTCTGTCTCTCTCTCTCTCTCTCTCTCTCTCTCTCTCTCTCTCTCTCTCTCTCTCTCTCTCTCTGTAGATCAGTACAGTGATTGTGTATACAGGTAAAGCTACTTTGTCAGGGTCATTCCAGCCGCTCCACATGTAGTGGGCCCCATGCTGGTGTACACTTCGTTACCATGGCTTAGCATAAGGATGTGTGTATTGCATTGAGGTTTAGGTCAAATCGTTTCGCCCAGGGTAGGGAACGGGGGGGGGGGGGGTCGAAATAAAGAGACAGAGCAATGCCTGAAGAGGAAGTATTGCTTTAAGCCCCAAAGACATTGGTAATGGGGCAAGGTCTACAGGATTGAGTATGTAGGCTGGTTATCTGCCATGGACGAGCCCGCCATTAGCCAGGCAGCAAATAATCCAGCATTGTGTTTCACTCCTGCCTTTGTTTGTTTGTGATTAATTTGTGTCAGATTTGTTTTGGTCAGCCCCAGCTGTCCGTCCATCTGTCGTAGCCATGCATAATGCGCAGGCCTGTGGAGCCGCCCAGTCCCTCCAGTTCTCCCTCCAACCCCACTCCTGACGTCAGCTCCTGGGCACACATCAAGGAGGTCTTTTTACACCATTCTGTTTCTCTCTGTCACTCTCCCTCCTCCACCTTCTTCTGGTATGTTTCTTCCTGCTACATCTCCTTTAGGAAATCATGCTAATGAGATGTTTGCCATATAAGATGAAGCCTCTTGCTCTATTGCTCCAGGAGCATGACGTTAACGTTGGGCTTTTATGAAACGAGAATAGATGTCTTTAAAACAATGTTATTACTGTTTGTAACCTGATGGGTGGAATTGGTGCATTGACTATCTTGATTGAAAATGGCCACATTAGCTGAGTTCCTAATTCATCCCCATGTATTATTGAATCATTATGACATGCCATTGGTCACTCATCTCTTCCATTCACATCCAATCCATGTACAGGAGCTCTGTAGTCGTTATTCAATAAGAACATGAATCAGGTGAAGACGTGTGAATATCTGCAAAAACTCTCAACCAATAACATTTCTCCACCGATTAATAACCCTGGATGAGCGACATGAGCGACATGAGCGACATCCATATATTAATCAACTCACACCTGTCTGTCTCAATCAATAACAAGCTGCAATGGCAACAAACAAACCAATATTCATATACAGAAAACCGATAGCTGTGAGCAGATTAATTTCACAACAATATTTTTGTTGTCTGCATTCTTGATTTAAGCATAGCTGTTCCTTTCAGATCTAGGAAATAATTTACACTTAACACTAGAAACCCTGGCCTGGAGGGAACCCCTTCAAGCCAAACTTAGTCATTTTGACTCCAACATTCTAACGGTACAATATATATCAAATTGTAGACCTTACAATGAAATGCTTACTTACAAGCCCTTAACCAAGAATGCAGTTTTAAGAAAAATAAGTGTTAAAACTTCTTTGGGATCGGTGTCCCGTCCACGGGACGGTTGAGCTAACGTTGGCTAATGTGATTAGCATGAGGTTGTAAGTAACAACAACATTTCCCAGACAGAAAGCTTAAATTCTTGTTAATCTAACTGCTCTGTCCAATTTACAGTAGCTATTACAGTGAAAGAATGCCATGCTATTGTTTGAGGAAAGAGCACAATTTTGAATTAATAAACAAATTAAGCACATTTGGGAAGTCTTGATACAAATTTTTGAACAAAAATGCCATGGTTCATTGGATCAGTCTAAAACTGTGCACATACACTGTTGCCATCTACTGACCATAATCTAAATTGCACCTGGGCTGGAATATTACATTATGGCCTTTCTCTTGCATTTCAAAGATGATGGTTAAAGTTTTTTTTACAAAAGAACGGTTGGTTTTTTATTTGACCAGATCTATTGTGTTATATTCTCCCACATTCCTTTCACATTTCCAAAAACGTCAAAGTGTTTCCTTTGAAATGGTACCAAAAATATGCATATCCTTGCTTCAGGACAAGGTCAGGCAGTTAGATTTTAGGCGAAAATTAAAAAATGGGGCACATCCTTAAGTGATTTTAAGTAAAAAATAGATAAGTAAAAAATAACAAATAACAAATAATTAAAGAGCAGTAGTAAAATAACAGTAGCGAGGCTTTATACAGGGGGTACCAATACAGAGTCAATGTGGAGGCTATATACAGGGGGTACCAGTGCAGAGTCAATGTGCGGGGGCACAGGTTAGTTGAGGTAATTGAGGTAATGTGGTAGATGTTGGTAGAGTTAAAGTGACCATGCATAGATAATTAACAGAGAGTAGCAGCAGCATAAAATGCAAATAGTCTGTGGAGCCATTTGATTAGCTGTTCAGGAGTCTTATGGTTTGGGGGTAGAAGCTAGTAAAAAGCATTTTAGACCTAGACTTGGTGCTCCGGTACCACTTACCGTGCAGTAGCAGAGAGAACAATCTATGACTAGGGTGGCTGGCCTCTGTAGTGCCTTGCGGTCAGCGGCTGAGCAGTTGCCGTACCAGGCAGTGATGCAACCAGTCAGGATGATCTCGATGGTGCAGCTGTAGAACTTTTTGAGCTTATTGAACTTTTTGAGGATCTGAGGACCCATGCCAAATCTGTTCAGTCTCCTGAGGGGGAATTTGTCGTGCCCTCTTCACAACTGTCTTGGTGAGTTTATACCATAATAGTTTGTTGGTGATGTGGACATCAAGGAACTTGAAGCTCTCAACCTGCTCCACTACAGATGAGAATGGGGGCGTGCTTGGTCCTCCTTCTCCTGTAGTCCACAATAATCTCCGTTGTCATATTGAGGGAGATATGATCATACATGTCATATATGCTATCGGGAAAAAAATATTTGGGTTGTATAAATGAAGGCCTTGGATAATGAAAAAAGTATTATTTCAAAGAAAAAAGTATATAATTTTCATTCGTTTATGTTACTGTATGTCACGCCCAGACCTGAGATATCTCTGTTTTCTTTATATTTTGTTTAGGTCAGGGTGTGACTAGGGTGGATTCGCTAGTTTTGTATTGTCTAGGGGTTTTGTATTGTCTAGGGGTTTTGTATGTCTAGGGTTTTTGTATGTCTAGGGTTTAGTAGGTCTAGGTATTTGTATGTTTATGGTGGCCTGATATGGTTGCCAATCAGAGGCAGCTGTTTATCGCTGTCTCTGATTGGGGATCATATTTAGGTAGCCATTTCCCCTTTGGTGTTTGTGGGTTCTTATTCTATGTTTAGTTGCCTGTCTGCACTATCAGTATTAGCTTCACATTTAGTTCGTTTTGTTGTTTTGTTAGTTTGTTCAGTGTTCATTTTTTTAATAAAAGAAGAATGTACGTATACCACGCCGCACCTTGGTCCGATACTAATAAAGTACATGACACTGTAGGATATCTGTTGCCTCATGCTCAAGTGTGGAGCTCCTGGAACAGTGGTTATTCTTGGAAAAGGTGATATTTTGAAATAGAGCTCATGTCTCCAAACGCTTAACTTTTTACCTGCATGTGACTCTTAAATGTCAAGTACAGAGTGGGAGATGACTTCAAAAATGATAAGATATTTCAATTTTAAATTCATATTGAGTCAAAATGACTCACTTCCAAGCAAACTGGGAACATTTCCAGAACATTAGCGAAGATTCCCTTTAAGTTCCAGTTATGTTTGATAACATTCAAAAATAATTGAATGAATGTTTTTTTTATTTATACAATTTTATGTTTTAAATTAAATATAATATGTCGTGAACAACCACCACAGGACATTCCCCAAAAGTTCTCATTACATTTCCAGGTAATGTAATAACACAATGTACCAGTAATGTTTTCCAAGCAAACCAAAATTGGTTTGTTGAAATTTCCCAGAATATTTGTTAGGTTGCGGTTAATTAAGCTAATCAGGTAAATGTAATTAACTAGAAAGTCAGGGAACCAGGAAGGAATGTTTATAAAGCTCTTAAAGACCTAGTAATCCTTTACATCAGTAGCAGTCAATATTTAATCGTCACCTTATTTAGTCTCATCTGAAAGTTGTAAATTCTTGGTGATCTTTACGAACCCTGGCTAACAAGTTGAATCAGCAATACAACATTTGGTTTAATTATTTATTTACTAAATACCTAAATACTCACCCAGATTTACTTCTACACAGAATGGATCATTACAAATTATGTCATAAAGGAAAACGTCCCTAGCGGACGGAACAGATATGACGGCTAGTTACACAAAAAAGGGGGTTGGGTTTTGAATGAAAGAGCGGGAAGACTGAGGAACAAAAATACTTTGTGTCTCTATCGGGCCGTAGGCAGCTATGCTATCGTAAATCCAGAATCTTATGCATTCTAAATAACCGCCAATTTGGAAAAGGAAAATGCCACAAATATTTACTCTGAGCTGCACTTCGATCGGTTGGCCATAGATGGAAGGCCGGGTTGTCCTTTGAAGAATGTCTGTTGGTAGAACGGTTACTTGGTAGTACCGTTGTCGTGTGGTAGAACAGATACTCTGTCCGTCCTCTCCTAGCCCACGTCTAAAGTTGCTGCACTTTACGCAACGGCTAGTAGGTATCACTTCTTTAGTAAATAAGAGTTCAAAGTTCGTACCAAGTTGCCATACTTTAAGCTCATGCTATATTCTGGCTGGTATAGTCGAAATTCATCCTTCCGGCGTGTAGGTCGTCACCTTCACATTGAAATTCGATGCTAATTTCGTTAGGTTCTTGCTGAGGTTGGCTTAGTTCTGTAGGTGGTCTTTGTCCTTTCAACATGGGCACCGCAAGTCCTCATGTCCTTGGAACAGGAAATTAAATTTTTGTAACAGGGCTTATATAGTGGTGAAAGAAGGGCGTGTTTCATAGTTTACAATCCCATGTCTGTTCACTTGGGCGGGGCCTCTGAGTGAGCAGAGTGGTGTAACAAACCGTTCTCTCATTAAGAAGCTAAAATTACATTTAATCTTTTCACAAATAGTTTCATATTTAAACATTTAAATTGCACAACAATTCCATGTGAATCTGATAACTAGAATGTGTCGACTTTCCAAGATACAGTTTATGTCGTCCTATCATCAGTAATCATGTCTCAGACGCCAGCTGAACTGACATCATATTCATTAAGTCCCAACGCATATTTTCAACTGGTTGGATTACCGAAATATGGTTCTGTTTCCCACCCTTTGATGTCCCCAGAATCTCTGTGTTAAAAAAAGGGCTTTTCCAGAGTCAACTCTATAGAGTAGAGAGAGAGAAATGGGGGGGGGGGGATTTATGGGGGTCATAACCCCCATCAGGCCAACGTCATGACAGTATAAAATATTCACCTGATGTTGCTTGAATATTCCCAGAAAACATTTTGGCTGTTCTTTAAAGGTTCCAATGTATGTTTCATTAGGTTGTGGGAACAGTCTGGTGGTAACATTGTGGGGATATGACAAGAGAGAGGTTCCCAAAACACTAAAACTGTCCAGTTGTGCCACATTCAGATAATGTTTGTATCAGGGTGCACAAAACTTTCCTTTGATGTTGCAACAATGTCGACAGAACAGCCTTTGAGTTCTTTAAAGGTTTCCATAACATTTCATTCAGTTGTTGGAACAGTGTGGATACATTACAAGAAACAGGTTCCCAAAACACAAAATATGCTCAGTTGTGATGACATTCATACAATGTTTAAGTTAGGTTTCACAGGACATTCACTTAACGTTGCAAGAAAATATTTGTGATATATTCATGAAGGTTGCACAGAACATTTCCACAATGTTGCATAATGGTCCACGATTTTCAAATAAGTAAGTTATGATCACACAAAATATATACTGTACCAGTCAAAAGTTGACACACCAACTCATTCAAGGGTTTATCTTTATTTCTACATTGTAGAATAATAGTGAAGACATCAAAACTATGAAATAGCACACATTGAATCATGTAGTAACCAAAAGAGTGTTAAATCCAAATATATGTTATATTTCAGATTCTTCAAAGTAGCCACCCTTTTCCTTGAAGACAGCTTTGCACACTCTTGGCATTCTCTCATCCAGCTTCATGAGGTAGTCACCTGGAAAGCATTTACATTAACAGGTGTGCCTTGTTAAAAGTTCATTTGTGGAATTTCTTTCCTTCTTAATGTATTTGAGCCAATCAGTTGTGTTGTGACAAAGTAGGGGTGGTATTCAAAAGATAGCCCTATTTGGTAAAATACCAAGTCCATATTATGGCAAGAACCGCTCAAAGAAGCAAAGAGACATGACCATCCATCATTACTTTAAGACATGAAGGTCAATCAATCTGGAACATTTCAAGAATTTTGAAAGTTTCTTCAAGTGCAGTTGCAAGTAACAGAGACATCTCTACATCAACTGTTCAGAGGAGACTGTGTGAATCAGGCCTTAATGGTTGAATTGCTGCAAAGATAACACTACTAAAGGACACCAATAATAAGAAGAGACTTGCTTGGGCCAAGAAACACGAGCAATGGACATTAGACCAGTTGAAATCTGTCCTTTGGTCTGATGAGTCCAAATTTGAGACTGCATTTATCAAGGCACAAGGCGAGACCCAAATGCAGACACAGGAACCAGATGGTTGGAGTCTTACAATTTGTATTAATCCAAAGGGGTAGGCAAGAGAATGGTCGTGGCCAGGCAAAAAGGTCAAAACCAGGTCAGAATCCAGGAAGTATAGAGTGGCAGACAGGCTCGTGGTCAAGGCAGGCAGAATGGTCAGGCAGGCGGGTACAGTCCAGAAACAGGCAAGGGTCAAAACCAGAAGGACTATAAAAAGGAGAATGCAAAAAGCAGGAGAACGGGAACAGCGCTGGTTGACTTGGAAACATACAAGACGAACTGGCACAGAGAGACAGGAAACACAGGGATAAAAACACTGGGGAAAATAAGGGACACCTGGAGGGTGTGGAGACAATCACAAGGACAGGTGAAACAGATCAGGGCGTGATACTATTGTAGGCCCACTACAAGGTAATACATGGCATTTTAATTGATTCATAGGACATTTGAACAGTGTTTATCATACAAAGACAACCATATTTTTTGTTGACAAAATGCACATTATTTCATTTGAACAACATTTAATCATACAAATACAACCATATTTTACAAGTACTATGAAGAGGATGGGAACATTTTTGATAACTCAGAAATTATGTTCTGTGTCCTGATTGAAAATATTAGACTAAAAACCCCCACAATACTACAGCTATCTCCTGGTGGCACATGGTTAATGATTTGGCTGCAAGATTGAGGTTCAATCCCACATTTTCTTTAAACCATGTTTCTTTAAAAAACAATGTTGAAATTGAGGCTCAGATATAATCTACTAAAAGATATTGTCTTTATTTTGTACAAATGTATAAATCCAACAGGAATGCAGAATTTAGACTAACGTAAAAAATGTAACGTTGTGTAAAAATTGACTGTTCAACTTTTCAAAAACACATCCGATATAACTCCTATTTTGAGACGCTTCCCATGGTCCCCCTGCCCTATTTTTCACGATCTGAAAAGCAAACGTGATCCTAGATCAGCACTCATAGTCTTGGATACTTTGTAAATTTGGGCCCCCAAGTACGCAGCATATAGAGGATGGGTGATGTGATGGTGTATAACCCAGCTACCAGTATGTCCCTGGCTTAGTCACGTCTAAGAAGACTAAAAAGGAAGAATGGAATTCCTGACTGACCACACTGCCATGGCTATATGCTGAAAAGGGAAAATGTAAGAGAGCTTCCCTGGTGTTGCAGAGGATAACAGACCTGGCTTGAGAACCGAACATTGCCGATTCAGAACCCACATATGCAGATTGTCAACATATGAAATGTCCTATGATCAAATTAAAATTGTACTTGTCACTGAATAAAACAGGTGTAGACTTTACTGTGAAATGCTTACTTACCGTCTATGACTTGGGTGGCTGGAGTCTTTGACAACTTCCTCTGACACCGCCTGGTATAGAAGTCCTGGATGGCAGGGAGCTCGGCCCCAGTGATGTACTGGGCCATACGCACTATACTCTGTAGCGCCTTGCGGTCGGATGCCAAGCAGTTGCCATACCAAGCGGGGATCAGGCAGTCAAATGCTCTCAATGGTGCAGCTGTATAACTTTTTGAGGATCTGAGGGCCCATGCCAAATCTTTTCAGCCTCCTGAGGGGGAAGAGGCGTTGTCGTGCCCTCTTCACAACTGTGTTGGTGTGTTTGGACCATGATAGGTTCTTAGTGATGTGGACACCCGAGGAACTTGAAGCTCTCGACCCGGTCCACTACAGCCCCGTCGATGTGAATGGGGGTGTGCTCGGCTCTCTGTTTCCTGTAGTCCACGATCAGCTCTTTTGTCTTGCTGACGTTGAGGGAGAAGTTGTAGTGCTAGCACCACACTGTCAGGTCTCTGACTTCCTCCCTGTGGCTGTCTCATCGTCACACGACCACAGCCATGTCATATGCAAACTTAATGATGGTGTTGGAGTCGTGTGTGAATTAAATCATGTGTAAATGTTCAAATGTCCTTTGAAAGAAATTAAAATGCCATTTGTCTCTCGATCACCTTCAAATGCAAATTGTCATTAAATCAGAAGAGAAACATAATGGGGATGTATTCCAATCTGCTTTATCATGCTTTAAGGAGCTACATAAAACTTGAACATTTCTTGAACATTTCCTTCAGACAAGGTCAAATGTATATTGTGTGAACCTCAATGGAATATTATGTTAAACCTAAAATAAATATGCTATGAACGTCATAAAAACGGACTTATTTGGAAATTGTGCAACACCGTGGGAATGTTTTTTGCATCCTGTGTGAATATCACAAGAATATTCTTGCAACATCCCAGACAACTCCCATAACTTAACTAAATGTTCTGGGAACCTTTAAAGAACTTAGACCAGGTGTTCTGTCAACATTCTTACAACATTATAGGAATGTGCTGTGCAACCAAACTTAAACATTGTATGCATGTTATCACAACTGAGCATACTTTGTATTTTTTTACCCTGCACAACTGGACAGATTTTATGTTTTGGGAACATATATTTTCTTATGGCCCCACAATGTTCTCATCAGATTGTTCCCACAACCTAAACAATTCTGAGAACCTTTAAAGAAGAGATGAAATGGGTTCTAGGAATGTTCTTGCAACATCAGGCAAATGTTTTATACAAACATTCTTGAATCATCAGCACGACTGGACAGTTTTTGTCTTATGAGAACATTTGCCGTGACCTAATGAATGTTCTGGTAACTTTCACAGAACCAATTTTGGTTTGCTGGGTTAGCTCCTATAGTGTTAACCCAGGTCACAGTGTTGAAGGATTTGTAAATCTTTACAATTCTAGTGTATTATATTGTCCTCTGTCTCCCCAGTATTGTAGGACATACTGAGCCCTACACCAAACTATGCTGTAAGGGTTTCTGCATAGACATCCTGAAGAAGCTGTCCCGCACCACCAAATTCTCCTACGACCTCTACCTGGTCACCAACGGGAAGCACGGCAAGCTGGTCAGAGGCAGTTGGAACGGCATGATCGGAGAGGTAAGGAGATGATGGTTATTCTAACAAGCATTATAATTAGTCACCTGCCTAAAAGTTAGCATATTAAATACATTAAATGTGACCAATTTAGCCCCATTTCATATAGCTGATGACAGAGCATTTTCTGCCTCCTCTGAGCTCAGAGACACCATTCAAATTGGTCGTGTTTCAATTCTTGACATTGGTGATTTAGGTTTATGTTCATCAGACCTCACGATAAAACCCAGATGCAGACAGTTCGAAATAACAAAAGTTTATTACAAAAACAGGGGGCAGGCAAACGATGGGTCAAGGGCAGGCAGAGGTCAGTAATCTAGAGCAGAGTCCGAAAGGTACAGAACGGCAGGCAGGCTCAGGGTCAGGGTCAGGGTCAGGCTCATGGTCAGGGTCAGGCTCAGGGTCAGAAAACCAGGGAAGTTTTCCAGAAGGAAGTTGTTGGAAGTTCATTCTCCTTGCTGACCGTGTTCAGGAAGAGTTTGAGGTTACAACATTAGTTTTCATGGAAGCTATTGTTCTCACTGGGGCATTGGCCACAGTAGCACCGGTAACAGCTGACACAATGCCAGGCAGAGTGCCTGGACTGTAAACCCACTGGCGAGTCCATCAGCATGTTAAACATTACAGTTGTGTAGGGGAAAACGTCAGTAGAGGTTATTAAGAGGAGATATCATACTGAGGGGAAGGGAGGGAGGATCTGCCAGGGGTAGAACAACAGGACTGACTCTGACTAGACTAGCAACAACCTTTATATAGGGTTATCAGCTTCACAAACACTGGCATGATGCAGTTTCTCTGGATCTCTGCAAGGTCTATGCAGCTGCATGCCTATCAAATCAATGATAGGCTTTCTGTGGTGCCAGGGTTTAGCTTTGCATTAGCTAATGGATAAATGTTTATTGGTAGGCCTATTTGGTCATCATTTTCTCATGTTAAGCTTAACATTTCACAAAGCTACACACGGAGTCACAATGCTGTAATATCTATACTGCTGGCTCGTGGCAATAATGTATTTACAGTAATTACAGTTGGAAATTCAACCATTGCAGATTGTAAAATAAATATTAGATGCAACAGCATACTAATCAGCTAGCAATAGATTTCTTTTTAAATATACACCTGTCTTGTATAGGCTACCTTAACCTGCATGACATGAGACGTCCTCGCGCTCTCTCCCAGATTGGATAGAAAGTTGTGCATAAAACCAGACTAATAATGCCAAACAATACAGTCTGTCCACCCTGAAAACACTAGCTTACTAGGGATTGTTTCATTATGCAGTGTACAATCTATAGCTATATACCGTCTTTAGCTGCTATTTATAAACTTTAAAAAAATGTCACATCAAATAGCCTATCAATAGGAAAAAAAGTTGGTGGCTTGAGGATAAATTCAGTCACTCTTTATTGTTGAACTCAGCGGGTTTTGTCTGGCTAATAGCCTACACAAAATCAATTCAATGTACCTTAATTCTGTCCTGAACCTGGTGTTCTGAAGTCCTCCTTTTTTGTCGGTAAATGTTTTCACCACAGCCTGTAGGTCCAGGTTGGGGGCACGACTGTTTTTCTGTACTGAGTATTGCCAACCCAGACAGTCTTTCCTGAGACTGTTAATGTTAAAGATGTTACAGAACTGGCACAGCTCCCTTCTGCCCAGCTTCCTTGATGTTGCTATGGCAATCAAGCTGTTTTTACCATCTCTGTAACTGTTGCTTCTGCAGAGAGATTGTTTTATGAACTAGCTCATGCTGAACGACCTAACAAGCATTAGGCTCTCAGTCTGATATGTGCTTTTGAACGCCTGAGTAAGTGCCACTCGTTGCAATGGCGCCGTCGTAGCCTTGACCCCAACACTGAAATCCCCTTTTACCTTAACCGTTTATTTTATTTTTTTCACTTTTTCAATCACATTCCTCCAGGTTTATGAAATACTTTTTGGAAGGTTACTGTCAAAATGATGACATCAATGACAGGCGCATGGACCCCCAGAGCTCGTGGGGCCCCCATGGCTCGTGGGTCCCCTGCCTTGCGGGGGTGTCTGGTATGCCAGTGTTTACAATGCCCAATTGCTGCTGGTAACACTTTGTCAGCCAGGGCCAGGGACTTACGTAACAGGTATTAGGTCTATGCTATATGCAACAATATCTAATGGATTAGGAATTAGGATTGATATTGCATGATGGATGACATTGCATGAATGGGTGGGTAGATACCATGGGCTGTTATCTGCATCTGTCTGGATGGGTTGTGTAGTATATCAGGGATAATACTGTACACACTGTATATCACCTACAGGGATTTAAGTCTTGCATATCAATGTTGATAGATAAAATGAATCAAACAGGTCAACAGGGGGCATCACTAATCCCACCTACTACAGTGTTCGATTTATTACAGATCATGGAACATATAGACTCTAGACTTTCTATGTCATAAAAATGTCCTCTTCCGTTCTCCCTAGGTGGTATACAAGCGGGCGGACATGGCCATTGGCTCGCTGACCATAAACGAAGAGCGCTCAGAAATTATCGACTTCTCCGTGCCGTTTGTGGAGACGGGGATCAGTGTGATGGTCGCCAGGAGCAATGGGACCGTCTCACCCTCTGCCTTTCTTGGTGAGCATGTTTAACCTGCTCATGTAAACAAACAAAACGTTTCTCTACAGAGATAACAAATGACTTGGCTTAAAAAAGCTTGTTTTACCATCTGAAAACAGAGATGGCAAATAGTACTTTCTCTGGACAGAGTTTAGAACTCACAAGTGAATATATCGTACAACAAGCTGCCTCACGCTACAGAAACAGGAGAAAGGCTTCTTCTAGTATGAGTGCTTCGACTCGCAAAAGACTCGTTCAAGGCTACGCTACTTACTTTAATACTTCTTAAAGAGCATCCCTTTCAGAAGCTGCTGACAGTGTGCTACTATGGTAATACAATACCACGTTGTCCTTGCCATTATCTAGCAAGCAGCTGTCAGAGCACATGGTTTCAACATTTGCCAGAAAGATGTTCTGATTCTTCTATAGGTGTTCTGATTCCTCTCTCCCTCCTCCTCTATAGAGCCCTACAGTCCGGCGGTGTGGGTGATGATGTTTGTGATGTGCTTAACGGTGGTAGCTGTCACAGTGTTTATCTTTGAGTACTGCAGCCCTGTGGGGTACAACCGGAGTCTGGTGAGCGCCAAGGGTGAGTGTCAGCTCCGACCACCTTTCCCTCTACCTCTACCCTCCCGTATCAGCAAAGGTAGAAAGTCACGGAAAAGTAGGTTGAAAAAACTCTATATTATATCACAGAAAATATTAAATGACATTGAAATGGAATGCAAACACATGTTATATACACCCTCTCTGAATCCCTTCTGTCTTTACCACAACCACCATCCTGCCTTCTCCAGATCCCGGAGGCCCCACCTTCACTATTGGGAAGTCTGTGTGGCTGCTGTGGGGCATCGTCTTCAACAACTCTGTTCCAATTGAGAACCCCAAGGGCACCACCAGCAAGGTCATGGTCCTGGTATGGGCCTTCTTCGCTGTCATCTTCCTGGCCTCCTACACTGCCAACCTGGCAGCCTTCATGATCCAGGAGCAATACACTGACACAGTCTCTGGACTGAGTGACAAAAAGGTAGGAGGATTCATCAGTCATTGGTAATTCTGTCTGTGTTCAGTCTTTGAAAGGGGGAAAGAATTATGGACATATTGTAGTGTTTGATGTTAGGCTTAGGCAAAATATAGAGTGGCCTATTTCTGATGAGCAAACAGTGCCTGGCTGCGAACGGTTTGAGAGAATACAAATAACCACGGCAGAGCCTCAATGTCATGACTGTCACTTTTTCCACTCATACTAAAAACATAATAGGATTCCCAGCGTCTGTGGTGAAATTAAATTAGATCCCTGAAGTCTTTAGGTATGATGTCTGTGAAAATCCCCTGGATTGTATTACACCAGTGGATTTGCCAAGCTGCCAGTGATTATATATTCTAGTAGTAACTTATGCATATTTGTGTGGCCTGTGGAGGTGCTCTACACCAGTATTGACAAGGAAGCCTATGTTAAAACTTCAGTGCTAGAAATGATTTGTGGACTCTCTGCTTTAAGGCACTGAGGGATTAGAGAGGCATTTGAGGGAAAAGACCAAGCTGTCCACTGCTCATTAGAATTCCGGGAACTCATTTAATATTCTTCCCACATAATCCATTAGCTCTACTTTGTGAAAAAAGGAGAGAACCCATAAAGTGTCTTTTGACAGTGAGTCTACAGATCAACCAGGGCAGAATCCACAGAAGCTCAGAGAGAATAGACAGACTGGACACTGCAGGTGGAACATTTAAATTGAGCTGTATGATCTCTAAAAAGGGACGTTTTCTGAAAGTGTTTCAAACAAGAGGCTTGTACGGAATACAAACTGGTTAAAGGACAGTAACTGGTGTTTATGTAGTGACAGGATTGTTTCTCCTCCTGGGACTGTTCACTTCAGAGGCATGAAGTCATGCATGGACAAGACCTTGCCATTTCCTCAGAGTGACATCATGTACAGACAGGCACCTCCCTCTTTAGACCCTGTCTGTGCTAGTCTCTCCTTTCTGTACAAGCTGTCAGATGTTAACAGATTTTTGTAAGAATCCTACACACTTAACGTTGGCCAGCTAGACTCAAGCTCTATGGGTCAACCATCATCCGTGCTTTTAGTCAGGGTTTTCACTGCTTCCCAACAGGCATTTACAACACAGAGCACTGAATGACATCCTGTGCCTGGGGGCACTATCACACTGCTACAGCATTCCCTCATTCACATAGCAGCAACCTTGGTCTGTTGGGTGAGATGAGGAACACAGGCTGAGTATCCTAATGCAGCCAGTGTACAGGATACAGGACAAATGGGAACGAGGACAACACTCTGTCATCTCTCCAGCTCCCCCACCAGAGAGCAGTGAGACGTGGGATGCATAAGACTGGCACCAAAGGTCTCATTAATTCATGTGAAATGGCTCAGAGGATATTTCTCTCATTCTGACAAGCCAAGGTTACTAGGAATTATCGCTCATGGAAGTATTTGCATTAATGAACAAGTAAAATTTATTTTCAGTATATTGCACAGTCAGGGTATTTAAATGAACATGGTCCACTCTGCGTCAAAGGGGCATGGCAAAATAAGGAGAAATTAGGAGTTTTTATTACAGTCAAGGGGGAAGAAGTAATTTTCTAATTCTCTGGAAAGTATGGCCTGGACTTAATTTCTGTTCATTGTGCCCTCTAATCGTCGAATTGAGAGAGGAATTATAGAGAGGGTAACCTTAGCTGACCACTTAATTGAGTGAACAGCACTTGAGGGTATAGGCAGATATCAAAGAGACAGTGGTCTAGTGTAGTCAAGGACAAGGTGATCAGTGTCATTGTGTTAGTTTCTTTGAGGTTTATATTCATGCCTCTGGGTTTGCCTGGCATATCATACACTCTTAGAAATAAAGTGCTATCTAGAACCTAAAAGGGTTGAGACATCAGATCTTAGGAGAGGGTGGAAGAAAAACATATTAAATGTTATTACTTAATATTCAAGTATGTCAATGTATTTTTTAAATTTTTTTATGGATTTAATGAATAGTGCATGTATTCTTCCTAGACATGTCGGGTATCCTGTTCAAAATGTTTCTTGTTCATGCATTTATAATTCAAACTTCTACATTTCCCAAACAGTTCCAGAAGCCACAGGAGCAGTATCCACCATTTCGTTTTGGTACGGTCCCAAATGGAAGCACAGAGAGGAACATCCGGAGCAACTACCCTGAGATGCATGCCCACATGGTCAAATACAACCAGAAGGGTGTGGAGGACGCCCTCAACAGCCTCAAATCAGGGTAACACTCTGTAAATAATCATTATACACAGTCAGTGACAGAAAACAGACATCAGCGTAACACATTCTAAAATGACTAAGCAAATATTTTATGTTTGATGAAATTATAATTCATTAGATAAGTTATTAAATGGTAATTAAATAGTAATTAAAAATACAATTGTCTATCATTGCATTTTCCCACAAGATAAATCCCTATTGTTATTATCTATAGGAAACTGGATGCCTTCATCTATGACGCTGCTGTGCTGAACTACATGGCAGGTAAAGACGAGGGCTGTAAGCTGGTGACCATCGGCAGTGGGAAGGTCTTTGCCACCACTGGCTACGGCATTGCCTTGCAGAAGGAGTCCCGATGGAAACGTCCTATAGACCTGGCCCTGCTCCAGTTCCTAGCGGATGGTAAATTACAATTGACCCTGTGTGGAGTGGGATGGGTGGCTAATTGTAAATCTTAGCTGTACTTATCCTTTTAGGTCCCAAATATTCCCATATTTGCTAAACTGGTAAACTGCACATTAATGGTAAAAAAGCGTAACTCACAAAAGTAAGCTAGTATAGACCCGAAGAGCCTCGAGATTAGAAAAAACTCATCTTTAATGAAAATACTGGCGTACATTGCACCATGGACAACTCAGAGGCACTGTAACATAGAGTTTTGACTGTGATCCAGGGAACAACAAGTGTAAAATGCTGAGTCAGGGTTTGTCGAGGGGAGTGATGAGGGTGTGAGATTGGCATTGACACACAATGGCAACAACCGGCGCAAGAGTGTTTTAATGAACACCTTCAAGCCTCTCTGTGTTCTGTTCTGCAGGTGACACACAGAAGCTGCAGACGGTGTGGCTCACAGGGATCTGTCGTAACGAGAAGAAGGAGGTGATGAGCAGTAAGCTGGACATAGATAACATGGCGGGCGTCTTCTACATGCTGCTGGTGGCCATGGGGCTCAGTCTCCTGGTGTTCAGCTGGGAACATCTGCTCTACTGGAAGCTGAGACACTCTGTACGCAAGTCTGAACGCCTCGACTTCCTGCTCGCCATCAGCAGGGTAGGTGTGGCTGACCCTTCTTCCGAGGGACAGGGGTGGAAAGGGTACATAGGCCTAATCTATAGAGATGTACACACTGAGGCATGTCTTAGATTGCGAAGGCCTTGGGTTCTGCAGAGAATGTGGTCCAATCACCATGGGAAAGTTGATCTGTTAATCTAAGGCACAAAACCGTTTTTTATAGCAATAAATTCCATAAAGAAATGACATAAAATGTAAGCAAAAATTCAATGAAAGCAGCAACAATGGCATAATTTTGCAGTCTAAGAAACCATAAAATGTGTTGTTTCTCTTTTCACAAACACAGCAGAAGAAAATGTTTGACTTCCTGACCATAAAGTTCTGTCTTTCTTAGATTTTTGCCTCACAGTAACACTTGGGAAATATTTGTAATGAACTAAGTCAAAGATGTACATGATCAGGATATTTCAAGGGCACTAAAATAAAAATTATGCAAAAATAAAATGAGTAAAAAGCCATAAAATGACTTTATGGAGACCGTGCAATACTGTTACTGTCCTGATCCATCTGAAATGGAATTTAAATAGGCCCATTAACAATCCATCTCAGTGTTGACCGTGGTGAGGTGAGATTAAGCATTCTAGACTGAGACCCAATTTGAAAGTAAAATAAAGCCGGCCGAATAAAAATTGGAAAACTAATTTAGCAAGTGCATGGTCAGCTGCTGCTTTTTCATTTACTGTCTTGCGCATTTTTTTGTGTGTAATATCAACCTGAATGCATACAAGCTTTCAAAACAACACAAATTGTCTATAAACTATTTTGGACAATCCTGAATCTAATTTGGCTTTCACACTTCTCTGTGTAATTGTCTTCACTTCATTGGTCAGACAGGTTAAAAGAAATTGTATTTGCTCAAAGTGAATGTTATCAACACAAGCAATACTGTTTTCTAAAGTCATGATTAGAAACAATGGCCAAAGATAATTAACACCTATGGGATTTAATCTTGTCAAACTTTGTGTAGGGTGAGAAATGTAGATCTGTTCCAAAACCTGACAAGGCTTTTTGATGGATGCTAATCTCCTCCTCCTTCGCTATCTCTGCAGGGAATCTACAGCTGCTTCAACGGTGTGGAGGACTCTGACCGCAACGGAAACCTGCAGAACCCTGACGTCACCACCAACTACACCCAGGCCAACATGCTGAAGATGCTGCAGACAGCCAAGGACATCGTGACCTCGACCAGAGTGGAGAACTCCCTGGACAATGCCACCAAGACCATAGAGAACTGGAGCCGGCGAGGAGCCGACAATGTGCGGGTTGGCCTGCCGCCTCGGGTGGCAACCACTATAGACATGGGCCACAGCCGCCTGCCCTACATCTCCAGCATCACGGACAACCACTCGCCCTACCCCCAGAGGGCGCTCGCTTCCACATTCCCCATCCACTACTCGGACAGCACCACCCAGCCCCTGCTGGACAAATCCAGGGTGGTGACGCGGCCTACCCCACTCCGCTACACCCTTCCGGCCCGTGGCAGCCACCACTTCTATGAGAGGACCCTACCCATCTCCAGCCTTAGCAGCCCCCACATCGCCATGAGGGACCCTGCTCCCCCTAGCACCTCCAGTCACAACCCACACCCCCACCACAGCAGCAGGCTGTATGTTGAGACCCAGCCCCGGCTCCCCGGCTCCCCGTTTGTCCCTTACAGAGAGTTCCAGGTGCCTGACATCTATGTGGAACACCACAAGGGGCCCCTGGGACGGAAGTTCAGCTACCCCCCTGACCACATGGGCAGGAAGAAGAGGTCCCACAGCTACGTGTTTTCCGAGGCCCAAGACACCAGGGGGAGGAACGACTATGATGAGCCAACCTCCTGTCTGGCTGAGCTGAGGGCCAACCACCTCCTGAACAACCACGCCTCTTCTGCATCAACCATGGCCTGCATGGGGGGCCACTACCCCAGCGGCAGCGCCAGCTGCAACTCCTGCATGAAGCCCTACCTGGAGCCTGAAATGGAGGATGTGCCCTTGCTGGGGAAGGACAAGGTCAACCGCCGGGCCTCTTTTCTCAAGGCCACCTGGAGCAGTGACAGGATCCGCCAACTGGGCGAGAAGCCCTCCACCTCCACTATGCCTGACCTGTTCCCCCGCGTAGTGGTGGCCAACCCCAAGCCCCACAAGCTGTATGGCAGCCAGGGGAACAACCTGTGCTACCCCCTGGCCGCTGAGCCTGCCTACCTAGACCCGGCTCATATGCGTTCCTACCCCTACAAGCAGCATAAGCTCAAGTGCTCCCAGTCCACCCGGCTACCATCCTACAGGGAGGCTATCCTGCAGAACGCAGCCGCCTTGCGGCGCTCTTCCTCCACTGTGGTGCACAGACACTACTCCACCTACCTGAACTCCTACACAGACCTGCCTGTATACGTGGGGCCACTGCCCCAGGGGCGTGGGCAGTTCTACGACAAGGACATGTGCCACTTGTTCCCCTGTGCAAGCCACTGCCCTAACAACAATGCCCTGGTGCCCCGTATGGGGGACCGGCAGGTGGTGTACCAGAACAATATGTTTGGGGGCTACGAGGGCGCGGTGGGACGGTCGCGGGAGGAGCCCCCCCTGCCCGGGTCTGGGAGCAGGGATCGGAGGGAGGTCCTGGTGGCCAGAAGAGTCAACAGTCCCTATGTGCCAAAGACCTGGGGCAGGGTATCCAGTCTGGAGTCTGAGGTCTGAGCTCCAAGCCCCTCCATACCTTCAGGCTGATGGACTATCCCTCCCACTGGGGAGGGGAAAGCCTACCTGGGGCCTCCCCCTCAGCCTTTGGTTTAGGCAAAAACGAATGAATTAGCTACCAATAATATCCTTGGCTGATGGAAGGAAGTAAAGGGCATTGAAATGCTGTTACTGCTGGGACATTGTCAAGTAAACATTAAGCGATAAGAAAAGAAAAGACAATGTTGAATAGTATTTAATACCTTCAAATTTAACCTGTTGATTGTTATTTAAAACATTTTTAAATGCTGTCTTGCTGTGAGAGAGAGAGAGAGACCTGGATGACAATACACTGTAGCCGCTCACTCAGTTTAGACACATTTAACTTTTCTCTTCAATTATTTTGGTATCCTTCCATTTAAATTTATACACATATAAAAAGAGAATAATAATTTCGTTATCAAACCACAGAAATGTCTTCCACGACATTTGTAAGTCCAGGAGCTCTAGGGAAGCTGTCTGTTTAAGGCTTTTTGGCTCCGGTGGTCACTGATGTAATTTGACTTGGATTTTAAAAGGGAACATTTATAATTATCATCTGTATTTCCATTGTTACTCTACACTTTAATAAATGACAAGGCCACTTCAAGGCCCTTTTGGAATTGTCTATATTTTCCTTTTCTGAGTCAAACTCCACATATGATCTGTAATGCCAGCAGAATGGAATAGCAGGTCAGGTCCCAGGACTCTAGATGTTTGTCTGCTTCAGTTCATTAAGTGGGCCACCTCTGTTGACTCATCCAGAAAGGTCATTGGATATCAGATCCACTAGACAGCGCTATGTTCAGTTCACATGCCAACAATAGGGCAGACAAGTCAACTACAGCTCCTTAAAAGACAAGAACACATTTGTATTTTACTAACACCCCACATAATCTGTTCAGAAACTGTGATATGTCATCAATTTATCAAATCACTGTATGAGTATTCTGCTGAACATCGTAAATTCATTTAAAAAAGATGAAGTGGAATAGAAACATGTTCAGTTAGGTAACAAATCCAAACAGAGGCTTTGATTTGTCTATATGACCAGGATGGCCATTGTCTGAGCAGTGATACCTGTGACAGTAAATCTTCCCTCAGGGCTCATCAAGGGATTCCAATAACATTAGCCTATCAGTGATTCTGCCAAGACGCGCACACACACACACACACATTCACACACACACACTTTCACACTGGCTTCAAAGGGTGGTGTTCATCAACACCTCACTTTACTCACTTTACCAATGACTAGGGGGAGCTTTGGCACACCACATCCATCAGTGTCCACACTGGGCCTTACCTGAAAACAGACTAAGGCAAGGATGGGCAACTGGCCCCCGGATCAACTTCCCAAAAATATACTGAGTGTACAAAACATTAAGAACACCTTCCTAATATTGAGTTTCCCTCAGAACAGCCTGAATTTGTCAGGTTATGGACTCTACAAGATGTTGAAAGAGTTCCACAGGGATGCTGGCCCATGTTGACTCATGCTTCCTACAGTTGTGTCAAGTTGGCTGGATGTCCTTTGGGTGGTGGACTATTCTTGATACACACGGGAAACTGTTGAGTGTGAAAAACCAAGAAGCGTTGCAGTTCTTGACACACCCAAACCGGTGCGCCTGGCACCTACTATAATACCTTGTTCAAAGGCACTTCAATCCTTTGTCTTGCCCATTCATTTACACATTTTAAAGTGGATTTAACAAGTGACATCAATAAGGGATCATAGCTTTCACCTGGATTCACCTGGTCAGTCTACACCATCGAAAGAGCAGGTGTTGTTAATGTTTTGCACACTCAGTGTATATAACATTTTTGCCCTCAACATTGAGTTGAGACCCCGACTGAGTCCCCACCCATATAAACTCAGCAAAAAAAGAAACGTCCCTTTTTCAGGACCCTGTCATTCAAAGATAATTCGTAAAAATCCAAACAACTTCACAGATCTTCATTGTAAAGGGTTTAAACACTTTTTCCCATGCTTGTTCAATGAACCATAAAGAATTAATGAACCTGTGGAACGGTCATTAAGACACTAACAGCTTACAGACGGTAGGCAATTGGGAGTGGCAGGTAGCCTAGCGGTTATAGTGTTGGACTTGTAACCGAAGGGTTGCAAGATCGAATCCCCAAGCTGACAAGGTACAAATCTGTCATTCTACCCCTGAACAAGGCAGTTAACCCACTGTTTCTAGGCCATCATTGTTCTTAACTGACTTGCCTAGTTAAATAAAGGTTAAAAACAAGTTCGGTTCACAGTTATGAAAATTTAGGACACTAAAGAGGCCTTTCTACTGACTCTGAAAAACACCAAAAGAAAGATGCCCAGGGTCCCTGCTCATCTGCGTGAATGTGCCTTAGGCATGCTGCAAGGAGGCATGAGGACTGCAGATGTGGCCAGGGCAATAAATTGCAATGTCTGTACTATGAGACTCCTAAGCGCGACAGGATAGACAGCTGATCGTCCTCGCAGTGGCACACCACGTGTAACAACACCTGAACAGGATCAGTACATCCGAACAGCACACCTGTGGGACAGGTACAGGATGGCAACAACAACTGCCTGAGTTACACCAAGAAACGCACAATCCCTCCATCAGTGCTCAGACTGTCTGCAATAGGCTGAGAGGCTAGACTGAGGGCTTGTAGGCCTGTTGTAAGACAGGTCCTCACCAGACATCACCGGCAACAACATTGCCTATGGGCACAAACCCACCGTCACTGGACCAGACAGGACTGGCAAAAAGTGCTCTTCACTGACGAGTTATGGTTTTGTCTCACCAGGGGTGATGGTCGGATTCGCGTTTATCATTGAAGGAATGAGCGTCACACCGAGGCCTTGGAGAATTTGGAGGTGGACAGTCCATCATGGTCTGGGGCGGTGTTTCACAGCAGCATCGGACTGAGCTTGTTGTCATTGCAGGCAATCTCAACGCTGTGCGTTACTTGGAAGACAACCTCCTCCCTCATGTGGTACCCTTCCTGCAGGCTCATCCTGACATGACCCTCCAGCATGACAATACCATCAGCCGTACTGCTCGTTCTGTGCGTGATTTCCTGCAAGACAGGAATGTCAGTGTTCTGCCATGGTCAGTGAAGAGTTCGGATCTCAATCCCATCGAGCACGTCTGGGACCTGTTGGATCGGACGGTGAGGGCTAGGGCCATTCCCCCCAGAAATGTCCAGGAACTTGCAGGTGCCTTGGTGGAAGAGTGGGGTAACATCTCACAGCAATAACTGGCAAATATGGTGCAGTCCATGAAGAGGAGATGCACTGCAGTATTTGCTGCAGCTGGTGGCCACACCAGATACTGACTGTTTCTTTTGATTTTGACCCCCCCCCCCCTTTGTTCAGGGACACATTATTCAATTTCTGTTAGTCACATGTCTGTGGAACTTGTTTATGTCTCAGTTGTTGAATTTTGTTATGTTCATACAAATATTTACACGTTAAGTTTGCTGAAAATAAACGCAGTTGACAGTGAGAGGACGTTTCTTTTTTTGCTGAGTTTATATAGTACCAATCAAAAGGGTTTTCCTTTATTTGTACTATTTCTACATTGTAGAATAATAGTGAAGACATCAAAACTATGAAATAACACATATGGAATCATGTATTAACCATAAAAGTGTTAAACAAATAACATCTATTTTAGATTATAGATTCTTCAAAGTAGCCACCCTTTGCCTTGATGACAGCTTTGCACACTCTGGAAAGATGATACTTTCTCTGCTAGTTCAACTAAGTCATAGGTGTTTTTATAATATGTGAGAGTGAATGCCACTTATCTAGTAAAAAACATTATTATTCAACAATAGGTATTATGTATTCTAGATACTGTATGAAAGATTGCACTGTATACACTACAATACAAAGAGGTAAACTCAAGATGTGCTAATGAGGTAATATTTCTGAAGGTCTTCAGTTGAACATCTTATGCGCTTATGCTCCAGCTCTTGGGATCCCTTCACTGATATCACTGAGCGATGAGTGCTTTTCAGCTAGGCCAAATATCATTGAAACGTGATTTCTAATTCAACAAAGAGAGATTAATGCCTTCAGCACTTAATAAGTGTGAGAAACGCATCACGGCTGAATAAAACCCTTTCAAGTTCCCCAAAATGAACCTTTTCAGAGCAATATAGGCACTCTTTCAGCATGCTCGCTGCTCAGAACAATCTTTTTCATTTCACACAGTAATTAATGACTAATTCTGTTATCTGTGTGCTTTGTAATGTGACAAATGTGCTCCCTCTCGCCCTCCTTCTTGAAATGTTGAAATTCACGAGGGGTAGGCCTACAAAGTCGGTCAATGCCCCCCAATTCATTTCTCAGAATTACCACATAAATATAGGACAAGATTATATCCAACCTGAGGGAACATTTTATGAATAGAATTTCACTCTCGATTCCCTCAGCATGGTGCTACATATTTTACTGTTCATTCAGGCCCAGATCACACAAGAAAAATGATGCCTGAAGCCCTCCTGATGTACAGCTGTAGTCAGCGAAACCCGAGGTCTATATACTGTATCTATCTGTTCTTCATGCACAGTTACTTTAGAGGGCATTCAAAACAGGATTTTCATTCTGTGAGAGTTGCAGCAAACCTTAACCCCTTTATCCTGTGGCAAATAGGTTTGATTCTGCCTTAGTACTACCCCTCACCCCATTCTATCCCAGCCACACAGACTGCTGCTTCCTCCATGGTTCTGGTTCTGTTGGCCCTACGTGTGCTGGGCTGGAGTGTACAAAACATACAGGTTGGTCAGCCCCAATTGTATAATCCCACCCAGGCAGGCCCAGAGCAGGGATCTGAGAAGACAGGGGTCCATGAGGTATGGCTGGATGAATAGACTGATTAACCCTGGGACAGGGTTAGTGGCATGTTTAATAAACATGTTCGGACCTATGCAGCCCTCCCTCATTAGCACAGCCATGATGTGTGAACCCAAGCTAACCAACAGGGCAGGTCACCATGGAGACCAAAACCAGGCCCTGCTGGAAGTTTGTCTAACGAATCATTGAACCCTTCCACCACACTGATGACAGCTAGCTACATATACATGTACATGGATTGGTGGGAAAGATAATAGTTTTTCATGCTACACACTACTACTGCAACAGTTTTGCTTCTGTCCCTCACCTCACCCCTAACTAGGTTTGAACCTGGGACCCTCTGCACACATCAACAACTGACACCCATGATGCATCTTTACCCACCCACAAACAACTACTTCAAGGTCTCAGAGCAAGTGACGTCACCAATTGTAACACTATTAGCGCGCATCACCACTAACTAGCTAGCCATTTCACATCGGTTACACTCACCCCCCTTTTGACCTCCTCCTTTTCCACAGCAACCAGTGATCCGGGTCAACAGCATCAATGTAACAGTATAGCTTCTGTCCCTCTCCTCTCCTTGAACCAGTTGACCCTCTGCACAACAACAGTCACCCACGAAGCATCGTTACCCATCGCTCCACAAAAGCCACGGTCCTTGCAGAGCAAGGGGAGCAACTACTTCAAGGTCTCAGAGCAAGAGACATCACAGATTGAAACGCTATTAGCACGCACCACCGCTAACTAGCTAGCCATTTCACATCGGTTACACTACAACTGCTACTACTACTACTGCTGTAGTCACTGCACCACCACCTCCATACAAATGCAATGACACATCAGAGAATATCCAAACAGACACAGATACTTTAGATTATATCTTCCTCTGGAACGTAACTGTGAATTTAATTTCCATAGGATTTTATAATTGATACTTTCTCCTGATATATTGTCTCATCTTGAAGATAAATATCATCATAGTGGGGGGAAAGCAATCTAGATCCCACGTGAATAACCCTACCCTTTATTTTCTATTTCGCTCCAACAATTATCATCAAAATTGTATTCTCATGATGGAATGTATCTTTCATGCAACATAAATCATGTGGTAATGACAGGCGAGGCTAAGTGAAGGGATAAAGAGTTACATGACTAAGTGTGGTGGTGTAGAGGATACCATGTCAACTGGCTGTTGATGGATGGATCTATTTCAACTGGCTCTATACAGGGCTCTAGTAGAAACATACTGCTGGGGAGGTGCAGGGAGGATGAAGGGGTTAAAGGTCAAGAATTACAAAGGGGGAAAAGATGTTGGGAAAGGGAACGGATATGATTTTAACCACCAAATCAGCCCCTGTTCATCATACCTCAGGTTTAAAGTAATGTGTGAATGGAACTGCTCTGTGGAGAAAATATCAATCCAAAATATCTACAGTATACAGATATAAAATTCTCGCTTAGCTCTGTTGGCTAATGCATTTCTGACAAGTGGGCATAACATGGACATTTCTTAAATACAGAAGGCATACATCCACGTGAGAGACTGATACTTGTTGCACCCACAACACATACTGAAACTGTTGATTCTTGGCTCACAGTCCCAGAGGCAAACTTTGATAGGAGGTGCCAGTGTTGAGTTGCAGTTGAATGGCAGGGCCAGGGCCAGAAGGGAATCAGGTATTATGGGGTATTACCAGGCTTTAGTGGAAATTAAAAGGCTTTTGGGGTGATGAGATCTGAGATGCTGCCAGTGTTAGCCCGATCTTGTTGAGTATGGGTAGCACAACATACAGAGGACATCTGTAGATTAGTGAGGCGTGTGGTAAAAAACCTTGATGATTCACATTGACTTTGAAATTGACACTGAAGATTTTATGACGTCTATTGGACAGTTGCCCTTGAGGAGACAGATACTAACCAAAACAGATTGTACTCTTCCTTATAATGAAATGTGATGGTCCATCATGGTCCATCTCATCATGTCTCATCTCTTGCCCAAGTTGAAAGGAGTCTGGATTGAACACATACTGTAGTGAGCACATATTAGCCTCTCTTGTACTGCTGACCCATAACCCCATCTCTGGGTCAACCAGCCGGCCGGTGGCCTCTCATGATCAAGCCCCCAGTCCAGGCTGTCCACATTGAGCTGGTCCCCCAGGGTATGAGCATTACTCTGGGTTTGTGAGGGGCAGATGCCCTGACATCTGGGCCCAGGGTTAGTGCGAGCCCATCAGGGTGTGCTGGTGCTGGTGGTGTGTTGCATGCAGTCTTCCCTGTAGCAGATTGAGGGTCCTGATGGAGGCTGATTGTGATCATTCATTACCCAGGCCTTGCAGATGGGTCCCTCTACTCCCACAGGGGCGTAAGTGGAACCACTTACTGAGGACAACAGCCAAAGGGACACACAGGAAAGGACACAACATGATTATGGGAAGAATGAGAAGAAGAAGAAGAAGAATGATGATGATTATGATGGTAATGGTGATAATGGTGAGGATGATACTTTCATATTATTTCCTAAGGCAAAGTCAGGTTGACTTATTGGCCCTGTGACTCCATGGCTATTTATTCTCCAGTGGCATGCCATCAATTAACTACCAGTTTCACTCATTAATCCGTATTAGAGGTCGACCGAATATGATTTTTCAACGCTGATACCGATACCGATTATTGGAGGACCAAAAAAGCAGATACCAATTAATCGGTCGATTTTTATATATATATTTGTAATAATGACAATTACAACAATACTGAATGAACAATTTTATTTGAACTTAATATACAATTCAAATAAATAATGAAACATGTTTAATTTGGTTTAAATAATGCAAAAACAAAGTGTTGGAGAAAAAAAGTAAAAGTGCAATATGTGCAATGTAAAAAAGCTAACGTTTAAGTTCCTTGTTCAGAACATGAGAACATATGAAAGCTGGTGGTCCCTTTTAACATGAGTCTTCAATATTCCCAGTTAAGAAGTTTGAGGTTGTAGTTATTATAGGACTATTTCTCTCTATACCATTTGTATTTCATATACCGTTGACTATTGGATGTTCTAATAGGCACTTTAGTATTGCCAGCCTAAACTCGGGAGTTGATAGGCTTGAAGTCATAAACAGCGCAGCGCTTGAAGCATTATGAAGAGCTGCTGGCAAATGCAAGAAAGTTCTGTTTGAATGAATGCTTACGAGCCTGCTGCTGCCTACCACCGCTCAGTCAGACTGCGCTATCAAATCATAGACTTAATATATAATATAATAACACACAGAAATACGAGCCTTAGGTCATTAATATGGTCAAATCCAGAAACTATCATTTCGAAAACAAAACATGTATTATTTCAGTGAAATAGAGAACCGTTCTGTATTTTATCTAATGCGTGGCATCCATAAGTCTAAATATTGCTGTTACATTGCACAACCTTCAATGTTATGTCATAATTATGTAAAATTCTCGCCAATTAGTTCGGAACGAGCCATGCGGCCCAGTGTTGCATATACCCTGACTCTGCATGCAATGAAAGCAAGAGAAGTGACACAATTTGCCTGCTAACATTAATTTATTTTAACTAAATATGCAGGTTTAAAAATATAAACTTCTGTGTATTGATTTTAAGAAAGGCATTGATGTTTATGGTTAGGTACATTCGTGCAACGATTGTGCCTTTTTTGCAAATGCGCTTTTGTTAAATCATCCCCCGCTGTCTTTGTTAGGAAGAAATGGTCTTCACACAGTTCGCAACGAGCCAGGCGGCCGAACTGCTGCATATACCCTGACTCTGTTGCACAGAACACAGGAGACACAGGAGACAATTTCCCTAGTTAAAAGAAATTCATGTTAGCAGGCAATATTAACTAAATATGCAGGTTTAAAAATATATATTTGTGAATTGATTTTAAGAAAAGCGTTAATGTTTATGGTTAGGCACACATTGGTGCAACAACAGAGCTTTTTTTGCGAAAGCGCTTGTTAAATCACCCGTTTGGCGAAGTAGGCTGTGATTCCGCATCGATTATATGCAACACAGGACAAGCTAGATAAACTACTAATATCATCAAACATGTGTAGTTAACTAGTGATTATGTTAAGATTGATTGTTTTTCATAAGATAAGTTTAATGCTAGCTAGCACCTTACTTTGGCTCCTTGCAGCATAACAGGTAGACAGAGTGCAGTGTCCAAAAATGCCGATTACTGATTGTTATGAAAACTTGAAATCGGCCCTAATTAATCGGCCATTCCGATTAATCGGTCAACCTCTAATCCGTATGGCAGTCAGACTGTTTCAAAATGCATTTCATTGTATTACTCTTCTGCTCCGCTCCCTTCCCCCTCTCACCATGCTCATGTCATGTTACTTATCTCTGATGTGGATCAGTGAGCTGTGAACATGTATACTAACACACTCAAAAACACGCGCCCACACACGCCCACACACACACACACACACACACACACACACACACACACACACACACACACACACACACACACACACACACACACACACACACACACACACACACACACACACACACACACACACACACACACACACACACACACTCTGCTGGCTAATACGTTTCCACACTCCAGGCTGAGTCCTGCGCCATCTACAGAAGGGCTGTGTAACGGCATTCTCGGCACATCCGTGCTTTGAATTAATTACAGTACCTCACACTCCATACATTTTCCCAGACACTAAGTCACCTTGAGAATAGTGCTTGGGATCCTATCAGTTGTGGTAGCAGGGGGGCATAGCGAGTGTCCAGCTAACATGAGCAGCTGAAAATGGCTGTCAAAATGTTTGCAAATGAAAAATACACACACATAAACTTTGTATCCAGGAGGGTTAAAAAGCCAAGCCAACCACATGACTGTGTGAGGACTGTAACTTAATCTGCACTTATCCCTCAAACATATACAACAGGACACTACAGAATAAATCTTTCTTTCTCTATGTTTGTAGTGGAGCATTTTAATTAAATAGCCATAGAATTCTGTATAACTCTAATGGCAAGGGCACAGTAGATTTGTGTCTGTCTGTGTAGGCTATAGAAAATATCCTCTAGGCTGATTAGGGCGATTCCCTGATGTACCTCTACGCAGACGACACCATTCTGTATACTTCTGGCCCTTCCTTGGACACTGTGCTATCTAACCTCCAAACGAGCTTCAATGCCATACAACACTCATTCCGTGGCCTCCAACTGCTCTTAAACGCTAGTACCAAATGCATGCTTTTCAACCGCTCGCTGCCTGCACCCGCACGCCCGACTAGCATCACCACCCTGGATGGTTCCGACCTAGAATATGTGGACATCTATAAGTACCTAGGTGTCTGGCTAGACTGTAAACTCTCCTTCCAGACTCATATCAAACATCTCCAATCCAAAATCAAATCTAGATTCTGCTTTCTTTTTCGCAACAAAGCCTCCTTCCCTCACGCTGCCAAAATTACCATAGTAAAACTGACTATCCTACCAATCATCTACTTCGGCGATGTCATCTACAAAATAGCTTCCAATACTCTACTCAGCAAACTGGATGCAGTTTATCACAGTGCCATCCGTTTTGTTACTGAAGCACCTTATACCACCCACCACGCGACCTGTACGCTCTAGTCGGCTGGCCCTCGCTACATATTCGTCGCCAGACCCACTGGCTCCAGGTCATCTACAAGTCCATGCTAGGTAAAGTTCTGCCTTATCTCAGTTCACTGGTCACGATGGCAACACTCACCCGTAGCACGCGCTCCAGCAGGTGTATCTCACTGATCATCCCTAAAGCCAACACCTCATTTGGCCGCCTTTCCTTCCAGTTCTCTGCTGCCTGTGACTGGAACGAATTGCAAAAATCGTTGAAGCTGGAGACTTTTATCTCCCTCACCAACTTTAAACATCTGCTATCTGAGCAGCTAACCGATCGCTGCAGCTGTACATAGTCCATCGGTAAATAGCCCACCCAAATGACCTACCTCATCCCTATACTGTTTTATTTATTTACTTTTTACTTTTTCCAGTATCTCTACCTGCACATGACCATCTGATAATTTATCACTCCAGTGTTAATCTGCTAAATTGTAATTATTCGCCTACCTCCTCATGCCTTTTGCACACAATGTATATAGACTCTTTTATTTATTTATTTTTTAAATTTTTTTACTGTGTTATTGACTTGTTTATTGTTTACTCCATGTGTAACTCTGTGTTGTTGTCTGTTCACACTGCTATGCTTTATCTTCGGCCAGTTCGCAGTTGTAAATGAGAACTTGTTCTCAACTAGCCTACCTGGTTAAATAAAGGTGAAATAAAAAAATAAAAAAAATAAATGACAATATCGTCCAGTGAAGTAGCAATCAAGTAGTGAGAAATATTTTTCATCCACAAAATATTTTACTATTCAGACTGAATAGTAAATTATCTTAAAGTCGATCAAATTGTAAAATTTCACCAATATTTGATGAAATATGAATCCATCACACAGTAAACAAATGCATTAAAACGATAGGGTCCTCCTCAGACCGTAGCCTGGGTTGTAATGGGCTAATGATTCATGGGGCATTGAAAGGCCTCTGTGTGGAGGACTGCTCTAAATCTAATCAGGGCCATTGCTTATGCCAACAGGGCATAGTAATAAAGTTGGCAACACTTGGTTACTGCTTTGTGTTCCTCCTCATTTCTCATCACAGCCCAGACACCACAGTGGAGGGCAACACACACCGTAGCAGCCTATCTGCTGTAGCAGTAATTGGAAGATGTAATTCGATTATCCTGATACTACCTGGGGCCAACCATTGCCTATGGTAAAAGTGTATTACTAATATAATGAATTTGGCATCCTATTTACAGGGCTAATGATTGTGTTGGTAATACCAAGTCAAAGAGATCAAAGTGGAACCAATGGCATCTGAATGATCCCTACCAGTGGATGAATGTCTCACTTCTCAACAGGTTAATCAATCTGGTCTGATAAAGAAAAGAGACAACTTAGGAAATAATAAACGTTATCAAATATTAATTTCCTCTTGGAATATGGATTCACCACAACCTTACTATTCACAATTGTGGCAGACTAGTCTAGATTAACAAAATGTATTGTGACATGATGAACAGCAGCCCTGAATGATCAATCTTCAATTAACAACTGTTGATCCATAAATGTCCATATTTCCCATCCCAACACTGGTTTTAAGATCTCAAATCCCTTCCGCAAAGAGGGAAATGCAGTTAGCCGTGTCATCGAGAACACATTCCAAGTTCCCTTTCTCTCTATAGGCAGCACGATCCATCAGCGCTGGTTGATACATTTATTGTTTTCTGCCCTGCAGTCAATGAGCCTGTAGTCTGACTACAGGGAATCGACTCATCCTCATACGCTCCTATGGATTTCACTATCAAACACATTCCAGATGGTTGACTCCTGATCATTTTTGTTATTGATTTTCCTCACAAGGCCAAATGTGGCCTGTGACACCTCGGGAGAAATTACCACATTAATCTACTGTGATTACGTACAGCACAGTGGAGGTTCCACTCCACAAAGTCTCTCTCTCTCTCAAACAATGTGTTCAGTGCCAAACACGCTTTATTGAGCCCGGTGAAGTTTCCTATGCAGTAGGAAGGTTTTGTGGCTTTATACGTACACAACACCATGGTTTTAAGCAGCCTCCTCTGCTTAAAACCCCCTAGCATCATCATCAAACAGCCATGTATTGTTGTCCATCACCCCTAATGTAATTGTCACTGCAGTATACATTAAGTAGAGGTTGAAGGACATGGATGGAGGCCAGTCCAATTCAACCTCTGTCAATGACTCTGCAGCAGCTTTAGCTAGCGCCTCACCACCTCACTCTGACTGACACCAGTCTGCTGATAAGGCAAGCTAGCGAGCAGCCTAAACTCCACCTCTGTCTCCCTTCCAGCTCCTCTCCCTGTCCTGTGTGGGGTACAGGGCCCCAGCGGTAGGCTTGGCTCTTTGTAAGTAGTGAATTACCCAACCCCAGGGCATAGCACTGCAGGGTCCCGTTGAGGAGCGAGGCACTACTTCACAACCCTACTGGGGAGCGCTCAGAAACAAATGGCTGTCTAATTAGGAAGTGCTTGAGTCTCATTAATCTCCTATCCACTCCCAGATAGAGGAGAAGGAAGAAGAGAGGGAGGGCAGTCTCATTGTTTGCGTTGTAGGATCAACTCTTTTTTTCTCTGTACTGCTCTTCACCTGTTCAATTGGAGACAATTGGAGACTGAAAATGAGCTAATAAAAAGCAGGAGAGTGGAGACACTGTGGGATGAAAGGGAGGGAGGAGGAAGGTGAGAGAGGGGATAGAGAGAGTGTTTGTGTGAGAGAGAGAGAGAGAGAGAGAGAGAGAGAGAGAGAGAGAGAGAGAGAGAGAGAGAGAGAGAGAGAGAGAGAGAGTAGAAAGATTACATGGTAGGTTTACAGTGCCCTGGATGCTGCTTTTTGGAGTGGCGGACGAAAGTTTCCCCAGAGGAAATCAGCTGGGAAGCCAAATTCATTTATGTGTTCGGTCCTCCTTATCACTGGGAAACCATCCCATACGAGCCACACATCTCTGGAAGCAGGACCACATCGACCTTGACCCCGGGGCTAAGAGCTACTCTTTGCCCCACGTGGTTGTTACGCAACACCCCTCTATTTCTGATCTCCTATCAGCGTATTTCAGTCTGAGATGAAGAGTGGAAATATACTGTAACCACCAGAGAATGAGATGCAACATATTGTCATGAATATGCTACAAATGTTCTGCTACAAATGTGTTTAATGTATTTTACCCCAAAAAACACAGCAGATATTTCTTGTGTCAATTACATCAGACTTCAGTAACCACCAAACAGCAGTAAACCTCTACTAGTGTAGTGTGAGGCGGCAGCAAGAGGGAAGCCCCAGGTGTGAGAGTGCTTTGACAGTTAGTCCACAGCGCCCACTGAGACAGCAGTAATGGGTCTGTGTGACTCCACTAACAACAACACTGAGTCTGGTGAGGAAGGGAAGACACGCCCGGTGAGACCAGGGACACCATTCCAATTTCCTCAGAGTGCAATTCACACAGAGATAAGGCAAAACAGTCCAGACAGCTCAATGAGCAAACCCTTCAGCACTACCTTCTATATTTTCCTACTCACAAAGGTTAGAGCTTGAGAGAGAGAGAGAGAGAGAGAGAGAGAGAGAGAGAGAGAGAGAGAGAGAGAGAGATAAAGAGATTGGTAGTAAGGCCCTCTTTATCAACAACAGAAGAAAGGCCATTTAGATCACTAATTTGAAAGAGTGTGAGAGACGAGAGAAGAAGAGAAAGAGAGAAAGGGTCTAGGTGAAGAACTTGCACCAGTATTTGCTGCTCTGTGACAGTAACAACAAGAGCTGAGTGTGTTCCTTTCTCTCAGCCACTTTTAGCCCTGTGTTGTGTGTCTCAATTCCCACAGATCTTGACTCCTGGAGTCAATGAGTCAAGGACAACACAAATTTGCCCACTCCTTGGTTGGCCCCCTGACACCAGAGTTTCTGCAGTGAGCAGAAAAGGGCAGGGATCATGCATGACCTTGTCTGTTTGTCATGGTCCCTCTCTCACTCTGCACTCAAAGGATATTGGAGGTGTTCCAATCATGTTTAACAAAGTTAACGAATGTTTCACCAGAAAGGTTGAGCAGACGTCCCATCCTAGCCAGACCTTCAGTAATTCTACTCTGGGTGGTTTGTGTATAGTAGGTCTCACCACAGCCAGTGTACCAGCTGGAATGCTAGGATTGGCACCTCCTGTTTGGTGGCGCTGTTCTCCTGACCACTCCTCCCCAGTCCCTGACCCACCACTCCCCCAGCCCTCTCCTTGCGGCCTGCTCCCCGCTGTGTCGGTACCACACCAACACAACCACTTCATTAGAATGGATGGACACGGCTGCCAGGCGACACACCACCATCTGTCAAAACTCCTCGGGTGTGTGACAAGCACAATGGAAATAATTGCCTTTTCGTCACAATAACGAGACATTTAGAGTCATTGAAGGTGGACTAGACGTAAGGTTCAGAGAATATCCCACCATCATGGTTGCCAGATTGGGGCTGTACGCTATACAGGGAGGGCTTGATGAATCCAGTGTTCTGCAGAGTCATGGAGGTAAAGACAGGTAGGCATGCTGATGTTGATGTAACATTTATCATAGTTGTGCTGAACAAACCCGGACTTTAAATGAATGACTTGAATTTGTCTTATGAGTGCCTTTGCTTTGCTACTTTGCTCCACTGGTGGGTTCATACATTCATCCATTGACCTGCTGATGTTTTAATTGCCATTAATCAGTGTTGATGTTGGAGGAAACTTTTTGGGTCGGCTGCCAAAGTTATCCCATCTGTCTCCACCCATCCTCTGCTGGCAGCTCAGAGAGAGATATCGATCTCAGGTGCACCACGTATCCCTGAGAGAGGGAAAGAGTGGACTGAAGAGACAGGAGAATAGAGAGAAAAAGGAGGGGGTGATTTGCAGACAGACTTGTTTGCACAAGATAAAGAAACAAAAGCATATGATCAAACATTTTCAATACAGATACAAACATGCGTTGGGCTTACTGCTGGCATACCAAGTAACATAGTGCAGGGAGATAAAAGTAGATTGGAAGTGAGGGGGAGACAGAAAAAGAACGATCCTTGATATTTATTTGGGAACAGCTGCTGTGAGGCATGGAAATTTGTACCCCTGTGAGCATCTGCCATTGCAAATTGATTACCCAGGGGTAGGCCAAACTGTGCCAACCCACCACAGAGTAATGGCATCTGTTGCTTTGATTATGAGGAGAACACAGGCCGCTATCTTGTCCCTGATGAGAGCCTGTGATGGGGCCTCTCTGACTGGGGCTCCTTGGGCCAACGTGACTGGAAGCCTGACTAGAGGAGATGGGGGGCTAGCAGGGCTGGTCAGAGGGAACGAAGGGGGTCAGGGCAGACTCTCCAGACTCAGAGACCTGATTATGTGACTTATTCTCTGTCCCAGTAAAACGAACACATCACAGGCATCCCAAAGGCAGTTAAATTAGGACAGCTGCTAGAGATGGAATGAGTGACAGGTCATTTCATGTTAGTTTGATCATTAATTGCGGGTATGTTCATATCAGATGTGGAACTAAAGACATGTTATTGGTGCACAGGACTTGCTCAACAACAAGTAGGTCTCTCTCTCTCTCTCTCTCTCTCTCTCTCTCTCCTGTTACTGTTATAGGCAATTATTAATTTGATAACTCACAGCGGCTGAAGTATTCAGTCTAAGTGGGAGCAACTAAGACTCTCTCAGACAGGAAATTGTTCTCATGTTTATCCTGCCATCACACAATTGCATCTTCATGCACCGTTGCAAACAAACTCGACTCAGTCCTGGCTGTCTAATTATCTCAGTGGAAAGAAGCTCTAACAAGGTTTGACAAGTTCCTTCCTCCTATGTGTTTTACCTGGGACAACACATTGATTCAACTGATCAACGTTGATCTTACTGGACTGCCCGTGACCTCTGGGTTTAAAATCATCAAACACCACCCAATGAAAATCCACGTCCCCAAGAGGTACACTAATGAAAATATCAAAGTGCATGTATTAACAATCTCCCAAAACAAGTACAGTGCCTAAAGCTTACATCCCAATGAGTCAACATGTATGCTTTCAATTTGTTTCTGCACCGTGCGCACAATTATTAGGCGAGTATTTTGATCTTATCTATACACATTTTCCAACTCCAAACCATATAAACTTGAATGACTTTTGGATGGAATCATTTTCAGGTGATATGTATTTGTGTGACGAGGGAGGGTGTGGTGAAAGTGAATAACACCTTATGTTAAAGTGTGCATAATTATTAGGCAGCTTCATTACCTCAGGTAAAATGGGCCAAAAAAAGAGATTTAACTGACACTGAAAATTCACAAATTGTCAAACGCCTTTCAGACAGATGAAACACTCTTGAAATAGCTAAACTATTGAGGCGTGACCACCGGACAATCAAATGTTTTGTTGTGAATAGTCAACTGGGGCACAAAAAATGCATGGAGAAGAAAAGGCACAAATGAACTGCAAAAGACTTGAGAAGAATTAAACATCAAGCTACCAGGAACCCATTATCCTCCAGTGCCATCATATTCCAGACTTGAGAAGAATTAAACATCAAGCTACCAGGAACCAATTATCCTCCAGTGTCACCATATTCCAGACTTGAGAAGAATTAAACATCAAGCTACCAGGAACCCATTATCCTCCAGTGCCACCATATTCCAGACTTGAGAAGAATTAAACATCAAGCTACCAGGAACCCATTATCCTCCAGTGCCACCATATTCCAGACTTGAGAAGAATTAAATGTCAAGCTACCAGGAACCCATTATCCTCCAGTGCCACCATATTCCAGACTTGAGAAGAATTAAACGTCAAGCTACCAGGAACCCATTATCCTCCAGTGCCACCATATTCCAGACTTGAGAAGAATTAAACATCAAGCTACAAGGAACCCATTATCCTCCAGTGCCACCATATTCCAGACTTGAGAAGAATTAAACGTCAAAATACCAGGAACCCATTATCCTCCAGTGCCACCATATTCCAGAACTGAGAAGAATTAGACATCAAGCTACCAGGAACCCATTATCCTCCAGTGTCACCATATTCCAGACTTGAGAAGAATTAAACATCAAGCTACCAGGAACCCATTATCCTCCAGTGCCACCATATTCCAGACTTGAGAAGAATTAAACATCAAGCTACCAGGAACCCATTATCCTCCAGTGTCACCATATTCCTGTCACGCCTTGGTCATTGTGTTTTGTGTTTTCGTTATATGTTTGGTCAGGCCAGGGTGTGACATGGGTTTATATGTTGTGGTGCGTATAGTTTTTTTTGTATTATTGGCATTACGGCTGAGTAGGGGTGTTGCATAGGTTTGGCTGCCTGAGGCGGTTCTCAATCAGAGTCAGGTGATTCTCGTTGTCTCTGATTGGGAACCGTATTTAGGTAGCCTGGGTTTCGCTTTGTATTTCGTGGGTGATTGTTCCTGTCTTTGTGTAGTGTTCACCAGATAGGCTGTATTAGGTTTCACGTTCCGTTTGTTGTTTTCGTATTTAATATTTATTTCATGTATCGTCATTCATTCATTAAAGAACATGAGTAACCACCACGCTGCATTTCGGTCCTCTCTTTCGACAAACGAAGAACGCCGTTACAGAATCACCCACCACACTCGGACCGAGCAGCGTGTTAACAGGCAGCAGCGAAGGGAGGATGTTATGGACAGCAGAGGCTTTGAGTATACGACGTGGGAAGAAATAGACAGGTGGGCGGCCGACCCAGAGAGGGTGCCTGAGCCCGCCTGGGATTCGCTGGAGCAGTGCGAGGAGGGCTATAAACGAATGGAGTCGAAAAGAAAGACACAGCGGCGCGGAGCAAAAACCGAAAAGAAGCCCCAAAAATGTATTGGGGGGGGGCTCAGAGGGAGAGTGGCTGAGTCAGGAGATAGACCTGAGCCAACTCTCCCTGTTTATCGTGAGGAGTCAAGGAGGAGACCAGAACCAGAGCCGGTGTTGGAGGTGAGGGAAACAGAGACTGTGAAGGAGTTAATGGGGAAATTGGAGGAGAGAGAAATGAGGGAGTTGCTGTGTTGGTGCTTTTTGCATGGGATTCGCCCGACGGAACGTGTTGGGGATTTGATGGCACCTGGGTTAGCGCTCCATACTCGTCCTGAGGTGCGTGTTAGTCGGCTGGTGAAGTTGGTGCCAGCCTCACGCACCAGGCCTCCTGTGCACATCCCTAGCCTTGCACGTCCTGTGCCAACACTGCTCTCAAGATCTCCAGTACGCCTTCACGGTCTAGCCCATCCTGTGCCACCTCCACACTCCAGTCCTCCGGTAGCAGCTCCCCGCACCAGGCTTCCTGTGCGTGTCCTCGATCCAGTACCACCAGTTCCAGCACCACGCATCAGGCCTACAGTGCGCCTCGCCTCTCCTGCGCTGTCGGAGTCTCCCGCCTGTTCAGCGCTGTCGGAGCCTTTCACCTCTCCTGCGCTGCTGGAGTCTCCCGCCTGTTTAGTGCAGCTAGAGCCTTTCTACTCTCCTGCGCTGCCGGAGTCTCCCGCCTGTTTAGCGCAGCTAGAGCCTTTCTCCTCTCCTGCGCTGCCGGAGTCTCCCACCTGTTCAGCGCAGACAGAGCTGCCAGCCTATATGGAGCAGCCAGAGCTGTCAGTCTGTAAGAAGCCACCAGAGCTGTCAGCCTGCATGGAGCAGCCAGAGCTGTCAGTCTGCATGGAGCAGCTGGAGCTGCCAGCCTGCATGGAGAAGCCAGAGCTGCCAGCCTGCATGGAGCAGCCAGAGCTGTCAGTCTGCAAGGAGCTGTCAGTCTGCAAGGAGCTGTCAGTCTGCACGGAGATGTCCGTCTGCAAGGAGCTGTCAGTCTGCAAGGAGCTGTCAGTCTGTAAGGAGCTGCCAGTCTGCAAGGAGCTGCCAGTCAGCACGGAGCCGCCAGAGCTGTCAGTCTATATGAAGCAGCCAGTGCCTCCAGTCTGCCCAGTGCCGCCAGTGCCGCCAGTTTGCCCAGCGCTGCCAGTGCCGCCAGTCTGCCCAGCGCCGCCGGTGCCCCCAGTCTGCCCAGCGTCGCCAGTCTGCCCAGCGCCGCCAGTCTGCCCAGCGTCGCCAGTCTGTCAGGATCAGTTAGATCCACCAGTCAGCCAGGATCCACCAGTCTGCCAGGATCCGCCAGAACTGCCAGTCAACCAGAATCTTCCAGATCTGCTAGTCAACCAGAATCTTCCAGATCTGCTAGTCAACCAGAATCTTCCAGATCTGCTAGTCAACCAGAATCTTCCAGATCTGCTAGTCAACCTGAATCTTCCAGATCCGCCAGCCAGCCAGGATCTACCGGAGCCTACTACCTACCTGAGCTTCCTCTCAGTACTGGGCTTCCTCTCAGTACTGGGCTTCCTCTCAGTACTGGGCTTCCCCTCAGTTCCGGGCTGACCCTCAGTTCCAGGCTGCCCCTCAGTTCCGGGCTGCGCCTCAGTCCCGAGCTGCCCCTCAGTCCCGAGCTGCCCCTCAGTCACGAGCTTCCCCTCAGTCCCGAGCTGCCTCAGTCCCGAGCTGCCCCTCAGTCACGAGCTGCCCCTCAGTCACGAGCTGCCCCTCAGTCCAGTGGGGTTCTGGGTGAGGACTATTAGGCCATGGTCGGCGGCGAGGGTGGATTATCCCAGGACGCGAAGGGGAGGAACATTGACATTTATGGAGTGGGGTCCACGTCCCGAGCCGGAGCCGCCACCATGGACAGACGCCCACCCGGACCCTCCCTATGGTTTTGAGGTGCGTCCGGGAGTCCGCACCTTAGGGGGGGGGGGTTCTGTCACGCCTTGGTCATTGTATTTTGTGTTTTCGTTATATGTTTGGTCTGGCCAGGGTGTACCAGGAACCCATTATCCTCCAGTGCCACCATATTCCAGACTTGAGAAGAATTAAACATCAAGCTACCAGGAACCCATTATCCTCCAGTGTCACCATATTCCTGTCACGCCTTGGTCATTGTGTTTTGTGTTTTCGTTATATGTTTGGTCAGGCCAGGGTGTGACATGGGTTTATATGTTGTGGTGCGTATAGTTTTTTTTGTATTATTGGCATTACGGCTGAGTAGGGGTGTTGCATAGGTTTGGCTGCCTGAGGCGGTTCTCAATCAGAGTCAGGTGATTCTCGTTGTCTCTGATTGGGAACCGTATTTAGGTAGCCTGGGTTTCGCTTTGTATTTCGTGGGTGATTGTTACTGTCTTTGTGTAGTGTTCACCAGATAGGCTGTATTAGGTTTCACGTTCCGTTTGTTGTTTTCGTATTTAATAGTTATTTCATGTATCGTCATTCATTCATTAAAGAACATGAGTAACCACCACGCTGCATTTCGGTCCTCTCTTTCGACAAACGAAGAACGCCATTACAAATTCCATGCTTGAGAAGAATTAAACATCAAGCTACCAGGAACCCATTATCCTCCAGTGCCACCATATTCCAGACTTGAGAAGAATTAAACATCAAGCTACCAGGAACCCATTATCCTCCAGTGCCACCATATTCCAGACTTGAGAAGAATTAAACATCAAAATACAAGGAACCCATTATCCTCCAGTGCCACCATATTCCAGAACTGAGAAGAATTAGACATCAAGCTACCAGGAACCTATTATCCTCTAGTGTCACCATATTCCAGACTTGAGAAGAATTAAACATCAAGCTACCAGGAACCCATTATCCTCCAGTCCCACCATATTCCAGACTTGAGAAGAATTAAACATCAAGCTACCAGGAACCCATTATCCTCCAGTGCCACCATATTCCAGACTTGAGAAGAATTAAACATCAAGCTACCAGGAACCCATTATTCTCCGGTGCCACCATATTCCAGAGCTGCTACCTACCTGGAGTGTCCAGAAGTACAAGGTGTCAAGTGCTCAGAGACATGGCCAAGGTCAAGAAGGCTGAAACACCACCGCCACTGAATAAGATTCACAAGTTGAAGCGTCAAGATTGGGCAAAGAAATAGCTGAAGCCAGATTTTTCTATGGTTTTATGGACAGATGAAATGAGAGTGACTCTTCATGGAACAGATGGATGGGCCCGTGGCTGGATCAGTAATGGACACGGCACTACCTCGATTCAGGTGCCAGCAAGGTGGAGGAGGGGTACTGGTATGGGCTGCTATCATTAAGGATGAGGTAGTTGGACCTTTTCAGGTTGAAGATGGACTGAAAGATGGAAGATACATTATTCAAGCAGTGGTACAGGAAGGAGTCCTCAGCATTCAAGAAGGACATGATCTTTATGCAGGACAATGCTCCATCACGTGTATCCAAGTACTCCACTGCTTGGCTAGCCAGCAAGGGCCTCAAAAATGCCAGAATAATGACCTGGCCCTCTTCCTCACCTGACTTAAATCTTGTGGGCCCTTCTCAAAGGATTTACAATGAAGGAAGACAATACACCTCTTTGAACAGCATTTGGGAGGCTGTGGTTGCAGCTTCAGCGAAAGTTGATCGTGAACAGCTCAAGAAACTGACAGACTCCATGGATGGAAGGCTCATGGCAGTATTTGAAAAGAAGAGGGCTGTATTGGTCACTGAATATTTTTGAAAGGCCAAAACTGTTATTTAATTGTCATTTTGTGTAACTTAATTGTTACACTTACACAAAACATTGAGAATAAGAAAGTAAGTCGGGAGAAATTATATTTGTCATGTTGTTTCCTAATAATTCTGCACACTAATAGTTGCCTAATAATTGTGCACACTTACAGTTGAAGTCGGAAGTTTACATACACCATGGCCAAATACATTTAAACTCAGTTTTTCACAATTCCTGACATTTAATCCTAGTAAAAAAAAAACTGTCTTAGGTCAGTTAGGATCACCACTTTATTTTAAGAATGTGAAATGTCAGAATAATAGTAGAGAGAATGATTAATTTCATTTTATTTCTTTCAACACATTCCCAGTGGGTCAGACGTTTACATACACTCAATTAGTATTTGGTAGCATTGCCTTTAACTTGTTTAACTGGGGTCAAACGTTTCGGGTAGCCTTCCACAAGCTTCCCACAATAAGTTGGGTGAATTTTGGCCCATTCCTCCTGACAGAGCTGGTGTAATTTGTTTCAAATATTTTTTATTAAACACACACAAGAATGGTGTATAAGTATATAAGACAGGTATACAATTCTTATCTAAACATAAAAGAGCATTCAGGAACAACAAGACCCAGAGCCCTGTGTGCAAAACAAATAATACAAAACACGACATACAAGACAAGGACACGTAGAAAGAAAGAGGGAAGATGTCCCCCCCATTTATCACATGTAGGGGATGTATCAGGAAATATCCTATGCAGTTTAGTTTTGGAATAGTTTAATCTGTGTAATACCTTGAATTGTATGAGACGATGTCTGGAATTAATGGAGCATGTGTGGATATACTCCAAGCTCTCTTCCCAGTCTGCCACAGAAATGTCAGTCCCTAGTTCTTCCATTTTGCCTTGATGGCATCTGTAGAAGGTGTGCTAGCAGATTGAAAAGCATCATATAGACGCGATATCAGTTTTTCTGAGGTGGGGCATATTTTTATGCATCCGTCAAACTTGGAAGGTTTAGCATTCCCAAATGTTGGGAGGTGTTTTCTAACGTAGTCTCTAATTTGTAGGTATCTGAAAAAATTACTTCTGGGAAGATTATAAGTTTCCCTCAGCAACTCAAAGGAAGCAAAGGTCCCTTCTATGTATAAATCCCCTATGGTACTTATCCCCAACTCTCCCCATCGCTCAAAGGTGTTATCAAGGTTAGAAGGGGCAAAGGAGGGATTCCTGGCGACAGGGAGCATGAATGACATTGGTCTAAACTCAAAGTGGACTTTAATTTGCTTCCAGATTCGGACTATGCTATGTATAATAGGATTGTACAATAAAGTGACATCTCCAGATTGACAGGCAACACAATCACAGCGCCAATAGAGAAGGGGTGACACTCCTCATGCTCCATAGTAAGCCAGCTGGATGCCGGAAGTGCGTCATCCAGCAGAAACAATCCTCCTTCCATCTTGGATTTACAGAGGTGTTTTTTACCTATCCTGTGTGTTTTTATAATCCCAGATGAAAGGATTGATAATTGAGTCCAGTTGTTTATGAAAGGATTTAGGTATGAATACTGGGATGTTCTGATATAGGTAGAGCAGTTGTGGGAGGAAGACCATTTTAATGGCATTAATTCTTCCGAGCAGAGAAATTGGGAGAGTTCTCCAAAATAGTATGTTTGCTTTGAGTTTTGTATCAGAGAGGGGAAATTCTCTTTAAATAGTAAGGAGTATTGTTTGGTAACTACAATTCCTAGGTAGGTAGATTAATGGGAGATGTTCTACCCAGGAGGTGTTTTGCGACCGTATGGGCATTAATTCACTCTTGTTCCAATTTATTCTATATCCCGAGAAGGTACCAAACAAATTGATCACATCAAGAATAGCTGGGATACTAGCCTGGGGTTCTGTTACATAGAGGAGGATGTCATCTGCGTATAGGGAAATCTTATTTAGAGTATCTTTAGTATTATAGCCGTGTATTGCTGCATGAGATCTAATCGTCTGAGTGAGGGGTTCGATAATTAGGGCAAAGAGCATAGGCGACAGCGCACAACCCTGCCTTGTCCCCCTGTTAAGGTTAAATCGGGGCGACAATGATTGGTTAGTGAGTATTCTGGCACAGGGGTTCCTATATAAAAGCTGGATCCAATTTATGAACTCATCTCCAATATTAAATTTCTGTAGGACCTTGAATAGATAGGGCCACTCAACTTGGTCAAAGGCCTTTTCGGCATCAAGAGATATGGCGGCAAGGTCCACGTTGGGTAACCTCTGAGAATACATAATATTGAAGAGGCGCCTGAGATTGAAGAATGGGTTTCTGTTAGGGATAAAGCCGGTCTGATCCGAATGGACCAATTTGCCAATTAAAGTGCTAAGCCTGTTAGCCAGAGTTTTTGCTAAAATCTTTTGGTCTGTATTAAGGAGAGATGTGTGTCTGTATGACACTACCTCTTCTGGATCTTTACCCTTCTTATGTATAACTGTAATGAACGCTTCGTCCAAAGTAGAAGGGAGAGCTCCATCCTCATTGGCCTGAACCAACATTTTGTGCAGGTAGGGAGAGAGCATGTTGCTGAATGTTTTATAGAATTCACCAGGGTATCCATCTGGGCCCGGGGTCTTGCCACTCTTTAGAGATTTAATTGTTTCTCGAATTTCATCAAGAGATATTTCCTTATTCAGGAAGTTAGAATCTTCCTGGTTCAGGGCAGGAAGATTACAGTCCTCCAAAAATGTTTGCATAATTAAGGGGTTAGGATCCGCTTTAGATGTATATAGAGTCTCATAAAACTGCCGGAATCTGTCATTGATGTCTTTGGGGGAAGAGAGTAATTCCCCAGATGCAGATTTAACTTTGTGAATCATTCGGTCACTCACATTTTTTCGAAGTTGTCTGGCAAGTAATTTGTGTGGTTTGTCACCAAACTCAAAATATTTTTGCTTGGCATAGAGAAAAGATTTAGCAATTTTAGCTGAGAGAATCTGATTATATTCAAATTTTAAAGAGGTAATTTTTTTTATGTTTCTCCATAGATGGGTGGCTAGCATTCTCCCTATCCAGTAAGTGAATTTGTCCCTCCAGTTCTTCCAGTTTTCCTCTGTTTCGCCTACTCCTGGCAGCCTGAAAGGAGATGATACAGCCTCTCAGATAAGCCTTCAGTGTTTCCCACAATAATGCTGGGGAGGTCTCTGTGTTGTCGTTGGTATCAAAGAAATATTTAATTTGGTCTTTAAGATGTTCACAGAATGTTGGTTCTGTGAGGAGCTGAGGATTCAACCTCCAGACCCTCTCATTTGGTACAATTTCACCCAATCTCAGGGAGAAGGTGAGTGGACTGTGGTCCGAGATTATTATATCATGATACCTCACATTACAGGTATAGGGGAGTAGTCTAGCATCCAACAATTCGAGTGTAAACATTGTGAACATGAGCGTAAAAGGAGTATTCCCTACCCGTAGGGTTAGCGATCCTCCATATATCAAATAAGTTCACATTTTTTATGTAGGTATTCAAGAATTCGCTTGAATAGGAGGTAGGGGTTCGCCGGGTAGAGGATCTATCCAAATACTGGTCTAGCACACAGTCAAGGTCCCCTCCAATGACCAGGTTAGTATGGGAGATATCTGGAGTCAGGGCAAGGACTCCAAAAAAAAAAGGGGTTATCAATGTTTGGCCCATAGATATTTAGTAGAGTTACTGAGGTAGAGATTTCTCCTATTACGATCACATACCGACCCTCTTTACCCGCAAGGGTGGTTTTATGTAGAAAGGGAATTCCTTTCCGTACCAGAATCGCTGTGCCTCTCGTTTTGGCAGAGAAGTTATAATGATACACTTGCCCCACCCACCTACACTTAAGTCTGCTATGAGAGTTATTCTTCAGATGGGTTTCTTGCAAAAATATAATATCAGACGAGAGTGCTTTCAGGTGGGCTAGGACCTTGCCCCTCTTAATTGGTTCGTTTAAACCCTTGACATTCCAGGAAGTGAATGTAAGCCCCGCCCTCCTCTCATTTGTAGTTCCTATGGTGGCCTGCATACCATGTAAATTGATAAAAAGTTAAGAAAGCGCACCAAACCATCATGATCAGCATATGTAGCACCTACACCCGAGCAGTATCCAACCCAACCCTCCCACCCTGCAAGCACCTTTACTTCCCACCCTGTTCCCCTAATTTCCCCAACACTTACCCCCCCCCCCATCAACCCATATTTAACAGGCATGCACAAACAGAAAAAAAAGGAAAAATAAAAATAATAAACACATTGTCTGGCCGATGCCAAAAAAGCACGGCGCGACCTCGAACAAGAGGTAAAACAAAAATAAAATACCAACTATACGTTCACCTCTCACTATCCTAGAACTTCTACTAACATATGAACTGAGGAGGCTCCCGCGAATAAAGTGTTCAGTTGGCATCTAATAAACCTAAACAGAATAAATTGCAACTTAAACATATTGCGCATTTAAGCGTCATCCTGGGTCAATCCCAGAGATAAGCAAGATATAGCCTCAAGATTATATTGCTAAGCACTGCCGGTCAAAAAATAAACCATCCGCAACCGACATAGTCAGCCGTACCTTTACATACTGTGGGTCTGGAGATCGGAACAAGGATTTGCTAAATTAAACGTTCCCCCCATTAAATTGTTTTATTTTTATAAAAAATAAAATAAAATAAAATATATATACATACACATACATACACACATGCACATACATACATATATATACACATACACACATACATATACATACATACATACATACATACACACACACACACACACACACACACACACACACACACACACACACACACACACACACACACACACACACACACACACATACATACATACCCACACAATTTTTTAAAATATATATTTAAAGAATATGTATATACATCCATATGCACACCTACACATACAAACATTCATACCCCAGAATAACAATCTACACTGATTTAAAATATACACATACATAATACTAAAATGCTAAGAGAAAATAGTAATAAAGTACAAATAGTAATTATATGTACGTACACCTACACAGACATAAGCACTACAGAGGGCTGGTGGGACTCTAGTAATAGTAATTATATGTACGCACACCTACACAGACATAAGCACTACAGAGGGCTGGTGGGACTCTAGTAATAGTAATTATATGTACGTACACCTACACAGACATATAAGCACTAAAGAGGGCTGGTGGGACTCTAGTAATAGTAATTATATGTACGTACACCTACACAGACATATAAGCACTACAGAGGGCTGGTGGGAATCTAGTAATAGTAATTATATGTACGTACACCTACACAGACATATAAGCACTACAGAGGGCTGGTGGGACTCTAGTAATAGTAATTATATGTATTATTATATTACATGAGCGTAAAAGGAGTATTCCCTACCCGTAGGGTTAGCGATCCTCCATATATCAAATAAGTTCACATTTTTTATGTAGGTATTCAAGAATTCGCTTGAATAGGAGGTAGGGGTTCGCCGGGTAGAGGATCTATCCAAATACTGGTCTAGCACACAGTCAAGGTCCCCTCCAATGACCAGGTTAGTATGGGAGATATCTGGAGTCAGGGCAAGGACTCCAAAAAAAAAAGGGGTTATCAATGTTTGGCCCATAGATATTTAGTAGAGTTACTGAGGTAGAGATTTCTCCTATTACGATCACATACCGACCCTCTTTACCCGCAAGGGTGGTTTTATGTAGAAAGGGAATTCCTTTCCGTACCAGAATCGCTGTGCCTCTCGTTTTGGCAGAGAAGTTATAATGATACACTTGCCCCACCCACCTACACTTAAGTCTGCTATGAGAGTTATTCTTCAGATGGGTTTCTTGCAAAAATATAATATCAGACGAGAGTGCTTTCAGGTGGGCTAGGACCTTGCCCCTCTTAATTGGTTCGTTTAAACCCTTGACATTCCAGGAAGTGAATGTAAGCCCCGCCCTCCTCTCATTTGTAGTTCCTATGGTGGCCTGCATACCATGTAAATTGATAAAAAGTTAAGAAAGCGCACCAAACCATCATGATCAGCATATGTAGCACCTACACCCGAGCAGTATCCAACCCAACCCTCCCACCCTGCAAGCACCTTTACTTCCCACCCTGTTCCCCTAATTTCCCCAACACTTACCCCCCCCCCCCATCAACCCATATTTAACAGGCATGCACAAACAGAAAAAAAAGGAAAAATAAAAATAATAAACACATTGTCTGGCCGATGCCAAAAAAGCACGGCGCGACCTCGAACAAGAGGTAAAACAAAAATAAAATACCAACTATACGTTCACCTCTCACTATCCTAGAACTTCTACTAACATATGAACTGAGGAGGCTCCCGCGAATAAAGTGTTCAGTTGGCATCTAATAAACCTAAACAGAATAAATTGCAACTTAAACATATTGCGCATTTAAGCGTCATCCTGGGTCAATCCCAGAGATAAGCAAGATATAGCCTCAAGATTATATTGCTAAGCACTGCCGGTCAAAAAATAAACCATCCGCAACCGACATAGTCAGCCGTACCTTTACATACTGTGGGTCTGGAGATCGGAACAAGGATTTGCTAAATTAAACGTTCCCCCCATTAAATTGTTTTATTTTTATAAAAAATAAAATAAAATAAAATATATATACATACACATACATACACACATGCACATACATACATATATATACACATACACACATACATATACATACATACATACATACATACACACACACACACACACACACACACACACACACACACACACACACACACACACACACACACACACACACACACACACACACATACATACATACCCACACAATTTTTTAAAATATATATTTAAAGAATATGTATATACATCCATATGCACACCTACACATACAAACATTCATACCCCAGAATAACAATCTACACTGATTTAAAATATACACATACATAATACTAAAATGCTAAGAGAAAATAGTAATAAAGTACAAATAGTAATTATATGTACGTACACCTACACAGACATAAGCACTACAGAGGGCTGGTGGGACTCTAGTAATAGTAATTATATGTACGCACACCTACACAGACATAAGCACTACAGAGGGCTGGTGGGACTCTAGTAATAGTAATTATATGTACGTACACCTACACAGACATATAAGCACTAAAGAGGGCTGGTGGGACTCTAGTAATAGTAATTATATGTACGTACACCTACACAGACATATAAGCACTACAGAGGGCTGGTGGGAATCTAGTAATAGTAATTATATGTACGTACACCTACACAGACATATAAGCACTACAGAGGGCTGGTGGGACTCTAGTAATAGTAATTATATGTATTATTATATTACATGAGCGTAAAAGGAGTATTCCCTACCCGTAGGGTTAGCGATCCTCCATATATCAAATAAGTTCACATTTTTTATGTAGGTATTCAAGAATTCGCTTGAATAGGAGGTAGGGGTTCGCCGGGTAGAGGATCTATCCAAATACTGGTCTAGCACACAGTCAAGGTCCCCTCCAATGACCAGGTTAGTATGGGAGATATCTGGAGTCAGGGCAAGGACTCCAAAAAAAAAAGGGGTTATCAATGTTTGGCCCATAGATATTTAGTAGAGTTACTGAGGTAGAGATTTCTCCTATTACGATCACATACCGACCCTCTTTACCCGCAAGGGTGGTTTTATGTAGAAAGGGAATTCCTTTCCGTACCAGAATCGCTGTGCCTCTCGTTTTGGCAGAGAAGTTATAATGATACACTTGCCCCACCCACCTACACTTAAGTCTGCTATGAGAGTTATTCTTCAGATGGGTTTCTTGCAAAAATATAATATCAGACGAGAGTGCTTTCAGGTGGGCTAGGACCTTGCCCCTCTTAATTGGTTCGTTTAAACCCTTGACATTCCAGGAAGTGAATGTAAGCCCCGCCCTCCTCTCATTTGTAGTTCCTATGGTGGCCTGCATACCATGTAAATTGATAAAAAGTTAAGAAAGCGCACCAAACCATCATGATCAGCATATGTAGCACCTACACCCGAGCAGTATCCAACCCAACCCTCCCACCCTGCAAGCACCTTTACTTCCCACCCTGTTCCCCTAATTTCCCCAACACTTACCCCCCCCCCCATCAACCCATATTTAACAGGCATGCACAAACAGAAAAAAAAGGAAAAATAAAAATAATAAACACATTGTCTGGCCGATGCCAAAAAAGCACGGCGCGACCTCGAACAAGAGGTAAAACAAAAATAAAATACCAACTATACGTTCACCTCTCACTATCCTAGAACTTCTACTAACATATGAACTGAGGAGGCTCCCGCGAATAAAGTGTTCAGTTGGCATCTAATAAACCTAAACAGAATAAATTGCAACTTAAACATATTGCGCATTTAAGCGTCATCCTGGGTCAATCCCAGAGATAAGCAAGATATAGCCTCAAGATTATATTGCTAAGCACTGCCGGTCAAAAAATAAACCATCCGCAACCGACATAGTCAGCCGTACCTTTACATACTGTGGGTCTGGAGATCGGAACAAGGATTTGCTAAATTAAACGTTCCCCCCATTAAATTGTTTTATTTTTATAAAAAATAAAATAAAATAAAATATATATACATACACATACATACACACATGCACATACATACATATATATACACATACACACATACATATACATACATACATACATACATACACACACACACACACACACACACACACACACACACACACACACACACACACACACACACACACACACACACACACACACATACATACATACCCACACAATTTTTTAAAATATATATTTAAAGAATATGTATATACATCCATATGCACACCTACACATACAAACATTCATACCCCAGAATAACAATCTACACTGATTTAAAATATACACATACATAATACTAAAATGCTAAGAGAAAATAGTAATAAAGTACAAATAGTAATTATATGTACGTACACCTACACAGACATAAGCACTACAGAGGGCTGGTGGGACTCTAGTAATAGTAATTATATGTACGCACACCTACACAGACATAAGCACTACAGAGGGCTGGTGGGACTCTAGTAATAGTAATTATATGTACGTACACCTACACAGACATATAAGCACTAAAGAGGGCTGGTGGGACTCTAGTAATAGTAATTATATGTACGTACACCTACACAGACATATAAGCACTACAGAGGGCTGGTGGGAATCTAGTAATAGTAATTATATGTACGTACACCTACACAGACATATAAGCACTACAGAGGGCTGGTGGGACTCTAGTAATAGTAATTATATGTACGTACACCTACACAGACATATAAGCACTAAAGAGGGCTGGTGGGACTCTAGTCGGGAGAGCGGCCCACGGCTAGCCAAAGGCAGAACGGCACAAAACATCAACTTGCTAACCAGGTGTCTGCGTCTGCCCCTTCCCAACCATCACCCCCAGTCCCCTGCAAGCAATAAATAAATGGTATGGTAATAAGAATAATGTAAGGATTGTAAAATAAATAACGAAACAAAACAAAAGTGGGGGAATATAAGTATATCCATCCGAAGGTGTCAGTGATCAAACCTGGAAGTAAAAATATGCATCGCTCTGAGCACAGCCGGGATGAAAGTGAATTTAACGTTAAATGAGAGCTCTGACCGCCATCCATTGGTCGGCTCAGCGTCTTACATGTTCGGTAGCCCTTGTTGAGCCCGTTTAATACGGTTTCACCCAATATGGTATAGTATGGATTCGAGTCCATGAGCAGGCCCTAACACGCAATGACAAGGCACTCTAACCTGTACAGGGGATTGGTGTATATCCCCGGATAAACTTCTCTGCGTCCAAAACCGAGGAGAGCCAAATCTTCTCACCGGAAAGCGGGGTAATTCTTAGTCTTGCAGGGAAGAGTAAGGCTGGGCGAAGATGGAGTTTGTAGAGTTTGGTCATGACATCTCTGTAGTCGGCGCGATGCTTTGCCACATCGGGCGCATAATCCTCATATACACGGAATGGATGCCCTTTATGTGACAGGTTGCCCCTCATTCGAGCTTCACGCAGGATAAGATCCTTGGTCTTGAAACTGTGACAACAGACTGGGCGAGGACGTTGGCCCGGTCCAGGCACTGGGACAAGGGAGCGATGTGCACGGTCCAGCTGGGGATCCGAATCCAAAACAGCCTCTCACGCACAGCCATTCACTCCAACATGTTAGCTCCGCCCCCCAGAGCTGGTGTAATTGAATCAGGTTTGTAGGCCTCCTTGCTCGCACATGCTTTTTCAGTTCTGCCCACATAATTTCTATAGGATTGAGGTCAGAACTTCGTGATGGCCACTCCAATACCTGGTCTTTGTTGTACTTAAGCCATTTTGCAACAACTTTGGAAGTATGCTTGGGGCCATTGTCAATTTGGAAGACCCATTTGCGACCAAGCTTTAACTTCCTGACTGATGTTTTGAGATGTTGCTTCAATATATCCACATAATTTTCCTGCCTCATGATGCCATCTTTTTGTGAAGTGCACCAGTCCCTCCTGCAGCAAAGCACCACCACAACACGATGCCGTGCTTCACGTTTGGGATGTTGTTCTTGGGCTTGCAAGCCTCCTCCTTTTTCCTCCAAACATAACGATGGTCATTATGGCCAAACAGTTCTATTTTTGTTTCATCAGACAAGAGGACATTTCTCCAAAAAGTACGATCTTTGTCCCCATGTGCAGTTGCAAACCGTAGTCTGGCTTTTTTATGGCGGTTTTGGAGCAGTGGCTTCTTCCTTGCTGAGCGGCCTTTCAGGTTATGTTGATATAGGACTCGTTTTACTGTGGATATATATACTTTTGTACCTGTCTCCTCCTGTTTCCTCCAGCATCTTCACAGGGTCCTTTGCTGTTGTTCTGGGATTGATTTGCACTTTTCGCACCAAATTACGTTCATCTCTAGGAGACAGAACACGTCTCCTTCCTGAGCGGTATGACGGCTGCATGGTCCCAGGGTGTTTATACTTGCATACTATTGTTTGTACAGATGAACGTGGTACCTTCAGGTGTTTGGAAATTGCTCCCAAGGAAGAACTAGACTTGTGGTCTACCATTTATTTCTGAGGTCACGGCTGATTTCTTTTGATTTTCCCATGTCAAGCAAAGAGGCACTGAGTTTGAAGGTAGGCCTTCAACTACATCCACAGGTACACTTCCAATTGACTCAAATGATGTCAAATAGCCTATCAGAAGCTTCTAAAGCCATGACATAATTTTCTGGAATTTTCCAAGCTGTAAAGGCACAGTCAACTTAGTGTATGTAAACGTCTGACCCACTGGAATTGTGATACATTGTTGGAAAAATGACTTGTGTCATGCACAAAGTAGATGTTCTAACCGACTTGCCAAAACTATAGTTTGTTAACCAGAAATTTGTAGTGGTTGAGGTTCAATAACATTTTGAATACAATTCATCCTGAGGAATACAATTTGCCTAATAATTGTGCATGCAGTGTATGTTGATCCAATTAAGAATGGAAATGGAGTGCTACATTACGTTTCTGGAGATAGAAAGTCAATGTACTGCTTCAATCAATTACACCATTTTTGGGCACTAAATGCTCCTCCTAGTGTAATTACGGTGATGAATAAATATTGATATTTTCTATCCTGAATTACATTATCAATGCACTGTGCTACGGATTCATTACAGGCTGGGTATTCAGATCATAGTTCCTTATATGAAGAATAATAAAACATGAATATGATTAAGGACGCAATTATGGGAATCATTTGTGTGTGTGTGTGTGTGTGTGTGTGTGTGTGTGTGTGTGTGTGTGTGTGTGTGTGTGTGTGTGTGTGTGTGTGTGTGTGTGTGTGTGTGTATGTGTAGGGGTGTGTGTCGTTATGAAAAAGTGGTTTGTCTGAGAGAAGCATTAATGTATGAAACACACTGAAGATAAGTCACAGGTTGAGAAGAGTTTGGAGCACATTGAAACATGTAATTGCTGTATTGTACCACATGAGATATAAATGTACGGTAAAGTGTAGGGATGCATTGCTATTAAAGAAGACAATATTACCTTCAAGTCGTATAAGGAATCAACCACTTTGGAAACACATCCAATGTTACCTACTCTACAGTACATGCAAATACCACTGGGATTACATACATTGTTGCGTGTGCCATAGCAATTACAAACTGATTGTTTGATGAATGTGTTGTATTTACTATGTCTCTTTTCAAAGGAACTCCTCTATCGTAAAGAACATGGAAATAATGCATGGGTACTGGGCTCATATTATTGACTTAAATGAAGCCATTAAAGTCCAAACAGAGACAGCTGTCTTCCTGTTGTGTAAAAGGCAGGAGTAGCTAGGTTTCCATCCAATTGGCAACAGATTTTCATGCGAACATTCTAAAATCTGCATTAAAAACAATATGCACATTACCACCAGAGGGATGTTTCCATCAAACTGACTTGTTATAAAAAGCTGTGAATGACGACGTAGTGCACATAAAAAAACACTTGTGGTTAAGTTTCCATGTACCGAATAAAGAATATCAGTTAAATGGGTTTCCATGGCATTTTCAACTCTACCAGTGGTTTTGTCACAAAACCGATAACATTGCGATAATATTGCAAACTTGCCCAATCTAGTTTTGGTGCATGCTCTATAGACAGTTCGCTGATAAATTGGACAGGGTAGGTTATATGATGAGACATGGATAAAAGCCAGATCATTTGTATTTGATAATTGCAGCCAAGCACCATTCAAATGATAGCCTACCCTCAATCTAAACATATTATCGTGTGACTCCAAGTTTACTGCGAAAACATGCTTTTAATATCAATATTTGTCCATAAATACATTTCCACTGGAATTTTTTCATAATCTATTTCACAGACCCAAAAAAATCCCACCTTGTCTTGTGTGTTTTGTTTTGTCGACATTGGGACATTTCACCAACAAATTAGCTGTTTCCATAAGTCCTGGTGTTTTTTATGCATCAAGTTATTCATTTGCCTGAAATGACTGGATCGAAACCTGCTTACTGATAGGTTTCATTTCACACCTTGAGGAACATGGACAGACAAATAACATTATATTTATCCAATGTAATTCCTAGAACAACTTTGAGCAAAGGGATGGAGGGAGGGAGGGGGAAGGGAGGGAGGGAGGCAGGGATGGAGGGAGGGAGGGAGGGAGGGAGGGAGGGAGGAAGGAAGGGAGGGAGGAGGGAGGGAGGGAGGGAGGGAGGGAGGGAGGGAGGGAGGGAGGGAGGGAGGGAGGGAGGGAGGGAGGGAGGGAGGGAGGGAGGGAGGGAGGGAGGGAGGGAGGGAGGGAGGGAGGGGTTAGGTGAAGGAGAATGTACCTCTCTACCTCCGACTGTCTGGAGGAAAATGATGTGACAGCCTATAAAAATGAGACTTTCCTCTTGCTTTCCGTAATACATTTTTCCAGCATTTTAGGTGATGCAATAAATAGGACAGCTGAAATGGGAAAAGGAGGCAATGGCTATTTCATCAGTCGGAAATGAGTCTTGTCTCTCACCTTAAAAGACTCCCGTCACTTCTGCTTCTGATACGCCTGCTATTGCCGTCCTCACAGACCTGTGGCAGCACGTTTGTCATTCACAGTGGACTCAACTTGCCCTATAGATCGTATTTACACACTTCTTCAGATTCCAATTCCAACAGGCCTGTCTCCTATGGGGTCCTTCATGATTTACCAGGAGATGGCTGGACACTAAGACAGAGGTGATACTGGGCGGGCGAGGAGGTGTTACTGCGTGGGGTCTGGGAGTCTAGTGCTGGTGACTGCATGTCAGGGTTAGGGTCAGGGTCAGGGTCAGGGTCAGGATCAGGCTCAGGCTCAGGCTCAGGCTCAGGCTCAGGCTCAGGCTCAGGCTCAGGCTCAGGCTCAGGCTCAGGCTCAGGCTCAGGCTCAGGCTCAGGCTCAGGGTTAGGCCAGTTTGTTTCATCATCCTTCCTAACATCTATCTATATTAAATACGGGCAGGAGAATACCACCCTGCATCCCACTGCTAGCTTGCTTCTGAAGCCAAGCAGGGTTGGTCCTGGTCAGTCCCTGGATAGGAGGGCCAGTAGGAGGCACCCTTTCCTCTGGTTTCTAAATAAATATCCCAACGCCACAGAGCAGTGATTGGGGACATTGCCCTGTGTAGGGTGTTTCGGCAGGAATGTTAAACAGGTGTCCTGACTCTCTGTGGTCACCATAGATCCCATGGCACTTATTGAAAGAGTAGGGGTGTTAACCCTGGTGTCCTGGCTAAATTCCCAATCTGGCCTTCGTACCATCATGGTCACCTAATCATCCACAGCTTACAATTGTCTCATTCATCCCCCTTCCTCTCCCCTGTAACTATTCCCCAGGTTGTTGCTGTAAATCATAACCATCCCACAGTATTGCCTGTGACCTCGATGGACATGATAGGAACGTGGCAGAACTGAGGCCAAATTTTAGGACTCATCTTGGTGCTGTTTCCAATATGCTCCTCTCTATTATAGAAGGAGTCATCTATCTCAAACACTATTTATCAAGCTAACAGTGATGAAATCTCATACATTGAAAGTCATTTCTGTACAATTAAACATAGCATTTGCTATCCAAAAACGCATGAACATATTCCCACCGTAGAGAGAAACACGTTTGAATGGGACGCATGCAATCAATCATTTATTTTCTTGAGAGGTTATTTTAATTTCACTATTTTAGTGAGAAAAAAAAATATATTCCTATTTTAATTTCACTAGGGCACATTACATTGATGTTGTTTGTCATCCATTTCCATAGTTGTTAGGGGTTTTTCAACAAGGCAATCTTTTGTTCAAGATTTGATACAGGTGCACTTGGCAACAATATAAATATCATGGCAGCAACTACTGTATACTTGACACTGATTAATGTTGTTCTCATTCACAACAAAACACTAACTCAGTCACTGAATACATTTACTGTCAGCGAATAAGAGTTATTTCTCATCTCCCACCTCCCAATAGGCTAACACCTGTTTGTACAGGAGTCATGAATTTTTTAGCAATGACAAAGACTAAAATAATGTTTTTACAGTGAGCTTAATTTTAAGCCGATAGTCATTTTGAGATGCATAGAACCACTGTATAGCCTCCAGGGACTCAGAACAACAACAATCAACTGGCAGACAATGAATGGATAAATTCCCTGTCTGAAATCATGAGGGTCGATGGGTTAACAAACAGATCCTTCCTTTAGCCAACACCCATCCTCTTCCCTCAGTCAATTAGTGCCAAAGTCCCTGGAGTTGCCCAACCAGACCAGCACAGAGCTGCCTTCTGCCCCTTCTCCACTCAGTCTCCCAGTCCCTTCAGATCAGCACAATATACTGTGTTATGGAAGGTTGCTTCTAGTCACTTGTTTCTACCAAAATTGTGGACCGTTGTGAGTAAAGAATGTGAATATTTAGGTGCCAAAAATCCCAACTCAAAAACATTCAATAACTCTAACATAGCACAGTGAAGCATGGAAGGACATCCCATTTTTTTAATATGCAATATCCCTGTCATAACTCAAATGTATGATCACTTTTTTGTTTTTACCTTGACAGCCCAAAGAGAAGTAGGGTAATTTCTTAACACTAAATGAATTAGAAAATAACACTTAACTTTTATTAAATGATTAAAAGGGATGGGTTATTATATAGCCCACTTAGAAATTAAACCCCTGCACAGTGTGTGTGTGTGTGTGTGTGTGTGTGTGTGTGTGTGGTGTGTGTGTGTGTGTGTGTGTGTGTGTGTGTGTGTGTGTGTGTGTGTGTGTGTGTGTGTGTGTGTGTGTGTGTGTGTGTGTGTGCGTGCGTGCGTGCGTGTGTGCGTGCGTGTGGTGAAGCCACGTGTTTGGTTTTAAATGAACATTGCAGAAGGGGTGATGCGAGTGCCATGGTTACCAGGATCCAGGCTCTCTAAGACCACCTAGAGCATGTCTCAATGAACATCAGGCTCTGGTATTACAGACAGTGTGGACTATTATTACAGTGCCTTGCGAAAGTATTCGGCCCCCTTGAACTTTGCAACCTTTTGCCACATTTCAGGCTTCAAACATAAAGATATAAAACTGTATTTTTTTGTGAAGAATCAACAACAAGTGGGACACAATCATGAAGTGGAACGACATTTATTGGATATTTCAAACTTTTTTAACAAATCAAAAACTGAAAAATTGGGCGTGCAAAATTATTCAGCACCCTTAAGTTAATACTTTGTAGCGCCACCTTTTGCTGCGATTACAGCTGTAAGTCGCTTGGGGTATGTCTCTATCAGTTTTGCACATCGAGAGACTGACATTTTTTCCCATTCCTCCTTGCCAAACAGCTCACACTCAGTGAGGTTGGATGGAGAGCATTTGTGAACAGCAGCTTTCAGTTCTTTCCACAGATTCTCGATTGGATTCAGGTCTGGACTTTGACTTGGCCATTCTAACACCTGGATATGTTTAGTTTTGAACCATTCCATTGTAGATTTTGCTTTATGTTTTGGATCATTGTCTTGTTGGAAGACAAATCTCCGTCCCAGTCTCAGGTCTTTTGCAGACTCCATCAGGTTTTCTTCCAGAATGGTCCTGTATTTGGCTCCATCCATCTTCCCATCAATTTTAACCATCTTCCCTGTCCCTGCTGAAGAAAAGCAGGCCCAAACCATGATGCTGCCACCACCATGTTTGACAGTGGGGATGCTGTGTTCAGGGTGATGAGCTGTGTTGCTTTTACGCCAAACATAACGTTTTGCATTGTTGCCAAAAAGTTCAATTTTGGTTTCATCTGACCAGAGCACCTTCTTCCACATGTTTGGTGTGTCTCCCAGGTGGCTTGTGGCAAACTTTAAACGACACTTTTTATGGATATCTTTAAGAAATGGCTTTCTTCTTGCCACTCTTCCATAAAGGCCAGATTTGTGCAATTTACGACTGATTGTTGTCCTATGGACAGAGTCTCCCACCTCAGCTGTAGATCTCTGCAGTTCATCCAGAGTGATCATGGGCCGCTTGGCTGCATCTCTGATCAGTCTTCTCCTTGTATGAGCTGAAAGTTTAGAGGGACGGCCAGGTCTTGGTAGATTTGCAGTGGTCTGATACTCCTTCCATTTCAATATTATCGCTTGCACAGCGCTCCTTGGGATGTTTAAAGCTTGGGAAATCTTTTTGTATCCAAATCCAGCTTTAAACTTCTTCACAACAGTATCTCGGACCTGCCTGGTGTGTTCCTTGTTCTTCATGATGCTCTCTGCGCTTTTAACGGACCTCTGAGACTATCACAGTGCAGGTGCATTTATACGGAGACTTGATTACACACAGGTGGATTGTATTTATCATCATTAGTCATTTAGGTCAACATTGGATCATTCAGAGATCCTCACTGAACTTCTGGAGAGAGTTTGCTGCACTGAAAGTAAAGGGGCTGAATAATTTTGCACGCCCAATTTTTCAGTTTTTGATTTGTTAAAAAAGTTTGAAATATCCAATAAATGTCGTTCCACTTCATGATTGTGTCCCACTTGTTGTTGATTCTTCACAAAAAAATACAGTTTTATATCTTTATGTTTGAAGCCTGAAATGTGGCAAAAGGTCGCAAAGTTCAAGGGGGCCGAATACTTTCGCAAGGCACTGTAGCAGCTGTGGTAACTGGATATTTTGGACGCATTAGAAAAGCTATTAGAAGATTCAGGTACGCTCTGCTGGTTGACTGTCGGCAACTGGAGGGAATGATTGGTAATATACAACAGGTATGTGTTGTGGCAATGGAAAGGAGGTCACCGGACAGGACGCTATAATACAGCGCTACAAAGATTTTAAAACCTAACGCATTTACTGTTTTGAAGGAGAATTAGGATGCAGCGGTCAATATTTCTATAAAGTCCATTGTGCATTTCAGCTGGAATCAACTGGACCCGTTTGTTTCTCCACACAGGCCGTCCTCCCACCCTAATGTACAGTACTCCTCATACTCACTGCCTGCTGCTGCCACCTGACCTGTGTCAGGATGTCACAGTGCAATTTTCCACCCTATAAAGTAGCAATACACTCTAACAAGCTTACCCTCCAGGCTGAAAGTCACAGTATGGTGTGTTTTTATTGCTTTCTCTCCATTTTAAACTTTCCAATAAACTCAATCTCCCTCCTTTCTCTCTCTCTCTCTCTCTCTATACTTTGCTCTCTAGGCTGTCTGAGAGACATCTAGGGTTGTGTTCACGTGAATTCATCTTAATTGTGTCAGGCTTTGGACTCGGAGGGAGTGGAACGAGAAGCTAATGGCTGACGTCGGATCAGCGTGAGGAAGAGAGCGACCTTCAGAGGGCATCGGTCCACAGAGAGGTCTCCCTGATAAGTGGAGCAGCAGCGTTCAGATTGCTCCACTAATCAGTAGCAGAGCCTCAGGTGATCCTTCAGTACCCCAGCGTCTACTCGACTGTGTCTATGCTAACTACGTGGCTAAATCAGCATTCTAATTTGTGCAACTTGTAGAGAGACAGACACGCTGACATCAAGGTTGCTCCTGATTCAATGTCATGTTCAATTTGTTTGGGACTTGTTTGAAGCTGAACAGCTTGTTGGAGGGATATGTGCGCTTCTGACAGTGCTATAGTTGTCTCTTAAGCCGTAACCCAAGGGCTGAGGTCATTGGTCTAACCCTGAGTTAATGCATACAGGATTGAGATTGAATGGGGGAAACACTGGTAAGAGGAGCAATAATGTGCTCATCCATAACTTGCTGGGCGAATATCCCATAATTACAGAACACATTAGAGTCCACAGATACATAAGCATTGATCATTACAGCACAATGCACCTGGTTGAACCACCTCAGCCGACAAATCCCTGGCATAATAAAACCCATTTAGCTTGACTGGCTAGTTTGCATGAGAGTGATTAGTTTAGTTGTGAATTAACACATCTGTCCCCATATGATGCAAAAGCTATGCTTTCTTGTACATCAGCAATTACCATGAACCAATTTAGGGGCTGTGGATGTGGCAAATTCTTTATATTCCTAGTTCCACAGAACCACAATGACAAACTACTGGCCATAAGCAGACCTTGAAAGTGCTTTAAAAGTCATTTTCAGAAAGTAATAGTTTGAGGTATATACAACCCATTGGGAGGTTTTCTCAGTTGGGATTTAAGAAAACGTAAATGGGGAAATAGTTTGATTTTCAAATGACTTTGGTCACTTAGCAAAGTGATGAGCCATTGCACTGTGCCCTAACGACTTGCTTCCCCAAGCTACTACAGGAACAAGCCTGTGGATTTATGGGTGTCGGTGTGTGTGTCAGAGTTGCTGTAAAATACATGTTATGGATAATGTTATGGATTAACATTATCCACAGGTAGGGATGGAAAGAGCAGGGGCAGGAGGCATTCAGGGATGGAAGGAGGGGGTCAGAGGAAAGGGGGGAGGGGATTTGGGAGAAAGACAAATCCCGGGTGGCGCAGCGGTCTAAGGCACTGCATCGCAGTGCTAGCTGCGTTACTACAGATCCTGGTTCGATACCGGGCTGTGTCGCAGCCGGTCGCGACCATGAGGTGACGCACAATTGGCCCAGCGTTGTCCAGGTTAGGGGACTCTCTAGCGACTCCTGTGGCGGGCCAGGCATATACACGCTGACACGGTTGCCAGGTGTACAGTGTTTCCTCCGACACATTGGTGCGGCTGGTTAAGCATGTATTGTGTCAAGAAGCAGTGCGGCTTGGCAGGGTTGTGTTTTGGAGGACGCACGGCTCTCGACCTTCGCCTCTCCCGAGTCTGTACGGGAGTTGCAGCGATGGGCCAAGACTGGAACTACCAATTGGATATGATGAAAAAGGGGGTGAAAAGAAAAGACGCGTCAACATTTAAATGTAATCATGTTGCTGCCATTTCACCAACTAAGCCCTTTCTCTTCAGCAATGTAAACTCAGTCACATTCAGATAGACATTAGATGTGAAGCAAACACTGTTTGATACTACTGGGAAACCTTCCCACAAACCTCCAGCCACCCAGATTTACTCTGCTGTCTCCCATTCTAATTGGCTGCTTCTAATTCTAAGTGGAACAAAGGTGGTGGGAATCTAACACCAATTAAGAGACAATGAGGACCAGAGGCTTTAGGGAGGCTCACAGGCAGTCAGAAGGACGCCTAAACCAAAGCCCTGCTGGGTGAAATAGTACCATTCCCAGGTCCACAAAACGGCCTGTGTCTGGCACGTGCCAAGGCACATTAGTAGTGATTTAGCTGTGGTGTGCACTGTGTCCCTGGGGAGGGAAACAGAGTGCTGGGGCTCCTGGGAAAAGAGAGGGCGAGGAGGAAGGCAGTGAGAAGGACTAGTGTAAATCTCCACAGCATTTCGGGGGGAAGAAGCAGCAAAGAAGTAGACAAATATTACGCATCGGCACCATAAATAGTGACTGTAAAAACAGGACCTCCAAGAGCTCTCAGCAAATCAACCCAGAATACTGAGGTAACAAGGGCACCATGTGTCCATGTGTATCAACTTGCATCTCTGGTGTGTTTACCACATGAAGCAATTGAAAGCAAGGTAGGAAATGACAACAATATGTAGCCCATACTGATATTTACAACTTTGCAGAGTCATTGAACCTATTCCTTTTCCAGAATGTGTGTGTTATAAGTCCACTGCCATCCTCTTATAAAACAAGCCCTTTTAAAGGTAAGTGCTGCTGTCTGTTAGAAGGCGATATAGAGCTAACTAGGAGCTTGTAAAGGACGTTTATGAAGGTGTTATATTGTCTTCCTGTCACGTCCTGACCTTAGTTCCTTTTTTATGTCCCTATTTTAGTTTAGTTTTAGTTTGGTGAGTTGGGGTGGGCATTCTATGTGTTGTTCTATGTATTTCTGTGTTGTTTTTTGTATTTCTGTGTTTGGCCTGGTATGGTTCCCAATCAGAGGCAGTTGTTTATCGTTGTCTCTGATTGAGAACCATACTTAGGCAGCCTGTTTTCCCACTATGATTTGTGGGTAGTTGTTTTCTGTGTCTGTGTTTCACCATACAGAACTGATTTGATTTTCATTGTTTCACTTTGGTTATTTTGTATTCAGTGTTCTGTTATATTTCATTAAAATGGACACTTACCACGCTGCGTTTTGGTCCGATCTTTCCTACTCCACCACAAATGGACCAAGCAGCGTGGTAACCAGGAGCAGAGGGTTCTGGACTCCCGGACTTGGGAGGAGATATTGGACGGCAAGGGACCCTGGGCACAGGCTGGGGAATATCGCCGCACCAAAGAAGAACTGGAGGCAGCTAAAGCTGAGCGGCGGCGATATGAGGTAAGGCAGCGCAACAGGCACGAGAGGCAGCCCCAAAAAATGTTTGGGAGGGGCACACGGGGAGATTGGCGGAGTCAGGAGATAGACCTGAGCCAACTCCCCGTGCTTACCGGAAGAAGCGCAGTACTGGTCAGGCACGTGTTATGCGGTCAAGCGCACGGTGTCGCCAGTACGCGCTATAGGCCAGCCCCCCGCAAGTGCCATGCGAGAGTGGGCATCCAGCCAGGGCGTATTGTGCCGGGCTCAGTGTGTTTGGTCTCCGGTACGCCCAGGGTATCCTGCACCGGCGCTGCATGCTGTGTCTCCAGGGCACCGGGAGGGTGCAGTGCGCCCTATGCCGAATGTGGGCATTGAGCCTGAGGGAGAGGTGCGAGTGGTATGCACCAGATCTCCAGTGCTCACCCACAGCCCGGTTCAACCTGTGCCTGCACTCTGGAGGGTCCGGGCTAAAGTGGCAGCTCCAGACAGGAGGGTGACAGGAGGGCCACAGGGCCCACCAGGCTGGGGAGACCTACAGGAGGCCTGGTGGGCCCTGTGGCAGCGCCAAGCACCAAGCTGTCTCTCCGTCTCCTACCTCCAGGTTCGCCCTCCTGTCCGGAGCTGCCAGAGCTGCCCGTCAGTCAGGAGCTGCCAGAGCCGCCCATCAGAGCCGCCCTTCACTCCGGCGCTGCCAGAGTCGCCCTTCACTCCGGTGCTGCCAGAGCCGCCCATCAGTCAGGAGCTGCCAGAGCCGCCCTTCACTCCGGTGCTGCCAGAGCCGCCCATCAGTCAGGAGCTGCCAGAGCCGCCCTTCACTCCGGCGCTGCCAGAGCCGCTCATCAGTCCGGCGCTGCCAGAGTCGCCCTTCACTCCGGCGCTGCCGGAGTCTCCCACCTTTCTGGTGCTGCCGGAGTCTCTCGTCTATTCGGGGCCCGCTGCAAGGGTCCCCAGTCCGAGGTCGGCGGCGAGGGTCGCTGCTCCTAAGGCGCCACCTAAGTGAGCCAAGACTAAGGTGGAGTCGGGTCCACGTCCCGCGCCAGAGCCGCCATCGTGGACAGATGCCCACCCAGACCCTGGGTGACCCTTTCATTCAAATGGACACTTACCATGCTGCGTTTTGGTCCGATCTTTCATACTCCTCATCAGATGAAGAAGATCGTTACACTTCCATTTGAAGCTTTCATGAAGTTGACAGCTGCAGAGACAAAAGAAGAGAGAGAGAAAGATGGAGAGGCAGGGGTCACCAGACCATGACTTCAATCGTTAAATCGATGAATAAAACTTCTGCTGAATTAAGTTTGAAAATGACACTGAAGCTTCTCTCCAAAGCTCCTCACCTTCAGTCGGCAGAGTCGTGAGTGGACGAACTCCAGGAACTGCAGATGTGACCGATTGGCTGATTCCTTATACTTGGCGGCCAAATGGGGCATGCTTAAGCAGGCCTATTGACAAGTAATTTGGGTGAAAACAAATTGGAGTTTCAGGCTGACATTAATAAAACAAAGTCATGGAGAAAGAGAAAGGGTGGGGTGACAGAGAGAGAGGATGAGGTGTGGGAAGAGAGAGGATGGGGTGTGGGGAGAGAGAGGATGGGGTGTGGGGAGAGAGAGGATGGGGTGTGGGGAGAGAGGGGATGGGGTGTGGGGAGAGAGAGGATGGGTGTGGGGAGAGAGAGGATGGGGTGTGGGGAGAGAGAGGATGGGGTGTGGGGAGAGAGAGGATGGGGTGTGGGGAGAGAGAGGATGAGGTGTGGGGAGAAAGGATGAGGTGTGAGGAGAAAGGATGAGGTGGGGGAGAGAATAAGGTGTGGGGAGAGAGGATGAGGTGGAGGGAGAGAGAGGATGGGGTGTGGGGAGAGAGGATGGGGTGTGGGGAAGAGAGGATGGGGTGTGGGGAGAGAGGATGGGGTTTGGGGAGAGAGGATGGGGTGTGGGGAAGAGAGGATGGGGTGTGCGGAGAGAGGATGGGGTGTGGGGAAGAGAGGATGGGGTGTGGGGAAGAGAGGATGGGGTGTGGGGAGAGAGGATGGGGTGTGGGGAAGAGAGGATGGGGTGTGGGGAGAGAGGATGGGGTGTGGGGAGAGAGGATGGGGTGTGGGGAGAGAGGATGGGGTGTGGGGAAGAGAGGATGGGGTGTGCGGAGAGAGGATGGGGTGTGGGGAAGAGAGGATGGGGTGTGGGGAAGAGAGGATGGGGTGTGGGGAGAGAGGATGGGGTGTGGGGAAGAGAGGATGGGGTGTGGGGAGAGAGGATGGGGTGTGGGGAGAGAGGATGGGGTGTGGGGAGAGAGGATGGGGTGTGGGGAAGAGAGGATGGGGTGTGCGGAGAGAGGATGGGGTGTGGGGAAGAGAGGATGGGGTGTGGGGAAGAGAGGATGGGGTGTGGGGAGAGAGGATGGGGAGAGGATGGGGTGGGGGAGAGAGGATGGGGTGGGGGGGCACACTGAGACTAATTAGATATGACATCCAAAGCCTGCTATCAATTTATACACCACACACCACACACAGACTGACCTAGAGGAAGGGCAAGGTAGGAGAAAAAAAACATACACCTTGTTGACATTGACCCTCTATTACTCTATGCTTGAAAGAGATAACTACACTAAGTCAAGGATGACTTAGACAGAGTAGGCCTTAATGGAGAATTTTCCTTTTTTACAACCAAATCTCTATTTTTGATGTAAATGGCATGTTATGGAAGGGTCCAGACACTTTTCTTTTGCGATTTCACTTGATTTTGAAAAACGTACCCCAAGCAGCGATTCATTTCCTCATCCTCTTTGTGCAGTACGGGGCTCTGGAATAACAAGAACAATGGCTCCAAAAACACCCAACTAAGCTCTCAGTATAGTGACGCAGGTCTTTAGAAGTTGTACACATGAAATTCTGTCATTCGGAACTTTATCCGCAACATTTTCATCTTCTTCCATTTTTTCCCCCACACCAGATACACATTTATACATAAGAAAAACCATTTACAGACGCACACAAACAATGACTACTATTATCTGCCCAGACCTGCATACTCACAACCCCATCCCTAGTGTCTGCATTATTGTTTGCCTGAAATTGTATCAATTTGTTTTTCTCGGTCGCCCATGCTATTTCAGTATTTACATAATAAATAATTCGATTTTCCCATTGTATTAATGATGGCGGATTGATATCCAAGTTTTTAGTATACGTTTTTTCAAGATGAGTTATATTCCATTTGGTTGCGACTCAAGTAATACCTCTCCATCCATTCTAGCAGCAGGCTACACTGAGAATGGAACAGCTGGATAAGGGAAACAGCTCGAGTGCACAAAACGGAATATAACATTGTGAATAAAGTTTGGGATGACACAATTTAATGTGTACAACATTGTCATGACGTTGCCCTCTTTGAGTACAGCGAGCACCATCCCCCGCTCTCTGCTTCTACAACCAGACTGCTGTGGTCAGAGGTCATAAATTCCTCAGAAGACCCTGCCTCATGGCCACACAGTATTAGAGATAGGGTAAACTTTCACAGAGGACAATGGAAATCCTTCCACCTCACAGAACTTGAGGTACGAACAAATTTCATGTTCCAGAGAAAGTGTAAAAGATCAGTGAAGCATCCAGCTACAAACTGGTCCGTTTGTCACAACTTGGGAAGCTCAAGAGAGATGGTGTGGCAACATTACCATAACGTTGTTTATATAATAGCCACAGATATGAGGTTTACATCTAATTGTTGTATAAGATGAATGAGTGAGTATGATACTGTTTGTATAATGGTGTAATATGATTGTGGACTGTTTAATGAAGAAAAATACTATTCGCAATTGGATTTGAACTAAATCAGAGGACCGCCCCTGAGCCCAGTTAGGGTCAGACATCCTGGGACAGCCCTTTTCTGCCATTCCGAATAAAACCCAACTTTGAGAACTTATCGTCAGACCAAGCTTACCTCAATTATGAGATGGCTGAAGGTTGTAGAATCTTTTAACCATACCACGTCGTTAAACTCTTAGACTATCGATACCGACAGAATAAGAACAAGTCTTTGATACTAATTACTAGTCCGTAGCTAGGAATTCGGTAGCATTGAACGTGAAGAACGACAACCGCCGAAACATCCTTTCTATAACGAATGTCTATCCCCTTTAACCAAGACAGAGAGAGAGAGGGAGAGAAACGGACAATTCTACAAAAGAAAGACTTTTCACCAGCGATCAAGACGACACACTGAGCGTAAATATATATATATTGATTGCAATTGTTCCCGAATGGGTGAGCATTCATGTGTAAAGGATTAGCATTTCAATTGTTATAATTATTAACTCTGTAGTGACTTCTTAGTCGACCCCCACTCCCCTTTTGTCAAACAAGCCGCCATGCCGGCTCAGCCCACTAGGGCACATTCTATCATTTCATGTAACCATATTTACTGTTTATTTATGCATTGCTGTGAATTACTTAGTTAGTAATAAATAAAGTATTTAAGACAATTGATGTATGGATGACTCATAGTGAAGACTGGGTTTGTGCAGATAACCAACAATTTACGACGTTTGGAATGAGACTAACGTGAGGTAAAATAAATACATCATTAATCAGAAGACTATTTGATCAGATATGAAAATATCTGAAAGGTTATATTAGGAAATTATAACTTTGTAATCTGAATACTTTCCTTGGTGCCCCAACTACCTACAGTGCCTTGCGAAAGTATTCGGCCCCCTTGAACTTTGCGACCTTTTGCCACATTCCAGGCTTCAAACATAAAAATATAAAACTGTATTTTTTTGTGAAGAATCAACAACAAGTGGGACACAATCATGAAGTGGAACGACATTTATTGGATATTTCAAACTTTTTTAACAAATCAAAAACAAAAAAATTGGGCGTGCAAAATGATTCAGCCCCCTTAAGTTAATACTTTGTAGCACCACCTTTTGCTGCGATTACAGCTGTAAGTCGCTTGGGGTATGTCTCTATCAGTTTTGCACATCGAGAGACTGACATTTTTTCCCATTCCTCCTTGCAAAACAGCTCGAGCTCAGTGAGGTTGGATGGAGAGCATTTGTGAACAGCAGTTTTCAGTTCTTTCCACAGATTCTCGATTGGATTCAGGTCTGGACTTTGACTTGGCCATTCTAACACCTGGATATGTTTATTTTTGAACCATTCCATTGTAGATTTTGCTTTATGTTTTGGATCATTGTCTTGTTGGAAGACAAATCTCCATCCCAGTCTCAGGTCTTTTGCAGACTCCATCAGGTTTTCTTCCAGAATGGTCCTGTATTTGGCTCCATCCAAATTCCCATCAATTTTAACCATCTTCCCTGTCCCTGCTGAAGAAAAGCAGGCCCAAACCATGATGCTGCCACCACCATGTTTGACAGTGGGGATGGTGTGTTCAGGGTGATGAGCTGTGTTGCTTTTACGCCAAACATAACGTTTTGCATTGTTCCCAAAAAGTTCAATTTTGGTTTCATCTGACCAGAGCACCTTCTTCTACATGTTTGGTGTGTCTCCCAGGTGGCTTGTGGCAAACTTTAAACGACACTTTTTATGGATATCTTTAAGAAATGGCTTTCTTCTTGCCACTCTTCCATAAAGGCCAGATTTGTGCAATATACGACTGATTGTTGTCCTATGGACAGAGTCTCCCACCTCAGCTGTAGATCTCTGCAGTTCATCCAGAGTGATCATGGGCCTCTTGGCTGCATCTCTGATCAGTCTTCTCCTTGTATGAGCTGAAAGTTTAGAGGGACGACCAGGTCTTGGTAGATTTGCAGTGGTCTGATACTCCTTCCATTTCAATATTATCGCTTGCACAGTGCTCCTTGGGATGTTTAAAGCTTGGGAAATCTTTTTGTATCCAAATCCGGCTTTAAACTTCTTCACAACAGTATCTCGGACCTGCCTGGTGTGTTCCTTGTTCTTCATGATGCTCTCTGCGCTTTTAACGGACCTCTGAGACTATCACAGTGCAGGTGCATTTATACGGAGACTTGATTACACACAGGTGGATTGTATTTATCATCATTAGTCATTTAGGTCAACATTGGATCATTCAGAGATCCTCACTGAACTTCTGGAGAGAGTTTGCTGCACTGAAAGTAAAGGGGCTGAATAATTTTGCACACCCAATTTTTCAGTTTTTGATTTGTTAAAAAAGTTTGAAATATCCAATAAATGTCGTTCCACTTCATGATTGTGTCCCACTTGTTGTTGATTCTTCACAAAAAAATACAGTTTTATATCTTCACGTTTGAAGCCTGAAATGTGGCAAAAGGTCGCAAAGTTCAAGGGGGCCGAATACTTTCGCAAGGCACTGTAGTTAATTACAGTTACATGATTATTCAGTTTAATCGAGTAACTAATTTCAGAGAATCTTTGATAAAAACGAAGTCTTTAGTTTAATGATAGTTTAACGACAACATCTAAAGACCTACATCACTATACTGAAGTTTCAGATTCTAAAAGGATGTATTTGGGTGTTTTTGGAGCGTATGCTCATGCTTTTTTAGAGTACTGCACAATGTACTGCACAACGAGGATGAGGAAGTGAATTGATGGTTGGGATACGTTTTTCAAAAACAAGCAAAATCCCATCAAAAATAGAGATTTGGTTGAAAAAAGCAAACTTCTCCTTTAACAACACCTTGCTGAATGCAATTAAGGCTGGCCATTATATAATGTAGTGGGTTGACTTAAATTGAACCTTGGCCTGTTTTATGGGGCCTCCGCCTCACCAATGCTCTCACATTACAACAGGACTTCACAGGGAAGTGCTTTGGGGGAATGTACATGAAGAGGGTTCCTGCGATTGGTCACAGGCAGATATCACTGTGGCGACAGCTTCACAATGAATTTAGACTTTCAGCCATTTACTCTGCCTAACAATGGGAAGGCGATGTCCCCTGGGGGAATGCAATTAAGACCCTCTCGTCACTGAACCCCCTCCTCCCTAACCCCCACCTCTCCTCCCTGTAAAGAAGGTAGTAAGACAGCAATGTGGATGGTATGTGGATGGTATTTCACTGTGCCTGTCTCACTATATAGACTAATACCCCAACAATTCGTAGTAAATCCTAACATTTGAATGCCCATTTTCGGTGTATAAAACCACTTTTTGGAGAAAAGATTAGACCTTTAAAACATTTTCTATATGTTCTGTGAAGTGTATTTCAATGAGGGCTGTTGTTGCCTCCTCGATAAGAGGATAAAGATGAAGAATGACCTTGACCCGTACCCCACTCCCCACTCTGCTCTCTATCTCTCTTCCCCCTCTCTGCCTCTTCTCTCTCTCTGGCTTAATGACAGGGTGATGAAGTGGCGAGCGAGGAGTTCTTTGTGAGCTTTTTGCCCTGCACCGCCCTGGCTGCAGAACACTGTGTGACTGCAGACTGCTGCGTGATGGTGTCACTGCACATCTGCCCAGCTGGCCATACCTCCAGCTTGGTAGTCGAGAAGGAGGAGGAGGAAGAGGAGGAGGGACAGGGCCGATATGGGACAGGGACAGATGGCTTCAGAGGAATGGGCAGCAGTACAGTATGCCGTCAATTCATTTGCAATGGAACCCAAATCCCAACTGGTGCCTCCATAAAATTTCAAAGGCAAAGGAACAGATTGAACCCTGAGCGTGTATGGAAATCCTGAAATTAGGGTTTAATTGGGAGTGAGGAGGTACAAATCTTACCTAATTTAATCATATAGTGCTGAGATAACATAATAGTAATGAACGATTCACCAAAATGTCAGTTTAATTTTGGGGGGTTATTAATAACTTTTCATGTTCAAAACTGTGCACTCTCCTCAAACAATAGTATGGTTTTCTTTCACTGTAATAGCTACTGTAAATTGGACAGTGCAGTTATGGGGTGGGGCCACAGTGTCTCCTGACCCCTCCTGTCTCAGCCTCCAGTATTTATGCTGCAGTAGTTTATGTGTCGGGGGGCTGGGGTCAGTTTGTTATATCTGGAGTACTTCTCCTGTCCTATTCGGTGTCCTGTGTGAATCTAAGTGTGCGTTCTCTAATTCTCTCCTTCTCTCTTTCTTTCTCTCTCTCGGAGGACCTGAGCCCTAGGACCATGCCCCAGGACTACCTGACATGATGACTCCTTGCTGTCCCCAGTCCACCTGGCCATGCTGCTGTTCCAGTTTCAACTGACCTGAGCCCCAGGACCATGCCCCAGGACTACCTGACATGATGACTCCTTGCTGTCCCCAGTCTACCTGGCCATGCTGCTGCTCCAGTTTCAACTTCCACCTGACTGTGCTGCTGCTCTAGTTTCAACTGTTCTGCCTTATTATTATTCGACCATGCTGGTCATTTATGAACATTGAACATCTTGACCATGTTCTGTTATAATCTCCACCCGGCACAGCCAGAAGAGGACTGGCCACCCCACATAGCCTGGTTCCTCTCTAGGTTTCTTCCTAGGTATTGGCCTTTCTAGGGAGTTTTTCCTAGCCACCGTGCTTCTCCACCTGCATTGCTTGCTGTTTGGGGTTTTAGGCTGGGTTTCTGTACAGCACTTTGAGATATCAGCTGATGTACGAAGGGCTATATAAATAAATTTGATTTGATTTGATTTGAGTTAGATTAACAAGAATTTAAGCTTTCTGACAATATCAGATATTTCCTTGGAAATGTTCTTGTTACTTACAACCTCATGCTAATCTCATTAGCCTACGTTAGCTCAACCATCCCGTGGTAGGGACACCGATATCGAAGAACTAATTGACTGACGTAGGTTCAATGACTTGAATTCGATTTAGTTAGGGTTTTTTGTGAGCTCAACACACCGTTTCTCTAGAAAGAAATCAAATCGTTCACTTGAGAAATTAAGTCAAGAACTACAGTGCCTTGCGAAAGTATTCGGCCCGCTTGAACTTTGCGACCTTTTGCCACATTTCAGGATTCAAACATGAAGATATAAAACTGTATTTTTTTGTGAAGAATCAACAACAAGTGGGACACAATCATGAAGTGGAACAACATTTATTGGATATTTCAAACTTTTTTAACAAATCAAAAACGGAAAAATTGGGCGTTCAAAATTATTCAGCCCCCTTAAGTTAATACTTTGTAGCGCCACCTTTTGCTGCGATTACAGCTGTAAGTCGCCCAATTTTTCAGTTTTTGATTTGTTAAAAAAGTATTCGGCCCCCTTGAACTTTGCGACCTTTTGCCACATTTCAGGCATCAAACATAAAGATATAAAACTGTATTTTTTTGTGAAGAATCAACAACAAGTGGGACACAATCATGAAGTGGAACGACATTTATTGGATATTTAAAACTTTTTTAACAAATCAAAAACTGAAAAGTTGGGCGTGCAAAATTATTCAGCCCCCTTAAGTTAATACTTTGTAGCGCCACCTTTTGCTGCGATTACAGCTGTAAGTCGCTTGGGGTATGTCTCTATCAGTTTTGCACATCGAGAGACTGACATTTTTTCCCATTCCTCCTTGCAAAACAGCTCGAGCTCAGTGAGGTTGGATGGAGAGCATTTGTGAACAGCAGTTTTCAGTTCTTTCCACAGATTCTCGATTGGATTCAGGTCTGGACTTTGACTTGGCCATTCTAACACCTGGATATGTTTATTTTTGAACCATTCTATTGTAGATTTTGCTTTATGTTTTGGATCATTGTCTTGTTGGAAGACAAATCTCCGTCCCAGTCTCAGGTCTTTTGCAGACTCCATCAGGTTTTCTTCCAGAATGGTCCTGTATTTGGCTCCATCCATCTTCCCATCAATTTTAACCATCTTCCCTGTCCCTGCTGAAGAAAAGCAGGCCCAAACCATGATGCTGCCACCACCATGTTTGACAGTGGGGATGCTGTGTTCAGGGTGATGAGCTGTGTTGCTTTTACGCCAAACCTAACGTTTTGCATTGTTGCCAAAAAGTTCAATTTTGGTTTCATCTGACCAGAGCACCTTCTTCCACATGTTTGGTGTGTCTCCCAGGTGGCTTGTGGCAAACTTTAAACAACACTTTTTATGGATATCTTTAAGAAATGGCTTTCTTCTTGCCACTCTTCCATAAAGGCCAGATTTGTGCAATATACGACTGATTGTTGTCCTATGGACAGAGTCTCCCACCTCAGCTGTAGATCTCTGCAGTTCATCCAGAGTGATCATGGGCCTCTTGGCTGCATCTCTGATCAGTCTTCTCCTTGTATGAGCTGAAAGTTTAGAGGGATGGCCAGGTCTTGGTAGATTTGCAGTGGTCTGATACTCCTTCCATTTCAATATTATCGCTTGCACAGTGCTCCTTGGGATGTTTAAAGCTTGGGAATTATTTTTGTATCCAAATCCGGCTTTAAACTTCTTCACAACAGTATCTCGGACCTGCCTGGTGTGTTCCTTGTTCTTCATGATGCTCTCTGCGCTTTTAACGGACCTCTTATACTATCACAGTGCAGGTGCATTTATACGGAGACTTGATTACACACAGGTGGATTGTATTTATCATCATTAGTCATTTAGGTCAACATTGGATCATTCAGAGATCCTCACTGAACTTCTGGAGAGAGTTTGCTGCACTGAAAGTAAAGGGGCTGAATAATTTTTTCAGTTTTTGATTTGTTAAAAAAGTATGAAGTATTCAATAAATGTCGTTCCACTTCATGATTGTGTCCCACTTGTTGTTGATTCTTCACAAAAAAAATACAGTTTTATATCTTTATGTTTGAAGCCTGAAATGTGGCAAAAGGTCACAAAGTTCAAGGGGGCCGAATACCTTCGCAAGGCACTGTATCGTTCTCACTCTTCTCAATGAGCAGCAGGTGCTGCCGTAGACCCCACCCCCATCCCAAAGCACGCACAGGCAGCCCAGTCCTCGTGCAGCAGTCTCTCCCAGCTGCAGTCAGAGCAAGAGATGTTCACCCCTCCGTCCAGACTTCAAATGAATCGTGCATGCGGGAAGCCGCCGCTGGCTTACATTCAGGGGGGATGTAAATGTGAAAAACAAATCTAATCAAAATCAAATCAAATGTATTTATATAGCCCTTCGTACATCAGCTGATATCTCAAAGTGCTGTACAGAAACCCAGCCTAAAACCCCAAACAGCAAGCAATGCAGGTGTAGAAGCACGGTGGCTAGGAAAAACTCCCTAGAAAGGCCAAAACCTAGGAAGAAACCTAGAGAGGAACCAGGCTATGTGGGGTGGGCAGTCCTCTTCTGGCTGTGGCGGGTGGAGATTATAACAGAACATGGCCAAGATGTTCAAATGTTCATAAATGACCAGCATGGTCGAATAATAATAAGGCAGAACAGTTGAAACTGGAGCAGCAGCACGGTCAGGTGGACTGGGGACAGCAAGGAGTCATCATGTCAGGTAGTCCTGGGGCATGGTCCTAGGGCTCAGGTCCTCCGAGAGAGAGAAAGAAAGAGAGAATTAGAGAGAGCATATGTGGGGTGGCCAGTCCTCCTCTGGCTGTACCGGGTGGAGATTATAACAGAACATGGCCAAGATGTTCATAAATGACCAGCATGGTTGAATAATAATAAGGCAGAACAGTTGAAACTGGAGCAGCAGCACGGCCAGGTGGACTGGGGACAGCAAGGAGTCATCATGTCAGGTAGTCCTGGGGCATGGTCCTAGGGCTTAGGTCCTCCGAGAGAGAGAAAGAAAGAGAGAAGGAGCGAATTAGAGAACGCACACTTAGATTCACACAGGACACCGAATAGGACAGGAGAAGTACTCCAGATATAACAAACTGACCCTAGCCCCCCGACACATAAACTACTGCAGCATAAATACTGGAGGCTGAGACAGGAGGGGTCAGGAGACACTGTGGCCCCATCCGACGACACCCCGGACAGGGCCAAACAGGAAGGATATAACCCCACCCACTTTGCCAAAGCACAGCCCACACACCACTAGAGGGATATCTTCAACCACCAACCACCATCCTGAGACAAGGCTGAGTATAGCCCACAAAGATCTCCGCCATGGCACAACCCAAAGGGGGGCGCCAACCCAGACAGGATGACCACATCAGTGAATCAACCCACTCAGGTGACGCAACCTTTCCAGGGACGGCATGAGAGAGCCCCAGAAAGCCAGTGACTCAGCCCCTGTAATAGGGTTAGAGGCAGAGAATCCCAGTGGAAAGAGGGGAACCGGCCAGGCAGAGACAGCAAAACAAAACAAACAAAAAAATAAAAAAATAAGTAACTCCGCCAGAGTGTCTCTTTTGGGTCACAAGCCCGGATAAAGGAGAAGGGTTGGAATTGTGACATAAAAAAAAACAAGAATCGAGAGAAGAAAGTTCATTTGAAGTTCTAAACATATTTAGGGTGTTTTTTACTCCCTTTTTGTCTCTCCCACAACGTTATTCCCCTCTCCTACAGCGTTCATCACAATTACATGCACATGGCCAATTATGCAAATTAGGTGATGACATCATTTAGCGACTTTTAGGACAGCCAATAGCTACTTTCCTTACTGAGGAGTTGGCAACACCGCACAGACCATATGAGACTGCATGAGAGCGGAATGACACAAAGACAAGAGGGATTACATTTCAAATTTAGCAGACGCTCTTGTGCAGAGCGACTTACAGGAGCATTTTGGTTGGGGACAATGCAAATAGTCCAGATAGGCATTTGATTAGCTGTTCAGGAGTTTTACGGCTTGGGGATAGAAGCTGTTAAGAAGCCTTTTGGACCTAGACTTGGTGCTCCGGTACTGCTTGCCGTGCGGTAGCAGAGAGAACAGTCTATGACTAGGGTGGCTGGAGTCTTTGGCAGTTTCTAGGGCCTTCCTCTGACACCACCTGATATAGAGGTCCTGGATGGCAGGAAGTTTGGCACCAGTGATGTTTTTTTTTTTTTTTTTTTCCCCACCTTTATTTAACCAGGTAGGCAAGTGGAAGAATGTGCAAAGTAGAAATAAAAATAATGGGGTGCAAAGGAGCAAAATAGATCAAATAAATACAGTAGTGAAAGAGATAGTTGTTTGGGCTAAATTTAAGGTGGGCTATGTACAGGTGCAGTAATCTGTGAGCTGCTCTGACAGTTGGTGCTTAAAGCTAGTGAGGGAGATAAGTGTTTCCAGTTTAAGAGATTTTTGTAGTTCGTTCCAGTCATTGGCAGCAGAGAACTGGAAGGAGAGGCGGCCAAAGAAAGAATTGGTTTTGGGGGTGACCAGAGAGATATACCTGCTGGAGCGCGTGCTACAGGTAATGGGCGACTTTACCTAGCAGGGTCTTGTAGATGACATGGAGCCAGTGGGTTTGGCGACGAGTACGACGCGAGGGCCAGCCAACGAGAGCGTACAGGTCGCAATGGTGGGTAGTATATGGGGCTTTGGTGACAAAATGGATTGCACTGTGATAGACTGCATCCAATTTGTTGAGTGGGGTATTGGAGGCTATTTTGTAAATGACATCGCCGAAGTTGAGGATTGGTAGGATGGTCAGTTTTACAAGGGTATGTTTGGCAGCATGAGTGAAGGATGCTTTGTTGCGAAATGGGAAGCCGATTCTAGATTTAACTTTGGATTGGAGATGTTTGATGTGAGTCTGGAAGGAGAGTTTACAGTCTAACCAGACACCTAGGTATTTGTTGTGGTCCACATATTCTAAGTCAGAACCGTCCAGAGTAGTGATGCTGGACAGGCGGGCAGGTGCAGGCATCGATCGGTTGAAGAGCATGCATTTATTTAGTTTTACTTGTATTTAAGTGCAGTTGGAGGCCACGGAAGGAGAGTTGTATGGCATTGAAGCTCGTCTGGAGGGTTGTTAACACAGTGTCCAAAGAAGGACCAGAAGTATACAGAATGGTGTCGTCTGCATAGAGGTGGATCAGAGACTCACCAGCAGCAAGAGCGACATCATTTATGTATACAGAGAAGAGAGTCGGTCCAAGAATTGAACCCTGTGGCACCCCCATAGAGACTGCCAGAGGTCCGGACAGCAGACCCTCCGATTTGACACACTGAACTCTATCAGAGAAGTAGTTGGTGAACCAGGCGAGGCAATCATTTGAGAAACCAAGGCTGTCGAGTCTGCCGATGAGGATGTGGTGATTAACAGAGTCGAAAGCCTTGGCCAGATCAATGAATACGGCTGCACAGTAATGTTTCTTATCAATGGCGGTTAAGATATCTTTTAGGACCTTGAGCGTGGCTGAGGTGCACCCATGACCAGCTCTGAATCCAGATTGCATAGCAGAGTAGGTATGGTCGGTAATCTGTCTGTACTGGGCCGTACGCACTAGCGTCTGTAGTGCCTTGCGGTCAGAGGTCGAGCATTTTCCATACCAGGCAGTGATGCTCTTGATGTTGCAGCTGTAGAACTTTTTGAGGATGCATACCTCGCAAGTGTTCCTTTTGTCGAGGTGGGAAAGGGCAGTGTGGAGTGCAATAGAGATTGCATCATCTGTGGATCTGTTGGGGCGGTATGCAAATTGGAGTGGGTCTAGGGTTTCTGGGATAATGGTGTTGACGTGAGCCATGACCAGCCTTTCAAAGCACTTCATGGCTACAGACCTGAGTGCTACGGGTTGGTAGTCATTTAGACAGGTGACAGGGTTGGTAGTCATTTAGACATCTTGGTGTTCTTGGACATAGGGACTATGGTGGTCTGCTTGAAACATGTTGGTATTACAGACTCGGTCAGGGACATGTTGAAAATGTCAGTGAAGACACTTGACAGTTGGTCAGCGCATGCTCAGAACACACGTCCTAATAATCCGTCAGGCCCTGTGGCCTTGTGAATGTTGACTTGTTTAAAGGTCTTACTTACATCGGCTATGGAGAGAGTGATCATACCGTCGTCTGGAACATCTGATGCTCTCATGTATGCTTCAGTGTTGCTTGCCTCGAAGTGAGCATAGAAGTCATTCAGCTCGTCTGGTAGGCTCATGTCACTGGGCTGCTTACGGCTTCCCTTTGTAGTCTGTAATAGTTTGCAAGCCCTGCCACATCTGACGAGCGTCGGAGCCGGTATAGTACGATTCAATCTTAGTCCTGTATTGACTCTTTGCTTGTTTGATGGTTCGTCAGAGGGCATTGGGGGATTTCTTATATTAGCCTAACGCTCTTATCTGCTAGGCTACATGCCGCAGATAGAGACAGTTTGTGAGGTAGCTCTACTTGATTGACAGTTGGGGTTAGTTGGTAATAAGCAGTCTTGAAAGTATAAACTAGTGAAATTATTTTGTAAGCCAACTAGGTACTACTACTAGCTTAGCTAAATAGGATGACTCCTTCAATGGGGAGCACAATGGCTGGCTGGCTGATACTACCTGAGCAGAGATTTGATGATGTCTTCAAGGAAAAATAATCATAAAATAACTAATGTGAATACATTATGGTTAATAAGTGATAAGCAGTAATGGATATTTACTAGCATCATGGGGCTCTTATTAATTGTTTTATTTGGTTTTGTTACAGAATTCAATCCACTGTCAGGGTCATGGAAAAGGCAGGTGATGATTTCATAATGCATTTAACATTTTAAAAAATGATTAGCCGAACCAACCTCAAAAAGCACTAATCGCTCAGCATTATATTGTAGATTAAAGACACTTTCAACAAAAATCAACATAATTAACAACTGTGTAAAATAAAGGTTGTCTAAATGCAGGTGTCCTTGTCAGGAATGTGATTAAGATCTTGTGAATCAATACTAGCCCATTCAGCACATGCAGGCAGGGCCCGGGTCCCAGGGACAGAGGACTATTCACAAGATGGATGCATAGAGGACTGTAGGAAAGTCAAACTGCGCTGCGAGACAGATGAGCTAAATGACCTCCCTGTTCTTTATCACACCCTTACAGTAAACATGAAGACACACACGATCAATGCCACACTTTGACACACATGTAGTGCACAACATATCTCACATTCATACAACATAAACATGTTCACAAATGCTGAAACAAAGTGTTTTATCTCTGTCCCTAAACATAAATACAGTTGATATACATACACTCTAGTTGACACAGTCTAGTATACACACACTCTAGTTGATATAAACTCTAGTTGATACACACTCTAGTAGACACACACTCTAGTAGACACACACTCTAGTAGACACACACTCTAGTTGACACACACTCTAGTTGATACACAGTCTAGTATACACAATCTAGTAGACACACTCTAGTTGACACACTCTAGTTGACACACACTCTAGTTGATACACATTATGGTAGACATAATCTAGTAGACACACACTCTAGTTGACACACACTCTAGTTGATACACATTATAGTAGACACAATCTAGTAGACACACACTCTAGTTGACACACACTCTAGGAGACACACACTCTAGTTGACACACATTCTAGTTGATACACACTCTAGTTGATACACATTCTAGTAGACACAATCTAGTAGACACAAACTCTAGTTGATACACATTCTAGTAGACACAATCTAGTAGACACATATACAAACACATTCTAGTTGATACACACTCTAGTTGATACACACTAGTTGAAACACTCTAGTTGACACACTCTAGGAGACACACACTCTAGTTGACACACACTCTAGTTGACACACACTCTAGTTGATACACATTATAGTAGACACAATCTAGTAGACACACACTCTAGTTGATACACATTCTAGTAGACACAATCTAGTAGACACACATACAAACACATTCTAGTTGATACACACTCTAGTTGATACACACTAGTTGATACACTCTAGTTGACACACTCTAGGAGACACACTCTAGGAGACACACACTAAAGTTGATATACACTCTAGTAGACACACACTAGTTGATACACACTCTAGTTGATACACACTCTAGTTGATACACACTCTAGTTGATACACACTGTAGTTGATACACATTCTAGTTGATACACACTCTATTTGATACACACTCTAGGAGACACACTTTAGTTGATATACACTCTAGTAGACACACACTAGTTGATACACACTCTAGTTGATACACACTCTAGTTGACACATTCTAGTTGATACACACTCGAGTTGATACACACTCTAGTTGATACACACTGTAGTTGATACACATTCTAGTTGATACACACTCTAGTTGATACAAACTCTATTTGATACACACTCTAGGAGACACACTTTAGTTGATATACACTCTAGTAGACACACACTAGTTGATACACACTCTAGTTGATACACACTCTAGTTGACACATTCTAGTTGATACACACGAGTTGATACACACTCTAGTTGATACACTAGATGAAACACACTCTAGTTGATACACACTAGATGAAACACATTCTAGTTGAAACACATTCTAGTTGAAACACACTCTAGTTGATACTCACTCTAGTTGATACACATTCTAGTTGAAACACACTCTAGTTGATACTCACTCTAGTTGAAACACACTAGTTGAAACAAACTCTAGTTGATACACACTCTAGATGAAACACACTCTAGTTGATACTCACTCTAGATGAAACACACTAGTTGATACTCACTCTAGATGAAACACACTCTAGTTGATACACACTCTAGATGAAACACACTCTAGTTGATACTCACTCTCGTTAAAACACACTCTAGTTGAAATACACTCTAGTTGATACGCTCTAGTTGAAACACATTCTAGTTGAAACACACTCTAGTAGATACACTCTAGTTGATACACACTAGTTGAAACACACTCTAGTTCATACACACTCTAGCTGAAACACACTAGCTGATACTCACTCTAGTTGAAAGACACTCTAGTTTAAACACACTGGTTGAAACAAATTCTAGTTGAAACACACTCTAGTTTAAAAACACTCTAGTTTAAACAAATTCTAGTTGATACTCGCTAGTTGATACACACTCTAGTTGATATTCACTCTAGTTGATACACACTAATTGATACACACTCTAGTTGAAACACATTCTAGTTGAAACACACTCTAGATGAAACACACTCTAGATGAAACACACTCTAGCTGATACACGCTAGTTGAAACACACTCTAGTTGATACTCACTCTAGTTGATTCACAGTCTAGTATACACAATCTAGTAGACACACTCTAGTTGACACACTCTAGTTGACACACACTCTAGTTGATACACATTATAGTAGACACAATCTAGTAGACACACACTCTAGTTGACACACACTCTAGTTGATACACATTATAGTAGACACAATCTAGTAGACACACACTCTAGTTGACACACACTCTAGGAGACACACACTCTAGTTGACACACACTCTAGTTGATACACACTCTAGTTGATACACATTCTAGTAGACACAATCTAGTAGACACAAACTCTAGTTGATACACATTATAGTAGACACAATCTAGTAGACACACATACAAACACATTCTAGTTGATACACACTCTAGTTGATACACACTAGTTGAAACACTCTAGTTGACACACTCTAGGAGACACACACTCTAGTTGACACACACTCTAGTTGACACACACTCTAGTTGATACACATTATAGTAGACACAATCTAGTAGACACACACTCTAGTTGATACACATTCTAGTAGACACAATCTAGTAGACACACATACAAACACATTCTAGTTGATACACACTCTAGTTGATACACACTAGTTGATACACTCTAGTTGACACACTCTAGGAGACACACTCTAGGAGACACACACTCTAGTTGATATACACTCTAGTAGACACACACTAGTTGATACACACTCTAGTTGATACACACTCTAGTTGATACACACTCTAGTTGATACACACTGTAGTTGATACACATTCTAGTTGATACACACTCTATTTGATACACACTCTAGGAGACACACTTTAGTTGATATACACTCTAGTAGACACACACTAGTTGATACACACTCTAGTTGATACACACTCTAGTTGACACATTCTAGTTGATACACACTCGAGTTGATACACACTCTAGTTGATACACACTGTAGTTGATACACACTCTAGTTGATACAAACTCTATTTGATACACACTCTAGGAGACACACTTTAGTTGATATACACTCTAGTAGACACACACTAGTTGATACACACTCTAGTTGATACACACTCTAGATGACACATTCTAGTTGATACACACTCGAGTTGATACACACTCTAGTTGATACACTAGATGAAACACACTCTAGTTGATACACACTAGATGAAACACATTCTAGTTGAAACACATTCTAGTTGAAACACACTCTAGTTGATACTCACTCTAGTTGATACACATTCTAGTTGAAACACACTCTAGTTGATACTCACTCTAGTTGAAACACACTAGTTGAAACAAATTCTAGTTGATACACACTCTAGATGAAACACACTCTAGTTGATACTCACTCTAGATGAAACACACTCTAGTTGATACACACTCTAGTTGACACATTCTAGTTGATACACACTAGATGAAACACATTCTAGTTGAAACACATTCTAGTTTAAACACACTCTAGTTGATACTCACTCTAGTTGATACACATTCTAGTTGAAACACACTCTAGTTGATACTCACTCTAGTTGAAACACACTAGTTGAAACAAACTCTAGTTGATACACACTCTAGATGAAACACACTCTAGTTGATACTCACTCTAGATGAAACACACTAGTTGATACTCACTCTAGATGAAACACACTCTAGTTGATACACACTCTAGATGAAACACACTCTAGTTGATACTCACTCTCGTTAAAACACACTCTAGTTGAAATACACTCTAGTTGATACGCTCTAGTTGAAACACATTCTAGTTGAAACACACTCTAGTAGATACACTAGTTGATACACACTAGTTGAAACACACTCTAGTTCATACACACTCTAGCTGAAACACACTAGCTGATACTCACTCTAGTTGAAAGACACTCTAGTTTAAACACACTGGTTGAAACAAATTCTAGTTGAAACACACTCTAGTTTAAAAACACTCTAGTTTAAACAAATTCTAGTTGATACTCGCTAGTTGATACACACTCTAGTTGATATTCACTCTAGTTGATACACACTAATTGATACACACTCTAGTTGAAACACATTCTAGTTGAAACACACTCTAGATGAAACACACTCTAGATGAAACACACTCTAGCTGATACACTCTAGTTGAAACACACTAGTTGAAACACACTGTAGTTGATACACTCTAGTTGATACAAACTCTAGTTGAAACACTCTAGTTGATACATTCTAGTTGATACTCACTCTAGTTTAAACACACTAGTTGATACACTCTAGTTGATAAACCCTTATTGATACACACTAGTTGAAACACACTCTAGATGAAACACACTCTAGATGAAACACACTCTAGCTGATACACTCTAGTTGAAACACACTAGTTGAAACACACTGTAGTTGATACACTCTAGTTGATACAAACTCTAGTTGAAACACTCTAGTTGATACATTCTAGTTGATACTCACTCTAGTTTAAACACACTAGTTGATACACTCTAGTTGATAAACCCTTATTGATACACACTAGTTGAAACACTAGTTGATACACACTCTAGTTGATATACTCTAGTTTAAACACTCCAGTTGAAATACACTCTAGTTGATACACCCCAGTTGAAATACACTCTAGTTGATACACACTAGTTGAAACATTCTAGTTGAAACATTCTAGTTGAAACACACTCTAGTTGATACACATTCCAGTTGATACACTCTAGTTGATACACATTCTAGTTGATACACACTCTAGTTGATACACATTCTAGTTGATACACATTCCAGTTGATACACTTTCTAGTTGAAACACACTAGTTGATACACATACTAGTTGATACACACTCTAGTTGATACACCCTAGTTGATACACATTCTAGTTGAAACACACTCTAGTTGATACACTCTAGTTGATACATACTAGTTGATATGCTCTAGTTGATACACTCTAGTTGATACACTCTAGTTGATACACTCTAGTTGATACATTCTAGTTGAAACACACTCTAGTTGATACACATTCCAGTTGATACACTCTAGTTGATACATTCTAGTTGATACACTCTAGTTGATACACTCTAGTTGATACACTCTAGTTGATACACTCTCGTTGATACACATTAGTTGATAGAAACTAGTTGAAACACTAGTTGATACACACTCTAGTTGATACACTCTAGTTTATACACCCCAGTTGAAATACACTCTAGTTGATACACACTAGTTGATACACACTAGTTGAAACACTAGTTGATACACACTCTAGTTGATATACTCTAGTTTAAACACTCCAGTTGAAATACACTCTAGTTGATACATTCTAGTTGATACACTCTAGTTGATACACTCTAGTTGATACACTCTAGTTGATACACTCTCGTTGATACACATGAGTTGATAGAAACTAGTTGAAACACTAGTTGATACACACTCTAGTTGATACACTCTAGTTTATACACCCCAGTTGAAATACACTCTAGTTGATACACACTAGTTGATACACACTAGTTGAAACACCATTTGATACACACTCTAGTTGATATACTCTAGTTTAAACACTCCAGTTGAAATACACTCTAGTTGATACACCCCAGTTGAAATACACTCTAGTTGATACACACTAGTTGAAACATTCTAGTTGAAACATTCTAGTTGAAACACACTCTAGTTGATACACATTCCAGTTGATACACATACTAGTTGATATACACTCTAGTTGATACACATTCTAGTTGATACACATACTAGTTGATACACACTCTAGTTGATACACCCTAGTTGATACACATTCTAGTTGAAACACACTCTAGTTGATACACTCTAGTTGATACATACTAGTTGATATGCTCTAGTTGATACACTCTAGTTGATACACTCTAGTTGATACACTCTAGTTGATACATTCTAGTTGAAACACACTCTAGTTGATACACATTCCAGTTGATACACTCTAGTTGATACATTCTAGTTGATACACTCTAGTTGATACACTCTAGTTGATACACTCTAGTTGATACACTCTCGTTGATATACATTAGTTGATAGAAACTAGTTGAAACACTAGTTGATACACACTCTAGTTGATACACTCTAGTTTATACACCCAGTTGAAATACACTCTAGTTGATACACACTAGTTGAAACATTCTAGTTGAAACATTCTAGTTGAAACACACTCTAGTTGATACACATTCCAGTTGATACACTCTAGTTGATACACATACTAGTTGATACACACTCTAGTTGATACACATTCTAGTTGATACACATTCCAGTTGATACACTTTCTAGTTGAAACACACTAGTTGATACACATACTAGTTGATACACACTCTAGTTGATACACCCTAGTTGATACACATTCTAGTTGAAACACACTCTAGTTGATACACTCTAGTTGATACATACTAGTTGATATGCTCTAGTTGATACACTCTAGTTGATACACTCTAGTTGATACACTCTAGTTGATACATTCTAGTTGAAACACACTCTAGTTGATACACATTCCAGTTGATACACTCTAGTTGATACATTCTAGTTGATACACTCTAGTTGATACACTCTAGTTGATACACTCTAGTTGATACACTCTCGTTGATACACATTAGTTGATAGAAACTAGTTGAAACACTAGTTGATACACACTCTAGTTGATACACTCTAGTTTATACACCCCAGTTGAAATACACTCTAGTTGATACACATTAGTTGAAACATTCTAGTTGAAACATTCTAGTTGAAACATTCAAGTTGAAACACACTCTAGTTGATACACATTCAACGTTGATACACTCTAGTTGATACACATACTAGTTGATACACACTCTAGTTGATACACATTCTAGTTGATACACATTCCAGTTGATACACTTTCTAGTTGAAACACACTAGTTGATACACATACTAGTTGATACACACTCTAGTTAATACACCCTAGTTGATACACATTCTAGTTGAAACACACTCTAGTTGATACACTCTAGTTGATACATACTAGTTGATATGCTCTAGTTGATACACTCTAGTTGATACATACTAGTTGATATGCTCTAGTTGATACACTCTAGTTGATACACTCTAGTTGATACACTCTAGTTGATACATTCTAGTTGAAACACACTCTAGTTGATACACATTCCAGTTGATACACTCTAGTTGATACATTCTAGTTGATACACTCTAGTTGATACACTCTAGTTGATACACTCTAGTTGATACACTCTCGTTGATACACATTAGTTGATAGAAACTAGTTGAAACACTAGTTGATACACACTCTAGTTGATACACTCTAGTTTATACACCCCAGTTGAAATACACTCTAGTTGATACACACTAGTTGATACACACTAGTTGAAACACTAGTTGATACACACTCTAGTTGATATACTCTAGTTTAAACACTCCAGTTGAAATACACTCTAGTTGATACATTCTAGTTGATACACTCTAGTTGATACACTCTAGTTGATACACTCTAGTTGATACACTCTCGTTGATACACATGAGTTGATAGAAACTAGTTGAAACACTAGTTGATACACACTCTAGTTGATACACTCTAGTTTATACACCCCAGTTGAAATACACTCTAGTTGATACACACTAGTTGATACACACTAGTTGAAACACTAGTTGATACACACTCTAGTTGATATACTCTAGTTTAAACACTCCAGTTGAAATACACTCTAGTTGATACACCCCAGTTGAAATACACTCTAGTTGATACACACTAGTTGAAACATTCTAGTTGAAACATTCTAGTTGAAACACACTCTAGTTGATACACATTCCAGTTGATACACATACTAGTTGATATACACTCTAGTTGATACACATTCTAGTTGATACACATACTAGTTGATACACACTCTAGTTGATACACCCTAGTTGATACACATTCTAGTTGAAACACACTCTAGTTGATACACTCTAGTTGATACATACTAGTTGATATGCTCTAGTTGATACACTCTAGTTGATACACTCTAGTTGATACACTCTAGTTGATACATTCTAGTTGAAACACACTCTAGTTGATACACATTCCAGTTGATACACTCTAGTTGATACATTCTAGTTGATACACTCTAGTTGATACACTCTAGTTGATACACTCTAGTTGATACACTCTCGTTGATATACATTAGTTGATAGAAACTAGTTGAAACACTAGTTGATACACACTCTAGTTGATACACTCTAGTTTATACACCCCAGTTGAAATACACTCTAGTTGATACACACTAGTTGAAACATTCTAGTTGAAACATTCTAGTTGAAACACACTCTAGTTGATACACATTCCAGTTGATACACTCTAGTTGATACACATACTAGTTGATACACACTCTAGTTGATACACATTCTAGTTGATACACATTCCAGTTGATACACTTTCTAGTTGAAACACACTAGTTGATACACATACTAGTTGATACACACTCTAGTTGATACACCCTAGTTGATACACATTCTAGTTGAAACACACTCTAGTTGATACACTCTAGTTGATACATACTAGTTGATATGCTCTAGTTGATACACTCTAGTTGATACACTCTAGTTGATACACTCTAGTTGATACATTCTAGTTGAAACACACTCTAGTTGATACACATTCCAGTTGATACACTCTAGTTGATACATTCTAGTTGATACACTCTAGTTGATACACTCTAGTTGATACACTCTAGTTGATACACTCTCGTTGATACACATTAGTTGATAGAAACTAGTTGAAACACTAGTTGATACACACTCTAGTTGATACACTCTAGTTTATACACCCCAGTTGAAATACACTCTAGTTGATACACATTAGTTGAAACATTCTAGTTGAAACATTCTAGTTGAAACATTCAAGTTGAAACACACTCTAGTTGATACACATTCAACGTTGATACACTCTAGTTGATACACATACTAGTTGATACACACTCTAGTTGATACACATTCTAGTTGATACACATTCCAGTTGATACACTTTCTAGTTGAAACACACTAGTTGATACACATACTAGTTGATACACACTCTAGTTAATACACCCTAGTTGATACACATTCTAGTTGAAACACACTCTAGTTGATACACTCTAGTTGATACATACTAGTTGATATGCTCTAGTTGATACACTCTAGTTGATACATACTAGTTGATATGCTCTAGTTGATACACTCTAGTTGATACACTCTAGTTGATACACTCTAGTTGATACATTCTAGTTGAAACACACTCTAGTTGATACACATTCCAGTTGATACACTCTAGTTGATACATTCTAGTTGATACACTCTAGTTGATACACTCTAGTTGATACACTCTAGTTGATACACTCTCGTTGATACACATTAGTTGATAGAAACTAGTTGAAACACTAGTTGATACACACTCTAGTTGATACACTCTAGTTTATACACCCCAGTTGAAATACACTCTAGTTGATACACATTAGTTGAAACATTCTAGTTGAAACATTCTAGTTGAAACATTCAAGTTGAAACACACTCTAGTTGATACACATTCAACGTTGATACACTCTAGTTGATACACATACTAGTTGATACACACTCTAGTTGATACACATTCTAGTTGATACACATTCCAGTTGATACACTTTCTAGTTGAAACACACTAGTTGATACACATACTAGTTGATACACACTCTAGTTAATACACCCTAGTTGATACACATTCTAGTTGAAACACACTCTAGTTGATACACTCTAGTTGATACATACTAGTTGATATGCTCTAGTTGATACACTCTAGTTGATACACTCTAGTTGATACACTCTAGTTGATACATTCTAGTTGAAACACACTCTAGTTGATACACATTCCAGTTGATACACTCTAGTTGATACATTCTATTTGATACACTCTAGTTGATACACTCTAGTTGATACACTCTCGTTGATACACATTAGTTGATAGAAACTAGTTGAAACACTAGTTGATACACACTCTAGTTGATACACTCTAGTTTATACACCCCAGTTGAAATACACTCTAGTTGATACACACTAGTTGATACACACTAGTTGAAACACTAGTTGATACACACTCTAGTTGATATACTCTAGTTTAAACATTCCAGTTGAAATACACTCTAGTTGATACACCCCAGTTGAAATACACTCTAGTTGATACACACTAGTTGAAACATTCTAGTTGAAACATTCTAGTTGAAACACACTCTAGTTGATACACATTCCAGTTGATACACATACTAGTTGATATACACTCTAGTTGATACACATTCTAGTTGATAAACATTCCAGTTGATACACTTTCTAGTTGAAACACACTAGTTGATACACATACTAGTTGATACACACTCTAGTTGATACACCCTAGTTGATACACATTCTAGTTGAAACACACTCTAGTTGATACACTCTAGTTGATACATACTAGTTGATATGCTCTAGTTGATACACTCTAGTTGATACACTCTAGTTGATACACTCTAGTTGATACATTCTAGTTGAAACACACTCTAGTTGATACACATTCCAATTGATACACTCTAGTTGATACATTCTAGTTGATACACTCTAGTTGATACACTCTAGTTGATACACTCTAGTTGATACACTCTCGTTGATACACATTAGTTGATAGAAACTAGTTGAAACACTAGTTGATACACACTCTAGTTGATACACTCTAGTTTATACACCCCAGTTGAAATACACTCTAGTTGATACACACTAGTTGAAACATTCTAGTTGAAACATTCTAGTTGAAACACACTCTAGTTGATACACATTCCAGTTGATACACTCTAGTTGATACACATACTAGTTGATACACACTCTAGTTGATACACATTCTAGTTGATACACATTCCAGTTGATACACTTTCTAGTTGAAACACACTAGTTGATACACATACTAGTTGATACACACTCTAGTTGATACACCCTAGTTGATACACATTCTAGTTGAAACACACTCTAGTTGATACACTCTAGTTGATACATACTAGTTGATATGCTCTAGTTGATACACTCTAGTTGATACACTCTAGTTGATACACTCTAGTTGATACACTCTAGTTGATACACTCTAGTTGATACACTCTCGTTGATACACATTAGTTGATAGAAACTAGTTGAAACACTAGTTGATACACACTCTAGTTGATACACTCTAGTTTATACACCCCAGTTGAAATACACTCTAGTTGATACACACTAGTTGAAACATTCTAGTTGAAACATTCTAGTTGAAACACACTCTAGTTGATACACATTCCAGTTGATACACTCTAGTTGATACACATACTAGTTGATACACACTCTAGTTTATACACCCTAGTTGATACACATTCTAGTTGAAACACACTCTAGTTGATACACTCTAGTTGATACATACTAGTTGATATGCTCTAGTTGATACACTCTAGTTGATACACTCTAGTTGATACACTCTTGTTGATACATTCTAGTTGAAACACACTCTAGTTGATACACATTCCAGTTGATACACTCTAGTTGATACATTCTAGTTGATACACTCTAGTTGATACACTCTAGTTGATACACTCTAGTTGATACACTCTCGTTGATACACTCTAGTTGATACACTCTCGTTGATACACATTAGTTGATAGAAACTAGTTGAAACACTAGTTGATACACACTCTAGTTGATACACTCTAGTTTATACACCCCAGTTGAAATACACTCTAGTTGATACACATTCCAGTTGATACACTCTAGTTGATACATTCTAGTTGATACACTCTAGTTGATACATTCTAGTTGATACACTCTAGTTGATACACTCTAGTTGATACACTCTAGTTGATACACTCTCGTTGATACACTCTAGTTGATACACTCTCGTTGATACACACTAGTTGAAACATTCTAGTTGAAACATTCTAGTTGAAACACACTCTAGTTGATACACATTCCAGTTGATACACTCTAGTTGATACACATACTAGTTGATACACACTCTAGTTGATACACATTCTAGTTGATACACATTCCAGTTGATACACTTTCTAGTTGAAACACACTAGTTGATACACATACTAGTTGATACACACTCTAGTTGATACACCCTAGTTGATACACATTCTAGTTGAAACACACTCTAGTTGATACACATTCCAGTTGATACACTCTAGTTGATACACATACTAGTTGATACACACTCTAGTTGATACACATTCTAGTTGATACACATTCCAGTTGATACACTTTCTAGTTGAAACACACTAGTTGATACACATACTAGTTGATACACACTCTAGTTGATACACCCTAGTTGATACACATTCTAGTTGAAACACACTCTAGTTGATACACTCTAGTTGATACATACTAGTTGATATGCTCTAGTTGATACACTCTAGTTGATACACTCTAGTTGATACACTCTAGTTGATACATTCTAGTTGAACCACACTCTAGTTGATACACATTCCAGTTGATACACTCTAGTTGATACATTCTAGTTGATACACTCTAGTTGATACACTCTAGTTGATACACTCTAGTTGATACACTCTAGTTGATACACATTAGTTGATAGAAACTAGTTGAAACACTAGTTGATACACACTCTAGTTGATACACTCTAGTTTATACACCCCAGTTGAAATACACTCTAGTTGATACACACTAGTTGAAACATTCTAGTTGAAACATTCTAGTTGAAACACACTCTAGTTGATACACATTCCAGTTGATACACTCTAGTTGATACACATACTAGTTGATACACTCTCTAGTTGATACACATTCTAGTTGATACACATTCCAGTTGATACACTTTCTAGTTGAAACACACTAGTTTATACACATACTAGTTGATACACACTCTAGTTGATACACCCTAGTTGATACACATTCTAGTTGAAACACACTCTAGTTGATACACTCTAGTTGATACATACTAGTTGATATGCTCTAGTTGATACACTCTAGTTGATACACTCTAGTTGATACACTCTAGTTGATACATTCTAGTTGAAACACACTCTAGTTGATACACATTCCAGTTGATACACTAGTTGATACATTCTAGTTGATACACTCTAGTTGATACACTCTAGTTGATACACTCTCGTTGATACACATTAGTTGATAGAAACTAGTTGAAACACTAGTTGATACACACTCTAGTTGATACACTCTAGTTTATACACCCCAGTTGAAATACACTCTAGTTGATACACACTAGTTGAAACATTCTAGTTGAAACATTCTAGTTGAAACACACTCTAGTTGATACACTCTAGTTGATACACTCTAGTTGATACACTCTAGTTGATACACTCTAGTTGATACATTCTAGTTGAAACACACTCTAGTTGATACATTCTAGTTGATACACTCTAGTTGATACACTCTAGTTGATACACTCTAGTTGATACACTCTCGTTGATACACATTAGTTGATAGAAACTATTTGAAACACTAGTTGATACACACTCTAGTTGATACACTCTAGTTTATACACCCCAGTTGAAATACACTCTAGTTGATACACACTAGTTGAAACATTCTAGTTGAAACATTCTAGTTGAAACATACTCTAGTTGATACACATTCCAGTTGATACACTCTAGTTGATACACATACTAGTTGATACACACTCTAGTTGATACACATTCTAGTTGATACACATTCCAGTTGATACACTTTCTAGTTGATACACTCTAGTTGATACACTCTAGTTGATACACTCTAGTTGATACACTCTCGTTGATACACATTAGTTGATAGAAACTAGTTGAAACACTAGTTGATACACACTCTAGTTGATACACTCTAGTTTATACACCCCAGTTGAAATACACTCTAGTTGATACACACTAGTTGAACCATTCTAGTTGAAACATTCTAGTTGAAACACACTCTAGTTGATACACATTCCAGTTGATACACTCTAGTTGATACACATACTAGTTGATACACACTCTAGTTTATACACCCTAGTTGATACACATTCTAGTTGAAACACACTCTAGTTGATACACTCTAGTTGATACATACTAGTTGATATGCTCTAGTTGATACACTCTAGTTGATACACTCTAGTTGATACATTCTAGTTGAAACACACTCTAGTTGATACACATTCCAGTTGATACACTCTAGTTGATACATTCTAGTTGATACACTCTAGTTGATACACTCTAGTTGATACACTCTAGTTGATACACTCTCGTTGATACACATTAGTTGATAGAAACTAGTTGAAACACTAGTTGATACACACTCTAGTTGATACACTCTAGTTTATACACCCCAGTTGAAATACACTCTAGTTGATACACACTAGTTGAAACATTCTAGTTGAAACATTCTAGTTGAAACACACTCTAGTTGATACACATTCCAGTTGATACACTCTAGTTGATACACATACTAGTTGATACACACTCTAGTTGATACACATTCTAGTTGATACACATTAGTTGATAGAAACTAGTTGAAACACTAGTTGATACACACTCTAGTTGATACACTCTAGTTTATACACCCCAGTTGAAATACACTCTAGTTGATACACACTAGTTGAAACATTCTAGTTGAAACATTCTAGTTGAAACACACTCTAGTTGATACACATTCCAGTTGATACACTCTAGTTGATACACATATTAGTTGATACACTCTCTAGTTGATACACATTCTAGTTGATACACATTCCAGTTGATACACTTTCTAGTTGAAACACACTAGTTTATACACATACTAGTTGATACACACTCTAGTTGATACACCCTAGTTGATACACATTCTAGTTGAAACACACTCTAGTTGATACACTCTAGTTGATACATACTAGTTGATATGCTCTAGTTGATACACTCTAGTTGATACACTCTAGTTGATACACTCTAGTTGATACATTCTAGTTGAAACACACTCTAGTTGATACACATTCCAGTTGATACACTAGTTGATACATTCTAGTTGATACACTCTAGTTGATACACTCTAGTTGATACACTCTCGTTGATACACATTAGTTGATAGAAACTAGTTGAAACACTAGTTGATACACACTCTAGTTGATACACTCTAGTTTATACACCCCAGTTGAAATACACTCTAGTTGATACACACTAGTTGAAACATTCTAGTTGAAACATTCTAGTTGAAACATACTCTAGTTGATACACATTCCAGTTGATACACTCTAGTTGATACACATACTAGTTGATACACACTCTAGTTTATACACATTCTAGTTGATACACATTCCAGTTGATACACTTTCTAGTTGATACACTCTAGTTGATACACTCTAGTTGATACACTCTAGTTGATACACTCTCGTTGATACACATTAGTTGATAGAAACTAGTTGAAACACTAGTTGATACACACTCTAGTTGATACACTCTAGTTTATACACCCCAGTTGAAATACACTCTAGTTGATACACACTAGTTGAACCATTCTAGTTGAAACATTCTAGTTGAAACACACTCTAGTTGATACACATTCCAGTTGATACACTCTAGTTGATACACATACTAGTTGATACACACTCTAGTTTATACACCCTAGTTGATACACATTCTAGTTGAAACACACTCTAGTTGATACACTCTAGTTGATACATACTAGTTGATATGCTCTAGTTGATGCACTCTAGTTGATACACTCTAGTTGATACACTCTAGTTGATACATTCTAGTTGAAACACACTCTAGTTGATACACATTCCAGTTGATACACTCTAGTTGATACATTCTAGTTGATACACTCTAGTTGATACACTCTAGTTGATACACTCTAGTTGATACACTCTCGTTGATACACATTAGTTGATAGAAACTAGTTGAAACACTAGTTGATACACACTCTAGTTGATACACTCTAGTTTATACACCCCAGTTGAAATACACTCTAGTTGATACACACTAGTTGAAACATTCTAGTTGAAACATTCTAGTTGAAACACACTCTAGTTGATACACATTCCAGTTGATACACTCTAGTTGATACACATACTAGTTGATACACACTCTAGTTGATACACATTCTAGTTGATACACATTCCAGTTGATACACTTTCTAGTTGAAACACACTAGTTGATACACATACTAGTTGATACACACTCTAGTTGATACACCCTAGTTGATACACATTCTAGTTGAAACACACTCTAGTTGATACACTCTAGTTGATACATACTAGTTGATATGCTCTAGTTGATACACTCTAGTTGATACACTCTAGTTGATACACTCTAGTTGATACATTCTAGTTGAAACACACTCTAGTTGATACACATTCCAGTTGATACACTCTAGTTGATACATTCTAGTTGATACACTCTAGTTGATACACTCTAGTTGATACACTCTCGTTGATACACATTAGTTGATAGAAACTAGTTGAAACACTAGTTGATACACACTCTAGTTGATACACTCTAGTTTATACACCCCAGTTGAAATACACTCTAGTTGATACACACTAGTTGAAACATTCTAGTTGAAACATTCTAGTTGAAACACACTCTAGTTGATACACTCTAGTTGATACACTCTAGTTGATACACTCTAGTTGATACACTCTAGTTGATACATTCTAGTTGAAACACACTCTAGTTGATACATTCTAGTTGATACACTCTAGTTGATACACTCTAGTTGATACACTCTAGTTGATACACTCTCGTTGATACACATTAGTTGATAGAAACTATTTGAAACACTAGTTGATACACACTCTAGTTGATACACTCTAGTTTATACACCCCAGTTGAAATACACTCTAGTTGATACACACTAGTTGAAACATTCTAGTTGAAACATTCTAGTTGAAACATACTCTAGTTGATACACATTCCAGTTGATACACTCTAGTTGATACACATACTAGTTGATACACACTCTAGTTGATACACATTCTAGTTGATACACATTCCAGTTGATACACTTTCTAGTTGAAACACACTAGTTGATACACATACTAGTTGATACACACTCTAGTTGATACACCCTAGTTGATACACATTCTAGTTGAAACACACTCTAGTTGATACACCCTAGTTGATACACATTCTAGTTGAAACACTCTAGTTGATACATACTAGTTGATATGCTCTAGTTGATACACTCTAGTTGATACACTCTAGTTGATACACTCTAGTTGATACATTCTAGTTGAAACACACTCTAGTTGATACACATTCCAGTTGATACACTCTAGTTGATACATTCTAGTTGATACACTCTAGTTGATACACTCTAGTTGATACACTCTCGTTGATACACATTAGTTGATAGAAACTAGTTGAAACACTAGTTGATACACACTCTAGTTGATACACTCTAGTTTATACACCCCAGTTGAAATACACTCTAGTTGATACACACTAGTTGAAACATTCTAGTTGAAACATTCTAGTTGAAACACACTCTAGTTGATACACTCTAGTTGATACACTCTAGTTGATACACTCTAGTTGATACACTCTAGTTGATACATTCTAGTTGAAACACACTCTAGTTGATACATTCTAGTTGATACACTCTAGTTGATACACTCTAGTTGATACACTCTAGTTGATACACTCTCGTTGATACACATTAGTTGATAGAAACTATTTGAAACACTAGTTGATACACACTCTAGTTGATACACTCTAGTTTATACACCCCAGTTGAAATACACTCTAGTTGATACACACTAGTTGAAACATTCTAGTTGAAACATTCTAGTTGAAACATACTCTAGTTGATACACATTCCAGTTGATACACTCTAGTTGATACACATACTAGTTGATACACACTCTAGTTGATACACATTCTAGTTGATACACATTCCAGTTGATACACTTTCTAGTTGAAACACACTAGTTGATACACATACTAGTTGATACACACTCTAGTTGATACACCCTAGTTGATACACATTCTAGTTGAAACACACTCTAGTTGATACACCCTAGTTGATACACATTCTAGTTGAAACACACTCTAGTTGATTTTTATTTTTATTTATTTATTTTACCTTTATTTAACCAGGTAGGCAAGTTGAGAACAAGTTCTCATTTACAATTGCGACCTGGCCAAGATAAAGCAAAGCAGTTCGACAGATAAAACAACACAGAGTTACACATGGAGTAAAAACAAACATACAGTCAATAATGCAGTATAAACAAGTCTATATACAATGTGAGCAAATGAGGTGAGAAGGGAGGTAAAGGCAAAAAAGGCCAAGATGGCAAAGTAAATACAATATAGCAAGTAAAATACTGGAATGGTAGTTTTGCAATGGAAGAATGTGCAAAGTAGAAATAAAAAAAAATAATGGGGTGCAAAGGAGCAAAATAAATAAATAAATTAAAATTAAATACAGTTGGGAAAGAGGTAGTTGTTTGGGCTAAATTATAGGTGGGCTATGTACAGGTGCAGTAATCTGTGAGCTGCTCTGACAGTTGGTGCTTAAAGCTAGTGAGGGAGATAAGTGTTTCCAGTTTCAGAGATTTTTGTAGTTCGTTCCAGTCATTGGCAGCAGAGAACTGGAAGGAGAGGCGGCCAAAGAAAGAATTGGTTTTGGGGGTGACTAGAGAGATATACCTGCTGGAGCGTGTGCTACAGGTGGGAGATGCTATGGTGACCAGCGAGCTGAGATAAGGGGGGACTTTACCTAGCAGTGTCTTGTAGATGACATGGAGCCAGTGGGTTTGGCGACGAGTATGAAGCGAGGGCCAGCCAACGAGAGCGTACAGGTCGCAATGGTGGGTAGTATATGGGGCTTTGGTGATAAAACGGATTGCACTGTGATAGACTGCATCCAATTTGTTGAGTAGGGTATTGGAGGCTATTTTGTAAATGACATCGCCAAAGTCGAGGATTGGTAGGATGGTCAGTTTTACAAGGGTATGTTTGGCAGCATGAGTGAAGGATGCTTTGTTGCGAAATTCGCCAATCCTTGTCGCCAATTCTAGATTTAACTTTGGATTGGAGATGTTTGATATGGGTCTGGAAGGAGAGTTTACAATCTAACCAGACACCTAAGTATTTGTAGTTGTCCACGTATTCTAAGTCAGAGCCGTCCAGAGTAGTGATGTTGGACAGGCGGGTAGGTGCAGGCAGCGATCGGTTGAAGAGCATGCATTTAGTTTTACTTGCATTCAAGAGCAATTGGAGGCCACGGAAGGAGAGTTGTATGGCATTGAAGCTTGCCTGGAGGGTTGTTAACACAGTGTCCAGAGAAGGGCCGGAAGTATACAGAATGGTGTCGTCTGCGTAGAGGTGGATCAGGGACTCACCAGCAGCAAGAGCGACCTCATTGATGTATACAGAAAAGAGAGTCGGTCCAAGAATTGAACCCTGTGGCACCCCCATAGAGACTGCCAGAGGTCCGGACAGCAGACCCTCCGATTTGACACACTGAACTCTATCAGAGAAGTAGTTGGTGAACCAGGCGAGGCAATCATTTGAGAAACCAAGGCTGTCGAGTCTGCCGATCAGGATATGGTGATTGACAGAGTCGAAAGCCTTGGCCAGATCAATGAATACGGCTGCACAGTAATGTTTCTTATCGATGGCGGTTAAGATATCGTTTAGGACCTTGAGCGTGGCTGAGGTGCACCCATGACCAGCTCTGAAACCAGATTGCATAGCAGAGAAGGTATGGTGAGATTCGAAATGGTCGGTAATCTGTTTGTTGACTTGGCTTTCGAAGACCTTAGAAAGGCACGGTAGGATAGATATAGGTCTGTAGCAGTTTGGGTCAAGAGTGTCCCCCCCTTTGAAGAGGGGGATGACCGCAGCTGCTTTCCAATCTTTGGGAATCTCAGACGACACGAAAGAGAGGTTGAACAGGCTAGTAATAGGGGTGGCAACAATTTCGGCAGATAATTTTAGAAAGAAAGGGTCCAGATTGTCTAGCCCGGCTGATTTGTAGGGGTCCAGATTTTGCAGCTCTTTCAGAACATCAGCTGAATGGATTTGGGAGAAGGAGAAATGGGGAAGGCTTGGGCGAGTTGCTGTTGGGGGTGCAGTGCTGTTGTCCGGGGTAGGAGTAGCCAGGTGGAAAGCATGGCCAGCCGTAGAAAAATGCTTATTGAAATTCTCAATTATGGTGGATTTATCAGTGGTGACAGTGTTTCCTATCTTCAGTGCAGTGGGCAGCTGGGAGGAGGTGTTCTTATTCTCCATGGACTTTACAGTGTCCCAGAACTTTTTTGAGTTAGTGTTGCAGGAAGCAAATTTCTGCTTGAAAAAGCTAGCCTTGGCTTTTCTAACTGCCTGTGTATAATGATTTCTAGCTTCCCTGAACAGCTGCATATCACGGGGGCTGTTCGATGCTAATGCAGAACGCCATAGGATGTTTTTGTGTTGGTTAAGGGCAGTCAGGTCTGGGGAGAACCAAGGGCTATATCTGTTCCTGGTTCTAAATTTCTTGAATGGGGCATGTTTATTTAGGATGGTTAGGAAGGCATTTTTAAAAAATATCCAGGCATCCTCTACTGACGGGATGAGATCAATATCCTTCCAGGATACCCCGGCCAGGTCGATTAGATACACATTCCAGTTGATACACTCTAGTTGATACATTCTAGTTGATACACTCTAGTTGATACACTCTAGTTGATACATACTAGTTGATATGCTCTAGTTGATACACTCTAGTTGATACACTCTAGTTGATACACTCTAGTTGATACATTCTAGTTGAACCACACTCTAGTTGATACACATTCCAGTTGATACACTCTAGTTGATACATTCTAGTTGATACACTCTAGTTGATACACTCTAGTTGATACACTCTAGTTGATACACTCTCGTTGATACACATTAGTTGATAGAAACTAGTTGAAACACTAGTTGATACACACTCTAGTTGATACACTCTAGTTTATACACCCCAGTTGAAATACACTCTAGTTGATACACACTAGTTGAAACATTCTAGTTGAAACATTCTAGTTGAAACACACTCTAGTTGATACACATTCCAGTTGATACACTCTAGTTGATACACATACTAGTTGATACACACTCTAGTTGATACACATTCTAGTTGATACACATTCCAGTTGATACACTTTCTAGTTGAAACACACTAGTTGATACACATACTAGTTGATACACACTCTAGTTGATACACCCTAGTTGATACACATTCTAGTTGAACCACACTCTAGTTGATACACTCTAGTTGATACATACTAGTTGATATGCTCTAGTTGATACATTCTAGTTCATACACTCTAGTTGATACACTCTAGTTGATACATTCTAGTTGAAACACACTCTAGTTGATACACATTCCAGTTGATACACTCTAGTTCATACACTCTAGTTGATACATACTAGGTGATACACACTCTAGTTGATACACTCTAGTTGATACTCACTCTAGTTGAAACACTCTGGTTGAAACACACTCTAGTTGATTCACATTCTGGATGAAACACACTCTAGTTTAAACACTCTAGTTGATACACTCTAGTTGATAAACTCTAGTTGATACATTCTAGTTGACACACTCTATTTGAAACACACTCTAGTTTAAACACTCTAGTTGATACACTCTAGTTGATAAACTCTCGTTGATACACATTAGTTGATAGAAACTAGTTGAAACACTCTAGTTGATACACACTCTAGTTGATACACACTCTAGTTGATACACTCTAGTTTATACACCCCAGTTGAAATACACTCTAGTTGATACACACTAGTTGAAACATTCTAATTGATACACTCTATTTGAAACACACTCTAGATACACATTCCAGTTGATACACTCTAGTTGATACACATACTAGTTGATACAGACTCTAGTTGATACACTCTAGTTGATACACTCTAGTTGATACACATTCTAGTTGATACACACACTAGTTGAAACACATACTAGTTGATACACACTCTAGTTGATACACCCTAGTTGATACACATTCTAGTTGAACCACACTCTAGTTGATACACTCTAGTTGATACATACTAGTTGATATGCTCTAGTTGATACATTCTAGTTCATACACTCTAGTTGATACACTCTAGTTGATACATTCTAGTTGAAACACACTCTAGTTGATACACATTCCAGTTGATACACTCTAGTTCATACACTCTAGTTGATACATACTAGGTGATACACACTCTAGTTGATACACTCTAGTTGATACTCACTCTAGTTGAAACACTCTGGTTGAAACACACTCTAGTTGATTCACATTCTGGATGAAACACACTCTAGTTTAAACACTCTAGTTGATACACTCTAGTTGATAAACTCTAGTTGATACATTCTAGTTGACACACTCTATTTGAAACACACTCTAGTTTAAACACTCTAGTTGATACACTCTAGTTGATAAACTCTCGTTGATACACATTAGTTGATAGAAACTAGTTGAAACACTCTAGTTGATACACACTCTAGTTGATACACACTCTAGTTGATACACTCTAGTTTATACACCCCAGTTGAAACACACTCTAGTTGATACACACTAGTTGAAACATTCTAATTGATACACTCTATTTGAAACACACTCTAGATACACATTCCAGTTGATACACTCTAGTTGATACACATACTAGTTGATACAGACTCTAGTTGATACACTCTAGTTGATACACTCTAGTTGATACACATACTAGTTGATACACACTCTAGTTGATACACATTCTAGTTGATACACACTCTAGTTATACACATTCTAGTTGATACACACTCCAGTTGAAACACATTCTAGTTGATACACACACTAGTTGAAACACATTCTAGTTGATAAACACTCTAGTTGATACACACTAGTTGATATACACTTTAGTTGATACACATTCTGGTTGATACACACTCCAGTTGATACACTCTAGTTGATACATACTAGTTGATACACTCCGGTTGAAACACTCTGGTTGAAACACTCTGGTTGAAACACACTCTAGTTGATTCACATTCTAGATGAAACACACTCTAGTTGATACACACTAGTTGATACACATTTTAGATGAGATACACACACTAGTTGATACACACTAGTTGATAAACATTTTAGATGAGATACACACTCTAGTTGATACACATTCTACTTGATACACACTCTAGTTGATACACATTCTAGTTGATACTCACTCCAGTTGAAACACATTCTAGTTGATACACACACTAGTTGATGCACACTCTAGTTGATACACACTAGTTGATACACACTCTAGTTGATACACATTCTAGTTGATACACACTCCAGTTGAACCACATTCTAGTTGATACATACACTAGTTGAAACACACTCTAGTTGATACACACTCTAGATGAAACACACTCCAGTTGATACACATTCTAGTTGATACACACTCCAGTTGAAACACAATCTAGTTGATACACACTCTAGTTGAAACACATTCTAGTTGACACACACTCTAGTTGATTCCCACTAGTTGAAACACTAGTTGAAACACATTCTAGTTGAAATACACTCTAGTTGATTCCCACTAGTTGAAACACTCTAGTTGAAACACATTCTAGTTGATACACACTCTAGTTGAAACACATTCTAGTTGATACACACTCTAGTTGACAAAGCGATAAATTGTCCGTCTCAAAGTGACAGGGACAGGGACAGAGACAGGGACAGAGATGGATGGGGACAGGGAGGGGGACAGAGACAGAAACAGGGACAGAGACAGTACGAGGACATTGACACTGACAGGGACAGGAGAGGTGACAGTGACCAAAGCTGCTGCCTGGCTGCCGCGTCTCTCTCAAGTCCCTCTGCGGCTGTTTCAGCATCATCACTCTACGGGGCTTAAGCTGCCATCAGCGGCAGACATTTTACATTCCGCCGGCGTATCCTAATGAGAGGCGTGGAGCTGACTGTCTGACACTGTTGGACCGCATCAATCCAAACTATGTCTCTTAATCCTCTCTTGCCAGGCGCACGCTAGCCTGCCTCCTTCCTCCTGCCGACGGTCAGAGCCCTTGGGGAAGGGGGCGGGATGGTCGACGGGTGGGTACACACACTTACACAATCACACAAACACACAGAGTTTAAATTCTCACTGTTTTTGTCAGACGAGTTAGATAGCCCAGGGGAAGTCTATGGACTGCATCCTGTCTGAGAAGCTTTGGACTGCTAGTCTCAGATCACTCATTCATGCCAATTACCCACCCAGCACACACACAGATGTAGCATGCCTGTCATATTACCACCCATGACCTTCTCCATATCTGGGGAATGTGATCACATAGACTCAGTGCTGTCCAGAAGTTGAGTGATGGCCCATTTAAATGTTCAGGCCCAGTGTGAAATATCCCTATACGTTCCCCCATACTGATTACCTACATGGGAAAGGTAGCTTATAAATAATGAGAGAGCAAGGTATTGAGAGAATGCATGATTAGCAACTGCCACTGTCATCCTCAAAGAGACTGTGTAGTACTGTCGTAATTAACACTATTAACCTTGCCAAGGGTTTGCCTGCAGGTGTGTCAGAGGCAGTGAATGTTCCAGTCCCTGTGCTGCGCTGATGTTGAGCCAAAACGTGTATAGGGACTGTAACTAACATGACATTTGAGAAACATAAGAAACCAGGCTCAGGACCTATGCTGCAATGTGTCTGGGCTGTGTGTGTGTGTGGGGGGGGGGGGGGGGGGGGGGACTGCTGCACTCTGCCCCATCTGCTATGCAGCACACATTGCGGCGATGCGATTGTGGCGGTGGCGGCTCCCCAGGCCAGTGATGGATGGCGAGGCAGGGCTCAAACAGCTCTGGGCACTGATAGAGAGAGAGAGCCTTATCGCCCAGATCAAATTCACACACCTCCACCCCCTCTTACCAGCACCCCCTCCTCCTCCTCCCCTCCTATCATCTAAAATCTATTATCAGTTTTTTTGGAGAGGGAGCGGACCGCACTCCAAAGGAGCCAGTCGATTGGTCAAATGTCTAAACCAAAACCACAGCAGTTTGTGGTCAGCAATGGCTTGAGAGTGAGGGAATAGGGGTTTAAGATAAACCTTTATTCTAAAGAAAATATTGATGCAATCAGACAGTAACTAAGACTCCCATATAAATCATCTTGACTAAGCATTACGTTGTCACATGGGCTCGCCAAGATAAACCGATTTAAAAACATTTTAAAAACATCAAAAACAGACATTAGGGTAAATCCGGGACATGAGAGAATTATGTTGAAATAATATGGGTTTGCCAGTGTCTGCGGATTGGTAACTGACTGTTTGCACACTGTTCCAAGGACACTCCTGACACTGTAGCGAGAGTAAACAGCAGCCAGCCAGCGAGACAACCCCACCCATGGTGTTTGCTCACTCACTGTGATCCTCAGGGAGAAACCCTTGTGAATCCTGGGTAAATACGGCAGATTGAGAGCCCGGTCCGGTCTGAGGCTGGGCTGCCATACTGTCATGGAGCTATGCAAACACGCAACAAGACAGAGAGTAAGGCTCCGTGTAGCAGGCCTACAGTATGAGTGCACGTCTGCATCCTGGACTGGGACCTTTCCTAGTGCTACCCCACCTAAACACTGACCTCCAGGTGACTGATAGCTAACCAGACAGATCATCTTCTACTAGGACACCCCTGAGTGGACACTGTCAGTGTTGTACTGTAGGGGCAGAGAAAGGGTAAGAGGTGAGTATGGACTGGAGAAACCCATGCCATGTCACAGGCAATTTCATGCCATTGAGAGTGTGTTAACCAGACAGGCGTCAAGTCCTCCCCCGTAGACAGCAGTGAGATAGGAGACAGCAGATAG